>NW_026262723.1:46240754-46840754 GCF_021869535.1 Mytilus californianus | reverse complement strand
AAGGATTTCTACAAACTCATGAATAACTCAGTGTTTGGAAAAACGATGGAGAATATTCGAAAGAGGGTCGATGTTCGACTGGTGAACAGTGAAAAACAAGCCTTAAAACTGGTGTCCAAGCCCAATTTTATCGCCGGGTCGTATTTAATGAAAATCTTGCAGCCGTTCACATGAAAAGAACCAAGCTAAAATTCGACAAGCCAGTCTACTTGGGAGCATGTATCCTGGACATCTCAAAGCTCCTGATGTATAAATTCCATTACGGTTTCATACGGGAGATGTATGGTGATAACGCACAGCTGCTGTTTACCGATACAGATAGCTTGACCTATGAAATTCAGAACGAGGATTTTTACAAAGATATTACCCCACACGTTCAGGAGAAATTTGATACCTCAAACTATCCAGCCAACCACCCCTCCGGAATTCAATCTGGCGTCAATAAGAAGATAACTGGAATGTTCAAGGACGAATGTGGTGGAAAAAGTATGACCGAATTCGTAGGGTTGCGACCAAAATTATATGCTTACAAAATGGATGATGGAGACACTACAAAGAAAGCAAAGGGAGTTACAAAGGCTGTTATCAAGCAAAATATTACCTTTGACAACTATAAGAGATGTCTAGATACCCAGCAGGAAATATTCCGGTCGATGAATATCTTCCGAAGTTACCGCCATCAAATCTACACCCAGGAAATTGACAAAGTTGCTCTCTCGGCCAAAGATACAAAGCGACACATTCTCCCCGATGGAATTAACACCCTTGCTCACGGACATTATAAAATTGAGGAGCAACACCGCCTGCTATAAATAAAATGGGTAAAACTGAGAAAATAATGAAATACCTTGAGGTACACACTTTAGTCCTCCCCCACAAGCCTCTGTCGAATAAGGAATTGGAGAACGCCGTCACAGCCCTAGGAATCCCAAGTTTCAGAGGGGTGTTTATGCGAGATACCCTACCACTCAGCCCGCGCCGCATCGAATGTGGAATCTTGAATCACGATAGCTGGGAGGGTCCTGGAACGCATTGGACTTGCTGGTATAAACGTGGGCCGGTAAAGTATTACTTTTACTCCTATGGATTGCCACCGCCTGACGAGATGGTAAACTACTTACAGCCTGCAATTCGATATAGCACCGATGAATTACAGCAGCGAGGCTCGGTGGTGTGTGGTCACTTTTGCCTATTCGTGTTGAAAGTGTTGGCGACTGGAAAATCGCTGGAAGATACAATCTTCTCACTCTATAAATAAATGGATAAGTTTGGATCTCATGCAAGAAAGCGCGCATCCCTTCAGCAAATGCTGCAGGATTTGGATATGAACGACAATCGCATTACTAGCTTAGGACATCCCAAGAACAGCTCGGATGGTGTGACAAAAGGGTGGGTGACCCAACAGTTGAAAGATGGTATGAAAGATATTGATAAATTAGATTCTGAGTGTAAACAGATGCAGATGACCATCAAGCGAATGCAAAAGGAGTATGACTCATCAATCGGACAACTCACAAAAAAGGTGATGACTCTAAAAGATAGTAAAGTCGATAAGTCAAAATGCGCCTTAACCAACGGTGGTAAGATAAACGCTGAGCTGGATATGCAAAAGTTTCACGTCCTGAATCTCCCACTCCCAGAAACTGACAATGAACCCGTTATAACCAAAGCCCTTTACGATCGTCTTCAGTCGGATTTGGATGCATTGAGGGTTTTTGTCGAATTGAAGCATGCTTAGTTTTCCAAATCTTTCCAGTCTCAAGGTTGAGACTGGAAAGGTTGTTGAGGATTATTGTAGATCTGTGGGACCCACGAGTTAAAATTCTTAGGATAACCCTTCCACTTCACAAACACCTCATTAATCTTGGTTCGCCTGCGGAGGATCTTTTCTATGCGGAAGACGTCCTGATCAGTCTTTTGAAGTTCGGGCTCATAGAAGGAACCCTGAATTTCCTCGCCACTGAAATCCTTGAGGCGATAGGTGGGCGGCTGAGTGTTCAACACTAGGGAAATGGTGAATACTTCCTCGGTCCAGCGGGGTGTGTATCCCTTCTCGAATGTACCTTTCTTCTTGGTGATTCGGACTTTGTCACCAGTACGAAATCGCGGTGGTTTCATGGGAGGTATGCTGCCGTAAAGGTTCCAATACACCTTGTTTTCATGCTCCTTGTGACTTGCGGCGACAGGGGTCATCTTGGTGGAGCGGTGCTTGGTGGTATTGTACTGGTGAACAAGATCATCCAAAACATTGATGTAGGTGCGTGAAGAGTTTGCCGAGAAATATTTGAACATCTTCTATTTCAGGGTGCGATTCCAGCGCTCGACCACACTCGACTTCTTTTCGTTCTCGGTGGAGTAGAGCTCAATATCATGCTTTTGGAGCAACTGTTTTACATCCTTGTTGTAAAACTCAGTGCCTTTGTCTGTCCAAAGCTTCTTGGGCACACACTCCTTGAACACCGCTTGAAAGGCATCCCGCACCGTCACCCCCTTCTTGTTTTTGAGTGGTATCAACCAGCCATATTTGGAGAAGACATCGATAATGCTCAGGATGAATTTATTTCCCTTGTTGTCCCTAGAAAAGGCACTCATATCAACAAGGTCGGCCGCCCAGTTCTCATCCACACCACCCACTACCACACGGCGTTTTTGAAACTTACGTCGAACAGGTTTGTGCAACTCCTCAGCTAAATCATCGGTCCAGCGAACTTTCTTTTAACACCCAGACCAAATCGAGCTTTGGTGCCGATGATGGGTCCGACGATGCTGCGGTCCATGCGTTCGCGTGTGGTAGGGTTGGGGATGGTTTTAAGCGAGGCTAGCATAGCTTTGTCACAGATGGAGTTGCGTGCGGTTGCATCCTTGTGCTGGGCATAACAAAGATCGTGATGATATGCAGCCTGGTCCACTCGATTGATAGGTTTTGACCAAGCCTTCGGAGTGCCATCGGGGAGTAGTCGCTTGCTAAGTTTAGTCCCTGGCCCGGTGAAGTTGTGTCCGGGCAGATGCATTTCCATGGGTAATCGGTTGATTAGTTTGTTCATGAACCCTGCACCGGTTGTAGCAACAAATTGAGACTTCTTGGCACCGCACACCTTGCAGTTGCCAAACTTCCTCCGTCGCCCGTTGCTGGTAATTGTTTCGCCAGGGTTAACTGTGTCCGTCTTCCTACGACATTTCACGCAGAAGATCATCGTTATTTTATTTAAATAAATGAACGTCGAAGACATTTCCTACAGTGCCAACGCCCCCAAGAGGAGCAATCACTACCTCCTTCCGCAGCGGTCGATCAGAGGGTTGATCATTGGGAAGTCGGACTGTGGTAAAACAACGCTGTTGAACAACCTACTGCTGCGCGATGGATGGCTAGACTACGATCGATTGTACGTCTTCGGAAAATCACTTCACCAGCCCATCTACCAGCTGTTGCAGCAAGCGCTGGGAAAAGGCTTCCCTAAGGAAGATATTCGAGACCTCCTACAGTGCAAGAGCAAGTCACCCTACTCGTTGATCGATGTGGTCAACGCCTTACCACCACCACGACACCCGAGTGGTATCGACACTTTTTTCTTCGAGCAAGGGAGCGATGTACCAGACCCCCGGGAACTCGATCCCAGCCGCAAGAACCTCATGGTGTTCGACGACTTGATGCTGAGCAAACAGAACACATGTGAAGACTACTACGTGCGCGGTCGCCACCATTGTCGATTGTTTCTACCTGTGTCAGAACTACTTCAAACTACCCCGACAATCGATCCGAGAAAATGCCAACTTCCTCTGCCTCTTCCAGCAGGACGCTAAACATCTTGACCACATCCGACGCGATCACTGCAACGATCTCACCAAGGAAAAGTGCGACGCTCTGTGTATGCATTGCTGGTCCCAACCCTATGGATTTGTAACCATCGATCTCACAAGCCCCAAGTCAGCAGGAAAATACCGATGCAAATTAGATGAGTTTTATAAGATATAAGAGAAAGAATGGATCAGTTCGAAAAAATTTTCCTGGAACTGGAGAATGAAGAATATCTGGACACAGAAGAACCCCAGCCCTGCAAGTTCAAATGGCCCTGCAAATGTAAATTTGAGTGGAACCCAGTAGATATGATAAGTATGTGTTGGGAATGCGGTCGCGTGATCACCCGCCCGATCTATAGCTATGGAGGTGATTTCGACGCATGGAACTCTGGCCGCCTGTATGGCAAGGTGAAGCGCTTTCCCCACCCCAATGCACTGCCAAGACGATTCGAGGCCACCAGTGCACAAAGCCATGCCAACCGCGTAAAGACCTATGCCTAAGACACTTGAAGCTTTTGAAGAGAATACAACCATACTCGTTACCCCCATTGTTTCAACAACTTTTTAAACGCTAAATAAGAGATATTTTTTCAAACGCTATAAGGTGTTTGGAAAAACGTCTATAAACGCTATGGGGCGTTCACACCAACGCTATGGGGCGTTCACACCAACGCTTAGGGGCGTTCACACCAACGCTTAGGGGCGTTCACACCAACGCTTAGGGGCGTTCACACCAACGCTATGGGGTGTTCAAACCAACGCTTAGGGGCGTTCACACCAACGCTTAGGGGCGTTCACACCAACGCTATGGGGCGTTCACACCAACGCTTAGGGGCGTTCAACAGCGTTCGATCCTATAAATAAATGACGTTTATCAAGATTACCGACCCTAAGCAGCGTGAGGCACTTGCAAAGGAGTTGCATGAAACTAAGCGGAGCATTCAAGCCAGCAATATGCAACACCGCCTTGACAATATTGGACTCAGCCGAGACCTTTCTAAGGTGTTCAAGCCTGTGGTTGAGGCTCAGCGGGAAGCAGCTTCAAAAATCACCAAAACAATCGAAGATTTATCTCCAGCAGTGCCAGCCCTCCCTCCTCCACCGCCCGAGTTTGCCGATCCACTACCAATCGCACCACCTACAGACACCGTTCTCGGACCTCGTGCACAGCAGTATTTACAGCTCAGTATGACTCCTTCCGCCGACCACACCTTTGGATTGCGATCTAAAACGATGGTATCTTCATCGGAAGCTCACCAGTTACTTTTGACGGTGATAATATTTTCGTAGATGGTGTGAGGTACAAAGGAACCCTTGGCCTCTGGGAACTCATGGTGAAAAAGAATCCAGAATCGTTTGAACCTGAAGACCGAGAGGACTATGCACAGATCCTGAAAAGTTCCGGTGCCATGTATCAAGGCAATTCCACCCTCTCGAGAACCCCGAAGGCGAATAAGGGTTACAAGTGGAAGGAAATCGTGTCCCAGATCTACAAGAAGGATAAGTTTGGTAGTGGGCTGCAAACCATATTTCTTCCTTCCAACTTCAAGCAGCTTCTCGATCGCTTGGAACTGTGTGCCGCAGCATACCGAGCAGGAAATAATGGTGTGCGCAACGAAATTGTGTCGATTATCGATGCTATGAAGAAGGGTAGACATATCAGCATCGATGAATATAAGGCGCTTCATCATAGCATCCTATAAATAAATGTTGCAAATCAAGAAAGGTTACGCTCGAAAGTACGCCTACGGTGGTAAAGGACTGTTTGACACAATCGCCAGTTTGGCTAGACGCATGTTTACTTTCTCTGCCGCCAAAACCCTAGGAAGTAAGGCCGTGAGTGCTGCCACCAATGCAGCCTTGAAAGGTGTTGAAAAAGGGGCCTCCAAAGCCGTCGACCATGTGGTTGATAAAGTGACCCGCCCCAGAAAACGCAGTAAAACCCCTCGACAGCCTAGTGTTCAACGCAAGAAGCCAGAGCAAGTTCGGTTAAACAATCTAATCTCCGGCTCTGGTATCAAAACCATCCACGACTTCGTCCAACGCTATAAATAAATACATTATGTCTGACATCCTTACAATCACCGAAGGGTTGACCTTCGAAGAAAGTCTCCAGGAATATCAGGTTCGAGAATACGAACCACAAGCCGGTGCCCAGCTGAACAATGCCGGTGCTGAAATCCGAATCAACATCGAAACCCAGGATTTGTTCCTACATCCCGCCGAGAGTTATCTCGTGGTGGAAGGTCGACTTCTCAAGAATGATGACACAGCATATGCCAATGGCGATCTTGTGTCGCTCACCCATAATGGTATCATGTATCTCTTCAAGAGCATCAGTTACAGGCTTTCCGGTCAGCAGATCGAACATATTAACGACCCCGGCATCGCCACCACTATGCTGGGAATGTTAACCTACCCCGACGACTTCTCCAAATCGCAGGGTCTCAACCAACTGTGGTATAAGGATTCTTCCACCGATGCTGAGGCTGAGAGCATTGGATTTACAGCCCGCCATGGATACATTATCACCAAGCCCACCAACAAAGGATCGTTTTCGTTTGCCATCCCCCTAAAACATATTTTTGGATTCGCAGATGATTACAACAAAATAGTGTACGGGTTCAGGCACGAACTCTCACTCGTTCGCGATTCAAATGCTAATGCCATTCTAAGAGCAGCTGCCGTCAACGATGCGGCAAAGATCGTCCTGAGTAAACCATCGTGGTTCGTCCCTCACGTCACCCCCTCAGACGAAAATAAGATGCAACTGTACAAAACCATCCAGAGTAAATCCAAGATCCACTGTGGATTTCGCATGAGACAGTGCGATTCCATAGCCGTTCCCCATGCCTCACAGTTTAACTGGCGCCTAGCTGCCAAGAGTGGTTGCGAAAAGCCTAGATATATCATTGTTGCCTTCCAAACCGACAGAAGTGGTGACCAAACCCATAATGCTTCCGTGTTCGATCACTGTCGATTGCGAAATATCCATGTCACCCTCAACGCTGAACGTTATCCGGCAGTCGACTATAATGCAGCTTTCAACGAAAATAGAATCGCCAGAGTGTTCAAAGAGGCCTCCGACTTCAGAAAGAAATTCCATAACATGGACACTCTCCTCAGTAATGGTGGTATCAATCCCTCCGATTTCATCGACGTGTACCCCTTGTTTGTAATCGATGTAAGTCATCAGTCTGAACGTCTCAAAGAATCTACGGTGGATATTCAGATCCGAGCCGAATTCGCCCGCAATGTTCCAGCCAACACCGAAGCGTTTGCACTTGTCATTTCCGACAGAATCCTACAGTTTGAATCCGATGGTCAGAAGATGAACGTCGTGTACTAAAAGTAAAAAATGGATAAAATTCACCTACAACTCCTCTTTGCCAGTCGCTCCGCCGAAGTCTATGCAATCGTGGTGAAGGCTGGTAGACAACTCAAGGAGCAGTATGATGGTATCGAAGAGTGGAAGCAAAAATATGTGACAATGGTCTACCATAAATAAATGGACAACACATTGTTGCAGCAAATTGTCAATAACACCGACCCAAAGCATGGGTTTTCTTTCATCGTCTCTGGAAACAATAGCCAAATCCTTACCCGGTTCAACCCCCATCTGCAACTCAAGGAATCCAAGACCTACGAGATGGCATTGGTAAACCTTGAAACCTACTACTTCATCCCAAACATTCACGCAGGTAACAATTCCTTCCGCTATTCTCAAGACGAAGGTGTTACCTGGTTTCCCATTGTGTTGAGCACTGGCTCGTACGGTATAGATGAAATTAACAATGAGGTCCAGCGACAGATTCGTCTCAACCAGCACAAAACTAATATCATCATCGATGCCAACCGCTCGACACTGAGAGCAACCCTGACCCTAGCCAGACGCTTTCAAGTGGACTTTGATGTTGAAAACAGTCTTAGCACCGTGTTGGGGTCTGAGCAACGACTCTACACTTTTGATATGGCTACAAATGGTTACACTGAGGGTGAACACATTGTGAATATCATCAGCATTAACAGCATTCTGGTGAATAGTGATATCATCCATGGAAGTTATGTGAACGGTACCCAGCAGTCTACCATCTACAGCTTTTTTCCCGCAGTCGATCCTTGTATGAAGATCATTCAAACCCCTAAAAACCTAGTATACTTGCCAGTGACCTTGCGAACCATCAATCGCATGCAAACGTATCTTACCGATCAAGACGGTAGGCCCATCGATTTCAGGGGTGAACATCTCACCATCCGCTTTCATCTTCGAGAGGTATAAATAAATGACTTATCACGAACATGGTTTAAACTTGACAAAAGGTCAAGCTGATACACTACAACGGGCTGCCAAGAAAGGTTGTCCGGTCTCCATTCGTTTGTCCCACGCAAACCTGCAAGGCGAACACAAGATGTGGCTCACCTCTCGGCAGGTTAAAAAAATTACCAAGCTTCTCCAGAAAGGTACTGGTGGTATGAATCTGGAGCTAAGTGCCGCCCAAATAAGGAAAACATGCAAAAAGTAGGTGGATTCCTACCCATGTTGGCAGGGCTGGCAATGAGGCACTTCCCATGATAGCTAAGACCATTCTACCTGCCTTGGGTGTTGGAGCCTTGAGCGGTCTGGGTGGTGTAGCCGTCAAGAAGGCATTTGGATCTGGATGGTACCTAAAACGTGGTGGATGCATTTGCACAGTAAATCCAAGTAGTAACGGTCTCTACCTCAAACCCTCAAGCACCAGGATCACCTATGGTGATGGACTCTACTTAAAACGTGGTCAGCAATTCCACGATGGAGCCGGTCTGATCTTAGGTGCTAACAGCCCCTTCAAAAACATTCCCCTCCTCGGTATGCTCCTATAAATAAATGGATGAAGTTGACTCTGGAAAGCAATCCTACAGAGAGACAAAAATCGACTCAGCCGAAAAAGAATTGGAGTCTGAAATCCTCAAATATTCCCAAACACTAAAAACCTATAACAGACTGGGTAAGGTTGTTTCCATTGCATTGGCAACCTGTTCACTAACAAATGTCATTTATACAGCTGGCGCACTTGGTACGGCTGCAACTGGAATAGGAGATGTCGCGTGCATTCCGTTGGGTTCATTAGCCTTAATCAACTGTGCCGTAATAGTGACGTTAACGGTGCTATCAAAACGTCTCTACAAGAAACGGAAAAAACATGAAGACACCATACATTTAGCCAGAACTTATAGATCTTAGATTGAAGATAAGATCAGTAAGGCTTTGGAAGATGATGTTGTCAATGATGTTGAATTTGCAACCATTGTCAAATGCTTGCCTTTTTACTATGAGGAAAAACAACAAATGCGGCAACCTGCCACCACTTTTAGTGAGGACCTTAATGCGCATGCGCCGTAAAAAAACGTCACACATCGTTCCGTTACGCTTCACTACACACATCGTGTCACGATGTGTTCCATTATTTTCACTTCACGATGTGCTCCGTTTCAAACATAAAAAAAAACCTTTCCAATCCGTCAGAAATGTCGGATTGGAAATTTTTTTGTACCCCACCCACCCCATTATTTTTTTTTTGGACTTACTATCTCACAAGGTTGCAAGAGAAGTACTCCTGCTTGGTCTTTTTGCTGACTTCTAAGCCTGTACTTCTTCCAAGGGTTCCTTCTCTCTGTTCAGTATACTGCAGGCCCACACCCTTGTCGTTTCTCCTTCTCAGTTTTTCAAGGTAAGGATCTCACTCCTCCCAAACTTCCCATTTACTTCTACCTTTTCCAGGATTTTATAAATCACTCCGATTGGGAGTTCCTTCCATTTCAGGGTTTCCAGGCTCTGATCCTTTGCCTTTTCCTCAAAAACATTATCATTGATAAATTCGTTGTCTACGATTTTTGAACTTTTGAGTTCCTCCATATTTTGAACAAAAGACATTCTTGTTTTTACCCTTAGGCTAATTGAAACGTATTCCGTTTGCATTTTATGTTTGGGGTTGGGGTTCCGATGCTGGATTTGTGCTTAAAATGGCAAGTGGGGCAGAAACCCCCTTTTTACACTACTAATGATGTATACCTACTTGATATGACCAAAAGAAACTTCAAGTAGAATAGGTTGCAAGAAAAGTACTCCTGCTTGGTCTTTTTGCTGACTTCTAAGCCTGTACTTCTCACGAAGGATCCTTCCAAGCGTTCCTTCTCTCTGTTCAGTATACTGCAGGCCCACACCCTTGTCGTTTCTCCTTCTCTGTTTTTCAAGGTGAGGATCTTACTCCACCCAAGGCAGGTAGAATGGTCTTAGCTATCATGGGAAGTGCCTCATTGCCAGCCCTGCCAACATGGGTAGGAATCCACCTACTTTTTGCATGTTTTCCTTTATTTGGGCGGCACTTAGCTCCAGATTCATACCACCAGTACCTTTCTGGAGAAGCTTGGTAATTTTTTGAACCTGCCGAGAGTTGAGCCACATCTTGTGTTCGCCTTGCAGGTTTGCGTGGGACAAACGAATGGAGACCGGACAACCTTTCTTGGCAGCCCGTTGTAGTGTATCAGCTTGACCTTTTGTCAAGTTTAAACCATGTTCGTGATAAGTCATTTATTTATACCTCTCGAAGATGAAAGCGGATGGTGAGATGTTCACCCCTGAAATCGATGGGCCTACCGTCTTGATCGGTAAGATACGTTTGCATGCGATTGATGGTTCGCACGGTCACTGGCAAAACTTTGCCTAAGGAAGATAGAAATTTAGTTTTTAAATAATTTCATTCAATTTTCAGAAAGGTATGTTATAAATCATGTAATTACCACGGCTGACAAACATGTTTTATTTGTAAGTTAAAATTGGGCTACGAATAAGCTTAAGGCAGCTAAGAGTCCTCACAGATCAGCACTTTGTGTATTTCGTCTTTGTGTTAATTGCTTTTGTGTTTGGACCATTATGTTGCGTCAAGAACTTTCAAATTGTTTTTTGGAGTTTTCTCTTATGTTGTTTTGTTTAACATTTTTTGCTAGGTTATGGAGAGGGTTGGGCGCTCATAAACATGTTGATCCCCGCCACATTCTAGTATGTATGTGTCTGTCCCAACCCAGGAACATGTAATCCAGTATTTGTTATCCGTTACTGTCTGTGTTGATTTATTTGGTTCATTGATAAATTATATGAATCAGATGTTTGATTATCTCCTTTTAATTGTTTTAAGTTTTGTTGAATATGAGACTTCTATAGCTTACTATACGGAATTGATTTTGTTCATTGTTGAAGGCCATACATTTATCTGTAATTGTTTACATTTTATCCTTTTATTTTTTAAGGATACATAGTAGTTGTCGCATAGGCAATCAACCAACATTACCTAATTTCAATGGCAACAGTTAATGTTATTGTTGTTGGTTGCTTTAATTCTCATGTTCTCTCTCATACATCCTGATGTTGACCTTAACGTTAATGCCAAAATAAGAGGTATGCTTCTTGATTTCGACTTCCAACTAAATCTATGACAAACTTGCCTACTTCTGTTATCATTTGTCAATTTTCTCAGAAGTTACTTCTTCATAATTATCGTTTGGCTTTTAAATATCTGAAATTTTAAGTAAAGGGATTGAACTTTCACAACATATGGACTTCATCAACAGAAATGTACTTTTGACACAAAAACTGCCCCAGAATGAATATGAGAAAGAACGACTAAAATCGAAACTATACTAGTTTCACATCACGGAATGGTTGACTGATACAATGTGTCTTTGTCTCATCTCGCAATTGTACAAACATCTTGTTGTACTCATATCAACCAGACTTTAAGACTTTGTTCTTATGTTGTACTGTTTCACCACTGTCCCAAGTTATAGGGAGTGTTTGGCGCCAGCAAACTAGTTTAATCCCGCCACATTATATATATGCCTATCCCAAGTCCGGAGCCTGTAACTGAGTGGTTGTCTTTTTCTTTTTTCTTTTTTGCTGTTTCTCATATTTGTTTTTCGTTTATTGATTTGCAAAGTTTGTTCTTGTGTTGTGCCGTTGCGTATACAACAATGTCCCGGTTAGGGGAGGGTTGACGCCTTCAAACATTTTTAACACCGACGCATAATGTATGTGCCTGTCCCATTTCGGGGCCTTTTATAGCTGACTATGCGGTATGGGTTTTGCTCATTGTTGAAGGCCGTACGATGACCTATAGTTGTTAAATTCTATGTCTTTTGGTCTCTGGTGGAGAGTTGTCTCATTGGCAATCATACCCCATCTTCTTATTTTTATTTTGAAGATTTTTCTAAAACAAAGTAAAATATAAAAAGTTTGTTGTGGTTGCAATATATTTAAGATATTAACTACGTGTAAGTACATAAATGATAAGTTTTGTCATTGTATCTTTATATAAATATACTGTAGCGTATTTATATTATTCAAGTAACTATGGCAAAGATGATTTTGCTTGATGAGCCCATGTTACATTCTAGACAGTCTCTAAGATTTAATAGTTTTGTTTACCACAAACATGCGAGTCGTTTTCTATATTACCCAATGTTTATTTATCAGGAGGAAAAAAAATCATAAACGAAAACAGGAAACTAATTGGAAATTAATCCTTTAAACATAATCGTATTTCCTTTAAGAAATTAAGTCAAGAAATGTCTATTCCCTCAATTTATCACAACAGTTGATGAACACTATATGTAGGTACAAATTATGGTGTGAGTTTACTTTTTGTATTTTCTTACCATAATGACTTGCATTCCTACCTATACGTTAAAGGCATTAATTATTATTAACCTTTTAATCGAAAGTGTTCAGAAACCCGTCTTTTAATTTTACACAACACATTGTAGTACTTAATGAGTTTGTTCTTCATACTTCATTTGATAGCATGCTCATGGATTTTTCTATATGTTTATGTTATCTTTGTTAAACTATTGTTTGACATCACATTCTAGATTTCCGAAATCGTTTTATTTTTACTTTGATTAACCTTCTGTATCGAAAGAAAGTAACTACTACTTCATCATTTATTTATACACTGAAATTTCTTTCAAACATCAGCAAAGTGTTTTCTTATATATTTTATAATTATAGAAATAAAAAACGAACACCAATAAAACTTTAGGTCAAAACTAATTCGTTAATGCTAAAATTATCGTTGTGATCTAAATAAAAGTATAATAAATTTTTAATAAAGTTCGCTGTCAATTTCCTTGTTTTCAAGGTTCTGGTTCGAACAAAAAATCTTTGATTTAGAATCTATGTAGGGAGAAAAAAACATTAAAGTGCATATGAAAAAAACGTTACGCTACAATTAAATTTTTTTTAAATATAACTAATATGGTATACCTTCACATCTCCTTTATTTAACACTAACACAATTCCTTTCTTGCATACCTTGCTGTTTAAAAACATATTTGATATACAATTTACATCAAGTATCCCTGTTTCACTGATTACTAAATAAACAGAGGAAATACTAAGTATTCAATAAATTTTACTTAATGTTTTAAGACAGTAAAGTATAGACGTTGCGCACGATGTTGGTACCAATTCCATTTTGCTATAGATTAGCATAAAAATAAATACGTAGACTGGTCAATTCGATAAAAATATAGTGATTTCTGATTGAATTGGTTCCATTAGACTTGAAATTAAAGTAAAAAAGGAACCGAAATTTAAAATACCAGGAATTATAACACATAATTATCCCATTTTTACGCAAAAACGTAATGTCCAACGTTTCATTTTGTGTGCAAAAGATCAAAGTTCCGTTTCTCTCCTACGGTATTTTTTCTCTGACCATCGTAAAACTTCACAATAATATTGCTATTGTTATAATTATTCGCGTGTTAAAGCAAAATCAATATCACTGAAACCGTAATCCGGAAAATGTTATTTTTGTAAACGGTCTGAAAAATGTCCAACCGTATGCAAAGTAAGTATATTTCGGGTTTGCGCATTTATACCGTGAAATTGAAAAAGCTGAGAGAAAAAATATTTATTATATTTGAAAGTTTTTTTACTTTTCTCCTGGTTCATGATATTTTTTTGCCGGAAACCATGCGTATAGTTTCTATTGCAATGACTTCAAAAAGTATAGCCATCTTGTCCCAACGAAAAAAACGCTGTATTTTCTTTAAAATTGAGGTTTTAACCAGCTGTCTATCAAATAAGCATAGTTAGATCATAAAAAATAAAACTTGGCGGAAAAGGTTTTTCTGTTTTTCTTCTTAAACAATATAGTGTTTAATATTTTTTCGTTAGGCAACAAGGTTTTTAGATCGTTTCAAAAAGTATAGCCGTTTTGTCCCAACGTTCGCAAAACGTAATTGATGTCATGCTCTGGTTTTTAATTTTATATCGTAATTATTTGTTTCCAGTTTAATTCGAATGAAAATAAAAATACACGTATAAATTACAATACAACCAATGTATGAGAAAGGAATAGTTTAAGTTTAAATTCAAATGTTGACCAAATGAGATCGATATAAAAAAAATATCGGGATCTTAGGGTTTTTTTTATAGCATATTTGTTTTATATAAGGAACATTGTCTATCTGCAAGTTTTAAATCGTCAAAAGTAACATGTATATTTTTTTTGTTAATAAAATAAAATAGAGAAAACCCATTGCTTGCCTTTTTACTATGAGGAAAAACAACAAATGCGGCAACCTGCCACCACTTTTAGTGAGGACCTTAATGCGCATGCGCCGTAAAAAAACGTCACACATCGTTCCGTTACGCTTCACTACACACATCGTGTCACGATGTGTTCCATTATTTTCACTTCACGATGTGCTCCGTTTCAAACATAAAAAAAAACCTTTCCAATCCGTCAGAAATGTCGGATTGGAAATTTTTTTGTACCCCACCCACCCCATTATTTTTTTTTTGGACTTACTATCTCACAAGGTTGCAAGAGAAGTACTCCTGCTTGGTCTTTTTGCTGACTTCTAAGCCTGTACTTCTTCCAAGGGTTCCTTCTCTCTGTTCAGTATACTGCAGGCCCACACCCTTGTCGTTTCTCCTTCTCAGTTTTTCAAGGTAAGGATCTCACTCCTCCCAAACTTCCCATTTACTTCTACCTTTTCCAGGATTTTATAAATCACTCCGATTGGGAGTTCCTTCCATTTCAGGGTTTCCAGGCTCTGATCCTTTGCCTTTTCCTCAAAAACATTATCATTGATAAATTCGTTGTCTACGATTTTTGAACTTTTGAGTTCCTCCATATTTTGAACAAAAGACATTCTTGTTTTTACCCTTAGGCTAATTGAAACGTATTCCGTTTGCATTTTATGTTTGGGGTTGGGGTTCCGATGCTGGATTTGTGCTTAAAATGGCAAGTGGGGCAGAAACCCCCTTTTTACACTACTAATGATGTATACCTACTTGATATGACCAAAAGAAACTTCAAGTAGAATAGGTTGCAAGAAAAGTACTCCTGCTTGGTCTTTTTGCTGACTTCTAAGCCTGTACTTCTCACGAAGGATCCTTCCAAGCGTTCCTTCTCTCTGTTCAGTATACTGCAGGCCCACACCCTTGTCGTTTCTCCTTCTCTGTTTTTCAAGGTGAGGATCTTACTCCACCCAAGGCAGGTAGAATGGTCTTAGCTATCATGGGAAGTGCCTCATTGCCAGCCCTGCCAACATGGGTAGGAATCCACCTACTTTTTGCATGTTTTCCTTTATTTGGGCGGCACTTAGCTCCAGATTCATACCACCAGTACCTTTCTGGAGAAGCTTGGTAATTTTTTGAACCTGCCGAGAGTTGAGCCACATCTTGTGTTCGCCTTGCAGGTTTGCGTGGGACAAACGAATGGAGACCGGACAACCTTTCTTGGCAGCCCGTTGTAGTGTATCAGCTTGACCTTTTGTCAAGTTTAAACCATGTTCGTGATAAGTCATTTATTTATACCTCTCGAAGATGAAAGCGGATGGTGAGATGTTCACCCCTGAAATCGATGGGCCTACCGTCTTGATCGGTAAGATACGTTTGCATGCGATTGATGGTTCGCACGGTCACTGGCAAAACTTTGCCTAAGGAAGATAGAAATTTAGTTTTTAAATAATTTCATTCAATTTTCAGAAAGGTATGTTATAAATCATGTAATTACCACGGCTGACAAACATGTTTTATTTGTAAGTTAAAATTGGGCTACGAATAAGCTTAAGGCAGCTAAGAGTCCTCACAGATCAGCACTTTGTGTATTTCGTCTTTGTGTTAATTGCTTTTGTGTTTGGACCATTATGTTGCGTCAAGAACTTTCAAATTGTTTTTTGGAGTTTTCTCTTATGTTGTTTTGTTTAACATTTTTTGCTAGGTTATGGAGAGGGTTGGGCGCTCATAAACATGTTGATCCCCGCCACATTCTAGTATGTATGTGTCTGTCCCAACCCAGGAACATGTAATCCAGTATTTGTTATCCGTTACTGTCTGTGTTGATTTATTTGGTTCATTGATAAATTATATGAATCAGATGTTTGATTATCTCCTTTTAATTGTTTTAAGTTTTGTTGAATATGAGACTTCTATAGCTTACTATACGGAATTGATTTTGTTCATTGTTGAAGGCCATACATTTATCTGTAATTGTTTACATTTTATCCTTTTATTTTTTAAGGATACATAGTAGTTGTCGCATAGGCAATCAACCAACATTACCTAATTTCAATGGCAACAGTTAATGTTATTGTTGTTGGTTGCTTTAATTCTCATGTTCTCTCTCATACATCCTGATGTTGACCTTAACGTTAATGCCAAAATAAGAGGTATGCTTCTTGATTTCGACTTCCAACTAAATCTATGACAAACTTGCCTACTTCTGTTATCATTTGTCAATTTTCTCAGAAGTTACTTCTTCATAATTATCGTTTGGCTTTTAAATATCTGAAATTTTAAGTAAAGGGATTGAACTTTCACAACATATGGACTTCATCAACAGAAATGTACTTTTGACACAAAAACTGCCCCAGAATGAATATGAGAAAGAACGACTAAAATCGAAACTATACTAGTTTCACATCACGGAATGGTTGACTGATACAATGTGTCTTTGTCTCATCTCGCAATTGTACAAACATCTTGTTGTACTCATATCAACCAGACTTTAAGACTTTGTTCTTATGTTGTACTGTTTCACCACTGTCCCAAGTTATAGGGAGTGTTTGGCGCCAGCAAACTAGTTTAATCCCGCCACATTATATATATGCCTATCCCAAGTCCGGAGCCTGTAACTGAGTGGTTGTCTTTTTCTTTTTTCTTTTTTGCTGTTTCTCATATTTGTTTTTCGTTTATTGATTTGCAAAGTTTGTTCTTGTGTTGTGCCGTTGCGTATACAACAATGTCCCGGTTAGGGGAGGGTTGACGCCTTCAAACATTTTTAACACCGACGCATAATGTATGTGCCTGTCCCATTTCGGGGCCTTTTATAGCTGACTATGCGGTATGGGTTTTGCTCATTGTTGAAGGCCGTACGATGACCTATAGTTGTTAAATTCTATGTCTTTTGGTCTCTGGTGGAGAGTTGTCTCATTGGCAATCATACCCCATCTTCTTATTTTTATTTTGAAGATTTTTCTAAAACAAAGTAAAATATAAAAAGTTTGTTGTGGTTGCAATATATTTAAGATATTAACTACGTGTAAGTACATAAATGATAAGTTTTGTCATTGTATCTTTATATAAATATACTGTAGCGTATTTATATTATTCAAGTAACTATGGCAAAGATGATTTTGCTTGATGAGCCCATGTTACATTCTAGACAGTCTCTAAGATTTAATAGTTTTGTTTACCACAAACATGCGAGTCGTTTTCTATATTACCCAATGTTTATTTATCAGGAGGAAAAAAAATCATAAACGAAAACAGGAAACTAATTGGAAATTAATCCTTTAAACATAATCGTATTTCCTTTAAGAAATTAAGTCAAGAAATGTCTATTCCCTCAATTTATCACAACAGTTGATGAACACTATATGTAGGTACAAATTATGGTGTGAGTTTACTTTTTGTATTTTCTTACCATAATGACTTGCATTCCTACCTATACGTTAAAGGCATTAATTATTATTAACCTTTTAATCGAAAGTGTTCAGAAACCCGTCTTTTAATTTTACACAACACATTGTAGTACTTAATGAGTTTGTTCTTCATACTTCATTTGATAGCATGCTCATGGATTTTTCTATATGTTTATGTTATCTTTGTTAAACTATTGTTTGACATCACATTCTAGATTTCCGAAATCGTTTTATTTTTACTTTGATTAACCTTCTGTATCGAAAGAAAGTAACTACTACTTCATCATTTATTTATACACTGAAATTTCTTTCAAACATCAGCAAAGTGTTTTCTTATATATTTTATAATTATAGAAATAAAAAACGAACACCAATAAAACTTTAGGTCAAAACTAATTCGTTAATGCTAAAATTATCGTTGTGATCTAAATAAAAGTATAATAAATTTTTAATAAAGTTCGCTGTCAATTTCCTTGTTTTCAAGGTTCTGGTTCGAACAAAAAATCTTTGATTTAGAATCTATGTAGGGAGAAAAAAACATTAAAGTGCATATGAAAAAAACGTTACGCTACAATTAAATTTTTTTTAAATATAACTAATATGGTATACCTTCACATCTCCTTTATTTAACACTAACACAATTCCTTTCTTGCATACCTTGCTGTTTAAAAACATATTTGATATACAATTTACATCAAGTATCCCTGTTTCACTGATTACTAAATAAACAGAGGAAATACTAAGTATTCAATAAATTTTACTTAATGTTTTAAGACAGTAAAGTATATAATAATTCTATATGGTAATATCTATAAATAGTCAAGCTATGTAGATGTATACGGAAATTATTCTTTATTAATAGTAAAATTTAGTACATTTTAGGTGTCTGACCACCAATTCAACTACTCCAATTTAGAACATACATGTAAGTAGCCCTTCCCTGACAAAAATAGTGCTTTTGATGTCATTGTTTACTTGAACTAACCAACAAATTTGCAGAAATGAAACTTTTGGTGAAGAGAAATATATTTAGACCATATTAAGCCAAAATTTACTTGTCCATGAGTTTGCATTAAAAATGGAGGATTAATGCGCTCGATAGTATATCTATCTAAGATCTCAAGACCACCAAAGGTTATTTGTAGTAGTATTTGCCTTCCGAATGGACGTGTTTCCCTACAAAACTTTAAAAATTCTTTAAAAATTGGCATGTAGAAAGGTGATCATGTACAATTCAGGATATACCTGGTTTCTATGAAGTTAAACTTAAGGTAAAATATTTAGAAAGCTGTGAAAATGGAAACAATTTGGTTGAATAGATAGGGATTTTGTATAGGTAGTCTAACACCTTAATGTTATTATCGATTCTTTTATTTATACTACCTGTAATAATGTAATCGAATGAGTGAACCTCATGGTATATATATATGGTTTCTACTATTTTGATGTATGTTTGATTGATACCTACCTACCTACCTACCTACCCCTACCTACCTAGCTACATGTACCTACCAACCTACCTTGTATACCTACCTAACATACCTACCAACCTACCTACCTACCTACCTATTTAAACTACTTACCTGTCTACCTACCTACCTACTTACATAATTACATAGTATATACATACATATCGATACAAACACACTCACACATTAAGAACATATACATGTTTTTATAAAAACAACACTAGATAAATATATACATTCCTTAGCTATTCAAACTATAGATTTTTTAAAAGAATATATATTTTTGTTCAAAATATGAAACACTTTTGTTAACATACTACTTATCTCTATATCTGTCGTACTATAAATTGTATATATATGTGAGACTCAGATCGACGTCCGGTCTCGACGTCCAATGTGACGTCACGTTCTCTAATCAGTTTCCAATATTTTTATCCCCTAATCAAAGCCCAGTGTGACGTCATGTATTAACAAAACGACATCCGATCTCCTCTCATCATTTATCCAATCATTTTTAGTTTGTTTATATCCTCTGTATCGTTTTGTCTCTGTGTAAAGCTGCTTGAAGAAACTAATTGTTTCTTATATCTTTATCAAAACAAAAGAACAAACATCAGAAATGACAATAAGACTACCATCGAAAGAAAGACGTACCAGGTAAATATAAATCCTCGAGCGAAATCATATTACATGTGCATGCATATTAATATTTTGGTGAAAGAAGTTTATTCTATCAATCTACATTGTCGTATTACTTTCATATGCATATACATAAATAACATGTGGATACACAACAATAAGACAAAAACCCAATGACAACGATAAAAAATTGATATATTAAATCTTATTTTCTAATCCAGTAATTTTGTTTTGTTGGTACTCATATGCATATTTTTGCCAAACTTATTTAGGTATATTTTATTTGGAACATGGACCAGCAAGCAATTCCTGATTGAAGTATTTTTTCAATACATTTTATATGTATAGCCCGTATGTACTGTACGACTCCACTTCAATCATTTTGAACCCTCCATCAGAGAGATAATTATCTATTGTTGACTTCTTTATCTTATCTTTTCTTCAATTCCAAACGAATCTATATATGATATTTATTTTTATTTGTAACTTGTTTCTAGTATAATACTGTTAGTAGCCACTTACGTAAAATTTGGTAGCAGTAGAGCTGTATCAATTGATATTTCCCAGCAATGTGAAATTTCTTTTTGACCATCTGTCAACAAAGATATCCATGACCTTTCTCGTATTTAATTTTTGGCATTCTTTAACCAATATAAATACCAAGACTTTTAACTGACTTGTTAGTACAATTTATATTTTCATATTAAATTTCTATCTTTGCTTCTTTTTAATCTCCTAAGCCATACTCCTTCAGTTTTATTTCTGTTAAGTTTTAGCCCAGACAAAATCCAGAATGTCTCCATTTTGCTTTTTGCAAGGCTTAATTTTTTACTAGATTGACGAAATAGTATTGTGTCACCAGCTTATTGACATATTTTTAAATTACAAGATATCCTATCCAGTTTAATAGGTATCCCCTTTATTGTTTCTCGATCTAATAGCCATTATTTCCACATTTATTACAAAACATAAAGCTGGAATTGGATATTTTTGTCTTATACCTTATATTTCTTATAAATACATAAGTTTAATATAGATATTTAAATATTTTATAGGGGCTAGATACCTAAGACTACTAGGGATCCTTTAATGTCGTTAAACGTAGTTTCAAACCATCTGTAACGGGGACCCAATTATTTTCCCTATTGCTTCAATGCTATTTTATCAAAATTGAGGGGCAATTTTTTTATTCTCTATATTAGACTGCAAAATTTCAATTACTTTCTCATACTAGTATCCCCCTTCATGGTGTCTTGGGAATTCTTGAAGGGTCATGACCGGCATTTAAGAGAGCAATACTGTTTTGAGTATTAATAGGGTCATTTTATCAACTTCCTGGTAAAGATCGAAAATAAAATTTGGACCATTTACTCAGACAATCTTCCCCCCTTTACATTTCAGAATCACTTAAAATTTAACAGAAGTTGAAAGTTTAATGAATAACCTTTAGATATACTACAAAATTTAGCATCTTTGCATAATTTTCATCCCGGTATAATATCCCATTTAAAAGATGGTAGATTTATTATGGGACTTCATTCTTCCAGTACCCTGTAACTGGGATTAATCCTATCAGACCAGATAATCATCTCAAAAAGAAGAAAAATCATGTTATTTGCTGAAAGAAATCATTTTTTTTTTAACAAAATCAAAACTTTTTTGGTCTAAGTCTTTGTTTTGTGCATTTTATAGTCAGAAACAAGAGGCTACCTCTTCACACCAAAAAGAGCATATTTTCACAAAAAAAGGCTCAAAATAAGAATTCTTCAACCCATACAATTTTTCAGCTCTTAAATAACGTTTTGATAAAGGAAATGCTATACAAAAGCATTTTCTTTGTATTATAAGTACCAAAAACTTAAATTCTAGCTTCAGAGATATGCAAAATATGTAAAATGAGATATCTTTGATGTATGTATACAGTGGCTTAAATCTCTATTTCGCTTCAACTTCAACCAAAGAAAAAGAAAATCAGGCATAGATTTGTGAAAAATACAAGTAAAATGTCTACATGATCAGTGTCAAAATTCAATATCTACATGAAAACCTTATGAAAGAGTGCATTGGACTATGTTACAATATAATAAGCTTGTGGTGCGTTGCTGTAGTAAAAATAAATATGCTATAGTTTGCAAATTTTTAGCAAAAGTGGAATATATCATGAATGTAAGAGTCAGATCAGGAAGTCTTGCAACAAAAAAGCCTATTTTCATAGTAAGAAAATGGAGCACTCTCTCTAAATATTGACTTTTTTGGTGAAAATTGTCAAAATTTAGCTGATTTTTCATTGACCATCTCATATCAAATGGCACATTACAGACAAACTATAACTTTTAAATACAAAACTATGACTGTTTGACCCTAACTATATACCAAGCTTACTACAGATTTGATCAGTTTTACTGATGGCTATATTTCATAGACCAAAATTGCCTTTTGCATCATTTTGTTGATTCAGTATCAAGTTACGCACACTTTATACAGTTAAAATGATAATAAATGAAGGGTAAACTGTTACAGTACCTTTATTGAAAAAATGGAATAAAACTGCACAATCTAACACTGTTTGTCATATGACACATCTTTGCAGCCAATATTATGAAGTTTTAACTAGATATCTACCCAAGCTAAGAAAAATCATGTATTTCTTTAATATAGAATCAAATTCATAACAGTGTAGATGAGACCATTCGATAATTTAATTATTTATCATACCGCACGTTCTTTAAACATTAAAATAAAATTTCACTAGCTTCAAAAGTAGTAATGAATGTGTAAGCAATAACCCTTTTCGGACTTAAAAGCGATTTTACAATTGTCGCTTTCTAAAATGTGTACTGGCTCTTCGTATCTTTTAACTTTTATCTTGTCTGAAAGTATTCATTTTTAGAACGAATGCATGATAACTTTAAATCGTGGTGCAATTAAAAAAAAATTGAAAAAATATATTTTCGTACGGTGTTTTTCGTACTTGCAAAATATAGAACAGTAAAAAGCTACAGGTATTTGGACCTAGCATAATACAATTTGCATTTACTTTATGAAATAGTAATCTTTAAATTACGCATAAGTTCGTTTCTACGGAAGCGTATTAGCGCCACACGTTTTTTTTTTATTTCTTCCTATGTTTGCGTTATAACGCAAACCTTTCAGTTACATCAAATGAAAACATTAATATTGCTATGAATGGACAACAAATTTAAGAAAGTACATGTGAAAAGGTTCTAGGTATTTTTGTTGATGCATCTCTATCCTGGTCTTCTCATATTGATTATATCATAAAAAGGGTTAACTCTTCTTTAGCTTTACTAAAAAGGATAAAGAAATATTTAAATCACAAAGCTAGACAAATGTTCTATAACGCTTACGTTTTACCTCACTTAGATTATTGTTGTTCAATATGGGGAAACTGTAATAACTTTCTATTAGATAGTTTACTAAAACTGCAAAAGAGAGCAGCAAGAATAATTTTAGACGAACATGATTACACCAAACCTTCAAGCGAATTATTTCACGAATGTAACATTGTGCCGATTACACAAAGAATACATTATCATAAATCATTACTAATGTATAAGGCAAAACATGGCTTAGGTCCAGAATATATGTCCGGTCTTATTTTATCAGCTTCTGCAAACCAAAAATACAATACGAGATTTTCGTCCTCAGATAATTTTATAATTCCAAAACCAAATACAGAGTTGTATAAGTCTAGTTTCTCGTACAATGGACCAAAAGTATGGAATGCTCTTCCTAATTCAATTAAAAAATCAAACACAGTATTAGAATTTAAACATAACTACAAATCTATGTACTTTTAACATTACCATGATATTTGTACTGTAATGCCATATATAATAATTGTTTATTGTATTTAAATTGTATTACATCTTTATTTATCATTATTATTGAATATGTATTGTTTATTTTTAATGTAATTATTATTGTATTAAGAGAGCCTTATTGAAAATTGGTGTAATCCAAATGAGTTACTCTCTCTAAATAAAGATATTATTATTATTATTATTATTATAACCTTTGCGAAATAAATGTTTGCGTTATAACGCAAACCTTTGCGAAATAACGCAAACCTTTGCGTTATAACGCAAACCTTTGCGATATAACGCAAACCTTTGCGATATAACGCAAACCTTTGCGATATAACGCAAACCTTTGCGATATAACGCAAACCTTTGCGTTATAACGCAAACATTTGCGAAATAACGCAAACATTTGTTTTATTTTATTTCTTATTTAAGTTTCAAAGGAAGCAGCTGTTATAAATGGAGGAGGCTGCATATATTAAAATTTATCACCCTTTGTACTCATTGCAATGTAAAATGCTTGAGTGTTTAGCACACATCATGGGATAATAATGAGCAGGATAATACATGTATATATATATATATATATATATATTACAAAGAAAATTGAGTAAATTGAAGTTATTCCGAAGAAAATAAAAAATCAACCCCGCTAGTGTAGCCGAATTTAAATATACTTCCAAAGTAAGCGCACGTTTGAGCATTGTGTAAGATTGTTTAGATTCAAACAAGCTACCCGTTTTCCATAAATGTATAAGATGAAGATGTTATTTTATTATAATTATGTTCTCTACATTCAAATTGCCACCCAAGCATCTTAAATAGCTACCTCACTAGATTGAAATTAAAATTCCATGACTTTTTTAAAGAATCTTTATCATATTCTGAGATTTCAACAAACGATTTCTTACATCAAAATTTAAAAAAAATGTTTTTTTCTGAATAATAAATTTTAAAGCAGAAAGATCATTTTGTCTATTTGACTTATAGTTTCACAATTGTATGACATTATTTTTGCTCTTATCTAGTTTACCACTTTCCGTTATTCAAAATTTTCAAAATCTTGGCCTTTCAATTAAAATTTGCCTATACCATATCTATTTACTTGTTAAATTTATATAATTTTCTGATGCAAAAATCATTCTTAATTTGTGTATAATTGAACTTCAATTATTCCTTTATTCCTATGCATATTTATTATAATGATTTGGCCTTGTGTTCATGGTTCTTCTCTTAACTAAATCACAACCGAAATTTGATGACAGACGGACATGCAAATGCCGACATTTACAAAACACTGCTTTCAAATTATACAATAAACATAAAATGTAAATTTAATATTATATATAGTTTTTTATTATTAAATATTCAAAACTTAATGAATAATTAAATTCAAAATGTTTGCGTTATAACGCAAATGTTTGCGTTATTTCGCAAAGGTTTGCGTTATAACGCAAAAGGTTTGCGTTATAACGCAAAGGTTTGCGTTATAAGGTTTGCATTATTTCGCAAAGGTTTGCGTTATAACGCAATAGGTTTGCGTAATAACGCAAACCTTTGCGTTATTTCGCAAAGGTTTGCGTTATTTCGCAAATGTTTGCGTTATATCGCAAAGGTTTGCGTTATTTCGCAAACATAGGAAGAAATATTAAAAAAAAAGTTGTATGGCGCTAATACGCTTCCGTACGTTTCTTATGAACATACAGGAACAATATTTTTTAATCTCAGTGTCGTATTTTTTTTTTATCCCTAATTCTAAATTGATATGAATTAGTTTTTTCACCTTTTTTCCATGAATGATTGAGGACCGCTTAAAAAAAGTATGTATCCCTCCAAAACAAAATATACATTTAATCAGCATTCATTGGTATACTAACGTTCCCGCTAATATAATTGTTTGATTGCATAATAAGCAATATTTATTGACTCAGAGAATTGACCAATCCATTGAATGGGTTGCAATGCATGATGGACTACCACGTACTTAGAATATAGCAAAGTACTCTCGACCAATGAAATTGCAGGATTGGATGCCTCTTAATTGTGAAGAATGAATGTAAATCATGTTCTTAGTAAGGGATTATCCTATTATTTGGGTCTATTTACAGTTCAAAACAAAGAGTTTCTATAAATGAGTTACAACTGCCCCGAAGCACATTTATCAGACTGAAAGGATTTTATATCACACAGTGATTGAAACTGACTAAAAGTTGAATTGTGAAACAAACAAAAGTCTCAAAATAAGTTGAAGTTTACTGGTGCAGTAAAATTGGTACCGTCAATGTTATTATGAAAATATTAATAACTTCAAATTACTATAAAATTAAACAATACCAAAGCAATGCAAAAAAAAAAAGAAAAAAATCTTTCAGAAAAAAAATTATCTAAATCTTTAGCTTTCCAAAACTTTGATTACTTGATCAGCGGTTGGGGAGAATAGTTATTTCCAATACATGTATTCCGATAAAAAAACAAGAATTTAATTTTGAACATATTAAAAACTTTTAAGGGCATTATTTTTGAACATTTCCCTGACATAATGAAACAGTATTTGATGTAAAAAGCCGGACCAAATTATTGGCTGTGAAATAAAATTTAGTTGTAACTCAAATGTATTAATTGATTTAAACTGTAAATAAAAAAAGGATAATTCCTCACTAAAATATAACATGATTTACATTCAAACTCACAATCAGGAAACATACAATTCCTACCTTTTCTTTCTACTATTGTGTCACTTAATATCTATAACGCATTTAAAAAAAAAAGTATTTCCCAAATGACAAGAAAGTCCTTACATCACTAAAATTAATCCATAAATTACATGCCGAAAAAGGAAGTCATGCATCAATTATAAGCATTGCACTGACAATGATACTAATTCTTGAATAGATCATTTGAGCCTTGAGCACTTTACAATATTCTAAGTTTGTAAGAGAATGATAATCCCTTACTTCATGATAAGTACTCGCTAACGCTCGTACTTATTCATGAAGAAAGGGATTATCATTCTCTTACATATACTTTATCGAGAACAGTGACCTTCAACTTACTTTTCTTCTTTTGTGTCTACGTTTAATAAAGCATAAGTTGTATGCTCAGTTTAAAATGACAAACGGAGAGCTGATGAACTGTAACACCTGATAATTTGTAGTTTATTAGACAAACAAAACCCTGTAACAGTATTACAACCTATGTGTTACAACTAATCTGTTTAGTATGAGGCTTTTGGTTAACTACTCTACTACCAAGATATTATGAACACATTATTTAATTCATGGATAGACTAAAAAAAATGTAAGTACAATTCTTAATTAGATTGTTGTGATTCAACTGCTTCAGTTAACAGGTCGGGACATTTCCAGAGGCGTAGTTAAGTTGGGGTTATGGAGCTTCATTTATGGTTAATGCTTAGACTTTCTACATGTCATATTCCTAACGTTGTCTATTTCCCCACCCCACCCCCTTTTCCTTTTCGAAATACTGGACCTGTATCTGATTTGCTTATACGGATAGGTAATACTTAGCATTATAATGCTTCCGTCAATACATGTATCAGTGTTTTGGTTTGCTTACAAATAATGCATTTTTTGGGGGCAATTGACCGACCAATCCACTGAATGAGTTGCAATGCATGATGGACTACTATGTGTTTACAATTGTTTATAACTGCATGACATACAACACAATTTTTAACACATTGCCGAAAAAAGAATTCATTTTATACTTTTTCTTCATTTGTGTTTACATTTATGGTACAAAATAAAAATCGACATGTTTTACATTTAATATATTTTTCTATAATTTAATGATATAAGCTCTGCACATTTATTGTTATTTCAAGTGAAACTGTTGGGTGTGATGATAATAAGAAAGTTTAAAACAAACTCCTTTTAAATTTTGTTGAAAGAAAGTTTAAATTAATGTATCGAAATGTGAAACAAGTGATTATTCCAATCCCCATTGGAAGGTCTCTGACAGACTGAGCGAGCGTAAAATCATTGTTATCGATAGCCGATGACACACAAGTTAAAGGTAAACGATTCGGTATTATAAAAAAAACATAATCATAACGGTTGTCCACACTGTTATGGGACTACCTCTGATAATGTTTATCGGTTTACTGATAATACAGGTTTAATAAAAGTTTAAATTCCGTATTAATTATCGAGTCCCCCTTTTTTCTCTGCATTCTGAACTTTGACCGTGTCTGTCACGTGACGTTAACGTATTGTGACGTTACTTTTAGAATTTTCTAACGTTTGAACGGGGAGCTTGCTCAACCCCACCCACCTACCCCGACATTCGCCTATTTGGATTATTTTTCTGCTGTTGTTTTTTAATGTTTTTCAGGTATATACTTAGTGGCGATCAAGAAGACCGGGAAACAGATTCAGCCAGAGAT
This sequence comes from Mytilus californianus, assembly GCF_021869535.1. Taxonomy (NCBI): domain Eukaryota; kingdom Metazoa; phylum Mollusca; class Bivalvia; order Mytilida; family Mytilidae; genus Mytilus; species Mytilus californianus. Next base: position 46,812,648 of record NW_026262723.1, on the reverse strand, counting down.
AATGGTTTTTCGGACTAAATGGAGTATCATTTATTGTAGAGGATAAACTTTTCGACTCGTCTAAAATTACATAAATATTGCAGTGGTTGTGTCCAGTTTATAACTTTAACTGCGATTACACATTTTCCCGTATGCTTTTGAGGATGGAACATTTTATAAAGATCGTGTTATTTGAATACTTGATACTGATTAGAAACAGACAGTGCTAGTTTTTATCGCATCTTCTAGTCAGTTGATGTCTTGATGTAATTCCAATTTTTTTTCTGTTTTTGTGAAGTTTCTAGGCTTTCGCCATAGCAAATGATGTTTTCTAAATATGTCCAGTAGGCTTTTCTTGTCTCTTTCTGAAGTAGTTTCTTTGTTTCCCTGTACTGTTTACTAATTTTATTGTGTGAGGCCGTTTTCATTTTTTTGAACAATTTATTCCTTTTTCTAATAAGTGATTTTATCTCTTTATTAACCCATGGTCGTTTCTGTTTTGTGTAATTTATAATTTTAGTTGGAATTGACTCGTCCATGGTTTTCAAAACCATTGTTTTGAAATTAACCCAAAGTTGACTCATTGTAAGTTCTTCTATATTTGCAATATTGTCAAGATTTATGTTATTTATCTTTTCTTTAATTTGCTCAGTATTTGCTTTGTTGTATAGAAATACTTTTCTAGGTGGTTTTTTCACTCTTCTAGGTTTTAAGTTGGATTCGATGTATACAATTCCGTGATCTGATATTCCAGGAATAACTTCAGTTTTATTTACTAGAGAGCTGTTATTAGTAAAAAAGAGATCAAGTATGGACTGTGATGTTTCTGTAAAGTATGTTGGTGTTGTTGCAACTTGTTCTAGATAGTTGTCTTGGCATATGTCTATTAATTGCTGACATTGTTTTGAATTGTATGCCTTTTGTTTTATGGAGTAATTATTCCAATCGATTCCACCCAGATTAAAATCACCACCTAACCGAAGATGACAGTTTTCACTTTGCCTTATTCTGGAGATAGGTTTTCCTAAGTGTGTTAAATAGTCCTTATCAGTTTTACTAGGAGGTTTATAAAATCTACCTATGTATAAATCAGGTGACCCTATAATTTGAACCTTGACCCACAGTTGTTCACTAGTATCATCAGATTTTAAATCAGGTGGTTCTGAGCTGAGATATTTGTCAGATATAAGTATAAATACCCCGCCATGATCGTCTGTTTTACGGTCTTTTTTCTGTATACACTGTACCCTTGTGGGAAAACCTCAGTAGAATCTATATCTTTTTGCAACCATGATTCATTACAAATCATAATATCTGGTTTAGTTGTCTCAATAAGATTATCAATGTCACATTTTTTATTCCTAATGGACTGACAATTTACCACTATTATGCGTAATGGTAAGTCTGATCTTTTAAATCTTGTATAATTGTATGACTGTTTACTAGATGATTTTCCGTAATGGGCATACGAATTTGCTAACAAAATTGCAAAAAGGTAAAGCAATGCTCCCTTCTCAGGTTTAAGTCTTTTTTTTAGGATGTTTTGAATGACATAAAATGTTGCTGTAGTCATTCTAATATTAAAGGTGTTATGACTTGCAAGTCTGAATGATCGTACAATTTACCACTATTATGCGTAATGGTAAGTCTGATCTTTTATTTCTTGTATAATTGTTTGACTGTTTAGATGATTTTTGAATAGGGGAAGATGCTGCTGATGGACTCCCTGTATTACATGTACCTTCACAAACGGATGAATTAATAGATGAATCAAAATTACATGTATTTGTGTTCATAACTATTGATGTGTCAAATAGACATGTGGAGAAGTTTGGTAAGCCACATTGGTCACATTCCCATTGCGCATTTTGTAAACCCTGATAAACAAAAGTGCTCATACCTATGCATTCTTTATGATACCATTTCTCACATGAATTACAACAAACAGCTGCATTTTTCCAAGTAACTGCTCCATTGCATGATCCACATCAAATGGTGTTGAGTTAAAGATGCATGATGAGAAATTAGGCATTCCGCAAAGATTACATTCCCATGATATATTTTGTAGACCCTGATAAATATGAGTTTCCATTCCTAAGCAGTTGTTGTGGTACCATTTGTCGCAAGAATCGCAGCACACACCTGCAGTTTTCCAGGTGACTGTCTTACTGCAAGTTCCACAAGGGTATTTCGGTGCTCTAGGACCAGGGTTTGGTTCTGGGGCATAAGAATTTGCTAACAAGATTGCAAAAAGGTTAAGCAATGCTTCCTTCTCAGGTTTAAGTCTTTTTTTAGGATGTTTTGAATGACATAAAATGTTGCTGTAATCATTCTAATATTAAAGGTGTTATGACTTGCAAGTCTGAATGATCGTACTTGTGTTGGTATATTTTCTTCATAACTCATTTTGTTGTTAGTGAATGTCTCCACCTTTGGGAGGATGCTCTCTACACCGAAATAGGTGGCTAACAAATGTATGGATAAGTAAAATATGATAGATGTCTTGAAATTCATATTCCATAAATGCAAGTGTTACAACAAAGCTCAAGAAATGCAGGATGTTATTGTTTGTGTTTGTATTGTTTATGAGGTAAGAGGTGCAACAATGATAGTATCAAGGTTAATTCTTATTTTGGTTGTTAGTTCTTCTCACGCTGGGTGACTCAGCGTTGGGTTATTCCTACAGGAGGAAGCCAGGTCTGATGTCAATAACCTCTAGTCAGTCTGTGTCTTGGGTTAATGATAGAACAAGGACCCAAAGTTTTTCTAGTATATTTTCATCTGTTTGTGCAAAAAGAATTCATTTTAATCCTGCTTTTGTTTACTTCCGGTTTTCGGAAGCCTCGGGTCTAAAGGTTGAGCTTTGTTAGTATTGAAAATAAGTTTGTGGAGTTATATCTAAATACTCCTTAGCTATATCTAAAGATCAAAAAGTGTTCCAGGTAACATATGGAATATGATATATAAATAAGAATTATAAAATATTTAATGTATGTACAGATTTTCAAAACAATTTCTCTCTGTTTTGAAGGACGACTGTGTCTGTTCACGCATGCGCAGTTGCAAATCAAAATGACCAAATTACTTATCAACTCCATTCATACATAGTTAAGCAGACACTTTATTCAAAACCTCAAGGCAAAAGTGACCTCAATATTGACCATCTAAAACCATTCACCGGTGTTGCTGGCAAAGTGTATTCCCTGGACTGGACTGGACTAGACTGGACTGGACTCTTGGATTGGACTGGACTCGACTGAACTGGACTGGACTGGACTGGATTGGACTGAACTATTGTCTGGACTGGACTCTCGCGTGTTTATTCTTTTAATAACATGCTTTTATTTTTTATTGGTTTATTTGTTATCTTCTTATTAATTACGACTGTACTTTATGCTTTTTTATTCAATAATAGAATTTTTAATTTATAATCTTGTTTGTCAAAAGAAGTTGTATTAATTAATGACATTCAACCTTAGAACAGATGTTTTATATCTATTTAGGTACAGATTGGAATGTCAGCATCAATTTTATTGTATAAAACAGATAGCAGGACAGATAAATTATCCGGCATTGTGTATTATTATGTGTATTTATCACCTTATTCTGTTTTATTTCTGAAATTTATTATTCAGTCTTACATCCAAACTCTTCAGAGTGAAAATTTCAAATATTCTCTCAATTATAAAACGGTTAATTAAAAGCTGTAAATCTGTCATCTGATGCTGATAAAGGGACAGATGATATTACTTAACAAACAGATGTTTAAAACAAACAAAAAAACTGAGTTTGTAATAACAGTAGAGATGATAAAACATAATGTGTCCAGTTTCTGATATTACCATTCCAGGACAGGAACAATTAAACTAATTGAAATTTTGATTATTTTAACATTTTTATAACTAATCATGGATATTAAATATCAAAAAGGATGAAGGAAGGTTTGTGACGTTTTATTTCCCTACACATATTAAATGTTTTGAACTCGGAAAACTATCAATACATTACAGATATGTTTATATGTAACCCATTAAGAATATTTGCTGTTAATTTTTGATATAATCTGTTTTATTAATGCTTTACACAAGTACTTATGACTATGGTCTGGAAGTGGCTTAAGATAATAAAATAAGCTGATAATATCCATAACTATACTGTATATGCTTAACAAAATTATTTGTGTCTCAATTTTAATCAAAATACATTTCTCACCATGGGCCATTTAATTGGAATAAAACTATTTTTATTTTTTTCTGTATGTTAAATAAAATACACATTATAAACTTTCAGAAATAAAATAGAATAAGGGGATAAATGTATTATACACATAACAAATACACTCTGCAGGATAATTTATCTGTCTTTTTACCTGCTTTATACAATAAAATTGATGCTGACATTCCAATCTGCAACTTAATAGATATAAGACATCTGTTCGGGAGGTCGAATATCATCAAGTAATACAACTTCTTTTGACATACAAGATTATAAATTAGAATTCTAAAAACACAATAAAGTACAGTCGTAATAAACAAGAAGATAACAAACAAACCAATAAAAAATAAATGCATGTAAATAAATAAACAGCTTTTGTTTTGTTTTTGCTTTAAATGTCAAAATAAAAACTAAACATGCGAGAGTCCAGTCCAGTGTATAGTCCAGTCCAATCCAGTCCAGTCCAGTCCAGCCCAGGTAATACACTTTGCCGGTATTGCTGTATAGTTTATGAATTGTAGTATTATTGTTTAATTGCCAATTCTTTCATGGGAAAGTTTGAACAGGCTGAAACACTATTAAAGTCAACTCTTGTAATTTATCATTTTTGACAGGTTTCCTGTACCTTTTGTGTTTTGTTCCACATATATAGACGGATTTATTAAATTATCGCCCTTTGATATGATAACTGCCGCTTGCGCGTCACGATAGCAGTCCGCCATTGCAATAGTGAAAGACATTGTAAACAAAGCGAATCAGTGCGTAAAAATTGTTGGATTATTACCTGTATTATGACAACTCGGATGAAAAGATCAATGCCCTCAGAATTAAATAACGTAACGGAGTGGATTGACGACATGAGAAAGTGGCCAAACATCATGTACGGGGACATTTTTAATTATTTGATATCGTCAAAAGCTGTGGACGGAGCAGAAATGAAAAACTTCAACAGTCTCCAAAGCTACAACTATTTTCAGAGCGGCAATGTTGACAAAGTTTTGCATACCATTCTCTCGGATGGCAGAATGTATTTGAAAGCAGACGTTCGTGCTTCCAAGACTGTAAGTAGGGTGAACGAACCCTATGTAATTTGCTCTATGGACGGAACCGTTGAACAAGGATGGTGTACTTGTATGGAAGGGCAAAGGCTATCCTGTAGTCATGTAGGTGCAGTGCTTTGGAAGGTTGAGCATGCAGTCAGGAATAACATGACTGGTGCTAGCTGTACCGATGACAATGCAATGTGGAACAGAGGTACTAAGAGAAACATTGAGCCAAGGCCTTTGTCAAACATAGTGATAAAAAACCAAAACAGGTTGAAAATTTACTAGATGATTACAATGTTAATGCTCCGGGTGTTCGTGACACACCGATGTATTGTTCTCCCCAAGAACATAGAACAGCTTTAGCACAATCTCCCCTTCTCCTCTTGTTCGAAATAAAAGGAACAACAATAAATAGAGTTTCGTCAGTAAACCAGCAGTTAAGGAGAACATTCCTAAACACCAAGGTGAGCATGATTCATTAACTTCTTGTCAAAGGTGCTCATCCTTTTATTCAAAATATCTAGCTGTTGACTTGGCCCGTACTATAAAATTACAAAATGACACTATTAACCAGAGCAAGAGTGTTCTATGGAAAGACTCCAGAAAAATTCGAAGCACTGCAAGCAGCGCAAGCAAAGTTCCGATTAAGGAAACTACAGACTGCACAAACTTTATTCGTGAACAACTTCATCCAAAGTTTGTAGGTAATAAATTTACAAAGCACGGACAAGAAAGTGAAATAGCAGCTAAGGAGTACTTATTGTCAAATGGATACCATGTTGTGGAAAAGGGAACTTATGTATCACCAGAGGAGAACTGGCTATCTGCAAGTCCGGATGGCATTTTAAATGATGACACATTGCTGGAAATTAAAAGTCCTGTACCTTTTGTCAAGTGGACAACATTGAATGTACTATTCACAGGTCAAAAATATGATGTTCATATGAATAACAATGGTGTTTTAGTTCTTAAAGTGAAATGGAGTCGAGGATTTTTTATGCAAATTCAGTTAACTATGTTTTGCACTGGACTTAGAAAATGTAAACTTTTAATCTGGCTAAATCCTGACGAATTTCAGTTCATTGATGTACCATATGATGAACAATATATTTGTGAGCATGTTGCTAGACTGCATACATTTTATTTCAAGAAAATGATGAATATTACTGTTGATGAAATTGAAGATGATAGATTAGTTTTCAGCAAAGCTTTTTAAAAATTTATGCGATTGTGATATCATACACATTTCATCAGGATTTAAATATTTTAAGTCATTTAGTATTTTCATTATGTTTACTAATCAAGTAGAACAAAAATACCAAGTTCTTTTCTTCATTTTTCTTGAATTTTATATACTGGTATATATACATGTACAAGTAAAATGTAGATACAACATTCATATTTATTTACATATATGATTGTTTATTATTTCAATGAAAAGATCTGCTCATATTGAAAGTCCTGGGAATAAAAAACTACATGTAACCTCTCAAAGTGTTCTTGTTGCTAATCAGGAAAATCATTTAATACTGTGAATTCAGAAATTAGTCAGTGCATTCATTCGTATCATGTCATTTCAAATTTCAATATTAAATATATATGTATCTTAAAATTGCATCACTTAATCAGTAACATTTTCAAAATAAATAAAAACATCAATCAATATCTGATTTTACCTGATTTTACAGTAGTCAAGTTTCTCATGTGAAATGCCCGCAGTTAACACAACTAAAGATACCAATCAAGCTAAACACTGGCTAAAAGAAAACATGTACAGCTACAAGTTTTCAAATAATGTAAATAGTTTATTCATTGTACATGTATCTTGAACAATGCAAAATTTGCATCTTTTAAATGAATAGATGCCTATTCTTCCATATGTCTTCATACACGTTGCAATTTTGAAATCATGGCATTTTGTTTTTCTATTGATAATTGAGTATGTAAACATGTACATGTAGATTAATAATGTTTATCTTGGAGATCAAATGGTACACAATGTTTACAGTGTTGATATTTATCATGGGGTGATGAAGTATTAGTTTTACAAGTAACATTTTATTATGTCATGTTATGTCATAAACTGTACTTCATACATATCTAAGGTGTCTTGTGGTGAGAAGCTTGTAGTTGAAATTTTATCTTTTGGTAATTGGCTCATTATTATAATCCTCACAGTGGTTTGTTTTATTTGGTACCTATTACATACATGTATGCATCTTTTTTAAAATGTTTGGTACACTAGTCATATGAACATCTGTGTTATCTTTCACAGTGATAAAAGTTTGTACATACGTACATGTAGAATAGTGAAATCGAACTGAAAAAAGGGATAAAATTAAAATGTAAACAGAAGATCGGTATTGTTGTTATGAATGTACGCGCCGTATCTTTCACTAGGTTACAAGAGCGCAATTATTCGTAATGCATTTTCCATAGGGTACCACTGGTGTTCCGTATTTTTTTTCTCGAAGACTACACAAACTAGGGAAAAACGGATTGCAGTTCCTGTTACTAGAAATGCCAGTGTTGCATTACAGCTAAAAAAATATATAGGGTCATGCGGCAAAAAATTGACTTAAAATGCAGTTGAAAAAGATCGTCTATTTTTTTTCGCTTAATGAAAAATGCATATTTTTAATGGCTCCGACGTGCAGAAATGGAGGATATTTTCTATACTTCGTAAAATGTGAATATGATTTTCTCGATTTTTAAACCTAATTGGATAAGCTTTCGATTAAATGTAATTCCAATCCTGTATCATCCAATCAGAAGCCGTATAGGATTCTATTCTGAGTGCCATCTTGGGGTAAAAAACTTGCCGGTAAAATGTAAACAAATAATTGCGCTCTTGTAACCTATACGGTAATGAAAAAAAATTCCGAAAATTAAGCGCCCGCGCTAAATGAAGCGCTAGCGTCTATCTAGATAAAATCACGTCTTCAAAACATTATCTGATCACTCTCTGAATTTTGAGAATTAGTTTTTGCCCGCCGATCGGCCCAAAAATTTGAACTGATTTTTTCACCAAATACGGTACTGTTCAAAAAGACATGAAGATAAAGTTTATTTACTGGCCTTATTTTTCAAAGGTCATCCAGCACTGATCATATTGTGGACAAAACCGTTCTGATATGGAAAAGCTACATCGAATTTTGAAGAATGGCTTTAAATAAAACCATTTCTTGAAAAAACACGTTTTTGAAACAGACTATAGTTTTTCCAAATTTTGAAAATATGATAATATTACTACTTTGGCAAGAGAAACTATTCTTGGACTACAATATTCAATGCCAAGATTAATTTTTCTACTTTGCAATTTAACTAAATCGTTGCTGTTTGCTTAGGGACCCTTTTGGTCAATTTTCACCAAATTAGCTTTTTGCTAGAATAGCAACTGAGTCACGATCATTATGATTAAAAACCAAAATGAATCTTCAAATTCAAGATATACTCATGCTTTTCCCCATAAAAACAGTAGATATCACAAAACCGTTCTATTCTCTTCATACTTTGTCGACATTCGAGCCCACCCTAGATTTAGATATGGAAATCAACACAAATAGGAAACAGACTATAGCTTGAATTCACGTCGATGAAAAGTCCATTCGACCCCATTTCTCGCTGTTTTACATTTTTTCCGAGCAAAATGACTATTTTCAACATTTTTCAAAGCCTTATTTAAAAAAAAATGTCTTTTTTCTATAGGTTACAAGAGCGCAATTATTCGTAATGCATTTTCCATAGGGTACCACTGGTGTTCCGTATTTTTTTTCTCGAAGACTACACAAACTAGGGAAAAACGGATTGCAGTTCCTGTTACTAGAAATGCCAGTGTTGCATTACAGCTAAAAAAATATATAGGGTCATGCGGCAAAAAATTGACTTAAAATGCAGTTGATAAAGATCGTCTATTTTTTTCGCTTAATGAAAAATGCATATTTTTAATGGCTCCGACGTGCAGAAATGGAGGATATTTTCTATACTTCGTAAAATGTGAATATGATTTTCTACAATTTTTAAACCTAATTGGATAAGCTTTCGATTAAATGTAATTCCAATCCTGTATCATCCAATCAGAAGCCGTATAGGATTCTATTCTGAGTGCCATCTTGGGGTAAAAAACTTGCCGGTAAAATGTAAACAAATAATTGCGCTCTTGTAACCTATACGGTAATGAAAAAAAATTCCGAAAATTAAGCGCCCGCGCTAAATGAAGCGCTAGCGTCTATCTAGATAAAATCACGTCTTCAAAACATTATCTGATCACTCTCTGAATTTTTAGAATTAGTTTTTGCCCGCCGATCGGCCCAAAAATTTGAACTGATTTTTTCACCAAATACGGTACTGTTCAAAAAGACATGAAGATAAAGTTTATTTACTGGCCTTATTTTTCAAAGGTCATCCAGCACTGATCATATTGTGGACAAAACCGTTCTGATATGGAAAAGCTACATCGAATTTTGAAGAATGGCTTTAAATGAAACCATTTCTTGAAAAAACACGTTTTTGAAACAGACTATAGTTTTTCCAAATTTTGAAAATATGATAATATTACTACTTTGGCAAGAGAAACTATTCTTGGACTACAATATTCAATGCCAAGATTAATTTTTCTACTTTGCAATTTAACTAAATCGTTGCTGTTTGCTTAGGGACCCTTTTGGTCAATTTTCACCAAATTAGCTTTTTGCTAGAATAGCAACTGAGTCACGATCATTATGATTAAAAACCAAAATGAATCTTCAAATTCAAGATATACTCATGCTTTTCCCCATAAAAACAGTAGATATCACAAAACCGTTCTATTCTCTTCATACTTTGTCGACATTCGAGCCCACCCTAGATTTAGATATGGAAATCAACACAAATAGGAAACAGACTATAGCTTGAATTCACGTCGATGAAAAGTCCATTCGACCCCATTTCTCGCTGTTTTACATTTTTTCCGAGCAAAATGACTATTTTCAACATTTTTCAAAGCCTTATTTAAAAAAAATGTCTTTTTTCTATAGGTTACAAGAGCGCAATTATTCGTAATGCATTTTCCATAGGGTACCACTGGTGTTCCGTATTTTTTTTCTCGAAGACTACACAAACTAGGGAAAAACGGATTGCAGTTCCTGTTACTAGAAATGCCAGTGTTGCATTACAGCTAAAAAAATATATAGGGTCATGCGGCAAAAAATTGACTTAAAATGCAGTTGAAAAAGATCGTCTATTTTTTTCGCTTAATGAAAAATGCATATTTTTAATGGCTCCGACGTGCAGAAATGGAGGATATTTTCTATACTTCGTAAAATGTGAATATGATTTTCTGCAATTTTTAAACCTAATTGGATAAGCTTTCGATTAAATGTAATTCCAATCCTGTATCATCCAATAAGAAGCCGTATAGGATTCTATTCTGAGTGCCATCTTGGGGTAAAAAACTTGCCGGTAAAATGTAAACAAATAATTGCGCTCTTGTAACCTATACGGTAATGAAAAAAAATTCCGAAAATTAAGCGCCCGCGCTAAATGAAGCGCTAGCGTCTATCTAGATAAAATCACGTCTTCAAAACATTATCTGATCACTCTCTGAATTTTGAGAATTAGTTTTTGCCCGCCGATCGGCCCAAAAATTTGAACTGATTTTTTCACCAAATACGGTACTGTTCAAAAAGACATGAAGATAAAGTTTATTTACTGGCCTTATTTTTCAAAGGTCATCCAGCACTGATCATATTGTGGACAAAACCGTTCTGATATGGAAAAGCTACATCGAATTTTGAAGAATGGCTTTAAATGAAACCATTTCTTGAAAAAACACGTTTTTGAAACAGACTATAGTTTTTCCAAATTTTGAAAATATGATAATATTACTACTTTGGCAAGAGAAACTATTCTTGGACTACAATATTCAATGCCAAGATTAATTTTTCTACTTTGCAATTTAACTAAATCGTTGCTGTTTGCTTAGGGACCCTTTTGGTCAATTTTCACCAAATTAGCTTTTTGCTAGAATAGCAACTGAGTCACGATCATTATGATTAAAAACCAAAATGAATCTTCAAATTCAAGATATACTCATGCTTTTCCCCATAAAAACAGTAGATATCACAAAACCGTTCTATTCTCTTCATACTTTGTCGACATTCGAGCCCACCCTAGATTTAGATATGGAAATCAACACAAATAGGAAACAGACTATAGCTTGAATTCACGTCGATGAAAAGTCCATTCGACCCCATTTCTCGCTGTTTTACATTTTTTCCGAGCAAAATGACTATTTTCAACATTTTTCAAAGCCTTATTTAAAAAAAATGTCTTTTTTCTATAGGTTACAAGAGCGCAATTATTCGTAATGCATTTTCCATAGGGTACCACTGGTGTTCCGTATTTTTTTTCTCGAAGACTACACAAACTAGGGAAAAACGGATTGCAGTTCCTGTTACTAGAAATGCCAGTGTTGCATTACAGCTAAAAAAATATATAGGGTCATGCGGCAAAAAATTGACTTAAAATGCAGTTGATAAAGATCGTCTATTTTTTTCGCTTAATGAAAAATGCATATTTTTAATGGCTCCGACGTGCAGAAATGGAGGATATTTTCTATACTTCGTAAAATGTGAATATGATTTTCTACAATTTTTAAACCTAATTGGATAAGCTTTCGATTAAATGTAATTCCAATCCTGTATCATCCAATCAGAAGCCGTATAGGATTCTATTCTGAGTGCCATCTTGGGGTAAAAAACTTGCCGGTAAAATGTAAACAAATAATTGCGCTCTTGTAACCTATACGGTAATGAAAAAAAATTCCGAAAATTAAGCGCCCGCGCTAAATGAAGCGCTAGCGTCTATCTAGATAAAATCACGTCTTCAAAACATTATCTGATCACTCTCTGAATTTTTAGAATTAGTTTTTGCCCGCCGATCGGCCCAAAAATTTGAACTGATTTTTTCACCAAATACGGTACTGTTCAAAAAGACATGAAGATAAAGTTTATTTACTGGCCTTATTTTTCAAAGGTCATCCAGCACTGATCATATTGTGGACAAAACCGTTCTGATATGGAAAAGCTACATCGAATTTTGAAGAATGGCTTTAAATGAAACCATTTCTTGAAAAAACACGTTTTTGAAACAGACTATAGTTTTTCCAAATTTTGAAAATATGATAATATTACTACTTTGGCAAGAGAAACTATTCTTGGACTACAATATTCAATGCCAAGATTAATTTTTCTACTTTGCAATTTAACTAAATCGTTGCTGTTTGCTTAGGGACCCTTTTGGTCAATTTTCACCAAATTAGCTTTTTGCTAGAATAGCAACTGAGTCACGATCATTATGATTAAAAACCAAAATGAATCTTCAAATTCAAGATATACTCATGCTTTTCCCCATAAAAACAGTAGATATCACAAAACCGTTCTATTCTCTTCATACTTTGTCGACATTCGAGCCCACCCTAGATTTAGATATGGAAATCAACACAAATAGGAAACAGACTATAGCTTGAATTCACGTCGATGAAAAGTCCATTCGACCCCATTTCTCGCTGTTTTACATTTTTTCCGAGCAAAATGACTATTTTCAACATTTTTCAAAGCCTTATTTAAAAAAAATGTCTTTTTTCTATAGGTTACAAGAGCGCAATTATTCGTAATGCATTTTCCATAGGGTACCACTGGTGTTCCGTATTTTTTTTCTCGAAGACTACACAAACTAGGGAAAAACGGATTGCAGTTCCTGTTACTAGAAATGCCAGTGTTGCATTACAGCTAAAAAAATATATAGGGTCATGCGGCAAAAAATTGACTTAAAATGCAGTTGAAAAAGATCGTCTATTTTTTTCGCTTAATGAAAAATGCATATTTTTAATGGCTCCGACGTGCAGAAATGGAGGATATTTTCTATACTTCGTAAAATGTGAATATGATTTTCTGCAATTTTTAAACCTAATTGGATAAGCTTTCGATTAAATGTAATTCCAATCCTGTATCATCCAATCAGAAGCCGTATAGGATTCTATTCTGAGTGCCATCTTGGGGTAAAAAACTTGCCGGTAAAATGTAAACAAATAATTGCGCTCTTGTAACCTATACGGTAATGAAAAAAAATTCCGAAAATTAAGCGCCCGCGCTAAATGAAGCGCTAGCGTCTATCTAGATAAAATCACGTCTTCAAAACATTATCTGATCACTCTCTGAATTTTGAGAATTAGTTTTTGCCCGCCGATCGGCCCAAAAATTTGAACTGATTTTTTCACCAAATACGGTACTGTTCAAAAAGACATGAAGATAAAGTTTATTTACTGGCCTTATTTTTCAAAGGTCATCCAGCACTGATCATATTGTGGACAAAACCGTTCTGATATGGAAAAGCTACATCGAATTTTGAAGAATGGCTTTAAATGAAACCATTTCTTGAAAAAACACGTTTTTGAAACAGACTATAGTTTTTCCAAATTTTGAAAATATGATAATATTACTACTTTGGCAAGAGAAACTATTCTTGGACTACAATATTCAATGCCAAGATTAATTTTTCTACTTTGCAATTTAACTAAATCGTTGCTGTTTGCTTAGGGACCCTTTTGGTCAATTTTCACCAAATTAGCTTTTTGTTAGAATAGCAACTGAGTCACGATCATTATGATTAAAAACCAAAATGAATCTTCAAATTCAAGATATACTCATGCTTTTCCCCATAAAAACAGTAGATATCACAAAACCGTTCTATTCTCTTCATACTTTGTCGACATTCGAGCCCACCCTAGATTTAGATATGGAAATCAACACAAATAGGAAACAGACTATAGCTTGAATTCACGTCGATGAAAAGTCCATTCGACCCCATTTCTCGCTGTTTTACATTTTTTCCGAGCAAAATGACTATTTTCAACATTTTTCAAAGCCTTATTTAAAAAAAATGTCTTTTTTCTATAGGTTACAAGAGCGCAATTATTCGTAATGCATTTTCCATAGGGTACCACTGGTGTTCCGTATTTTTTTTCTCGAAGACTACACAAACTAGGGAAAAACGGATTGCAGTTCCTGTTACTAGAAATGCCAGTGTTGCATTACAGCTAAAAAAATATATAGGGTCATGCGGCAAAAAATTGACTTAAAATGCAGTTGAAAAAGATCGTCTATTTTTTTCGCTTAATGAAAAATGCATATTTTTAATGGCTCCGACGTGCAGAAATGGAGGATATTTTCTATACTTCGTAAAATGTGAATATGATTTTCTGCAATTTTTAAACCTAATTGGATAAGCTTTCGATTAAATGTAATTCCAATCCTGTATCATCCAATCAGAAGCCGTATAGGATTCTATTCTGAGTGCCATCTTGGGGTAAAAAACTTGCCGGTAAAATGTAAACAAATAATTGCGCTCTTGTAACCTATACGGTAATGAAAAAAAATTCCGAAAATTAAGCGCCCGCGCTAAATGAAGCGCTAGCGTCTATCTAGATAAAATCACGTCTTCAAAACATTATCTGATCACTCTCTGAATTTTGAGAATTAGTTTTTGCCCGCCGATCGGCCCAAAAATTTGAACTGATTTTTTCACCAAATACGGTACTGTTCAAAAAGACATGAAGATAAAGTTTATTTACTGGCCTTATTTTTCAAAGGTCATCCAGCACTGATCATATTGTGGACAAAACCGTTCTGATATGGAAAAGCTACATCGAATTTTGAAGAATGGCTTTAAATGAAACCATTTCTTGAAAAAACACGTTTTTGAAACAGACTATAGTTTTTCCAAATTTTGAAAATATGATAATATTACTACTTTGGCAAGAGAAACTATTCTTGGACTACAATATTCAATGCCAAGATTAATTTTTCTACTTTGCAATTTAACTAAATCGTTGCTGTTTGCTTAGGGACCCTTTTGGTCAATTTTCACCAAATTAGCTTTTTGCTAGAATAGCAACTGAGTCACGATCATTATGATTAAAAACCAAAATGAATCTTCAAATTCAAGATATACTCATGCTTTTCCCCATAAAAACAGTAGATATCACAAAACCGTTCTATTCTCTTCATACTTTGTCGACATTCGAGCCCACCCTAGATTTAGATATGGAAATCAACACAAATAGGAAACAGACTATAGCTTGAATTCACGTCGATGAAAAGTCCATTCGACCCCATTTCTCGCTGTTTTACATTTTTTCCGAGCAAAATGACTATTTTCAACATTTTTCAAAGCCTTATTTAAAAAAAATGTCTTTTTTCTATAGGTTACAAGAGCGCAATTATTCGTAATGCATTTTCCATAGGGTACTACTGGTGTTCCGTATTTTTTTTCTCGAAGACTACACAAACTAGGGAAAAACGGATTGCAGTTCCTGTTACTAGAAATGCCAGTGTTGCATTACAGCTAAAAAAATATATAGGGTCATGCGGCAAAAAATTGACTTAAAATGCAGTTGAAAAAGATCGTCTATTTTTTTCGCTTAATGAAAAATGCATATTTTTAATGGCTCCGACGTGCAGAAATGGAGGATATTTTCTATACTTCGTAAAATGTGAATATGATTTTCTGCAATTTTTAAACCTAATTGGATAAGCTTTCGATTAAATGTAATTCCAATCCTGTATCATCCAATCAGAAGCCGTATAGGATTCTATTCTGAGTGCCATCTTGGGTTAAAATACTTGCCGGTAAAATGTAAACAAAGAATTGCGCTCTTGTAACCTATACGGTAATGAAAAAAAATTCCGAAAATTAAGCGCCCGCGCTAAATGAAGCGCTAGCGTCTATCTAGATAAAATCACGTCTTCAAAACATTATCTGATCACTCTCTGAATTTTGAGAATTAGTTTTTGCCCGCCGATCGGCCCAAAAATTTGAACTGATTTTTTCACCAAATACGGTACTGTTCAAAAAGACATGAAGATAAAGTTTATTTACTGGCCTTATTTTTCAAAGGTCATCCAGCACTGATCATATTGTGGACAAAACCGTTCTGATATGGAAAAGCTACATCGAATTTTGAAGAATGGCTTTAAATGAAACCATTTCTTGAAAAAACACGTTTTTGAAACAGACTATAGTTTTTCCAAATTTTGAAAATATGATAATATTACTACTTTGGCAAGAGAAACTATTCTTGGACTACAATATTCAATGCCAAGATTAATTTTTCTACTTTGCAATTTAACTAAATCGTTGCTGTTTGCTTAGGGACCCTTTTGGTCAATTTTCACCAAATTAGCTTTTTGCTAGAATAGCAACTGAGTCACGATCATTATGATTAAAAACCAAAATGAATCTTCAAATTCAAGATATACTCATGCTTTTCCCCATAAAAACAGTAGATATCACAAAACCGTTCTATTCTCTTCATACTTTGTCGACATTCGAGCCCACCCTAGATTTAGATATGGAAATCAACACAAATAGGAAACAGACTATAGCTTGAATTCACGTCGATGAAAAGTCCATTCGACCCCATTTCTCGCTGTTTTACATTTTTTCCGAGCAAAATGACTATTTTCAACATTTTTCAAAGCCTTATTTAAAAAAAATGTCTTTTTTCTATAGGTTACAAGAGCGCAATTATTCGTAATGCATTTTCCATAGGGTACCACTGGTGTTCCGTATTTTTTTTCTCGAAGAATACACAAACTAGGGAAAAACGGATTGCAGTTCCTGTTACTAGAAATGCCAGTGTTGCATTACAGCTAAAAAAATATATAGGGTCATGCGGCAAAAAATTGACTTAAAATGCAGTTGAAAAAGATCGTCTATTTTTTTCGCTTAATGAAAAATGCATATTTTTAATGGCTCCGACGTGCAGAAATGGAGGATATTTTCTATACTTCGTAAAATGTGAATATGATTTTCTGCAATTTTTAAACCTAATTGGATAAGCTTTCGATTAAATGTAATTCCAATCCTGTATCATCCAATCAGAAGCCGTATAGGATTCTATTCTGAGTGCCATCTTGGGGTAAAAAACTTGCCGGTAAAATGTAAACAAATAATTGCGCTCTTGTAACCTATACGGTAATGAAAAAAAATTCCGAAAATTAAGCGCCCGCGCTAAATGAAGCGCTAGCGTCTATCTAGATAAAATCACGTCTTCAAAACATTATCTGATCACTCTCTGAATTTTGAGAATTAGTTTTTGCCCGCCGATCGGCCCAAAAATTTGAACTGATTTTTTCACCAAATACGGTACTGTTCAAAAAGACATGAAGATAAAGTTTATTTACTGGCCTTATTTTTCAAAGGTCATCCAGCACTGATCATATTGTGGACAAAACCGTTCTGATATGGAAAAGCTACATCGAATTTTGAAGAATGGCTTTAAATGAAACCATTTCTTGAAAAAACACGTTTTTGAAACAGACTATAGTTTTTCCAAATTTTGAAAATATGATAATATTACTACTTTGGCAAGAGAAACTATTCTTGGACTACAATATTCAATGCCAAGATTAATTTTTCTACTTTGCAATTTAACTAAATCGTTGCTGTTTGCTTAGGGACCCTTTTGGTCAATTTTCACCAAATTAGCTTTTTGCTAGAATAGCAACTGAGTCACGATCATTATGATTAAAAACCAAAATGAATCTTCAAATTCAAGATATACTCATGCTTTTCCCCATAAAAACAGTAGATATCACAAAACCGTTCTATTCTCTTCATACTTTGTCGACATTCGAGCCCACCCTAGATTTAGATATGGAAATCAACACAAATAGGAAACAGACTATAGCTTGAATTCACGTCGATGAAAAGTCCATTCGACCCCATTTCTCGCTGTTTTACATTTTTTCCGAGCAAAATGACTATTTTCAACATTTTTCAAAGCCTTATTTAAAAAAAATTTCTTTTTTCTATAGGTTACAAGAGCGCAATTATTCGTAATGCATTTTCCATAGGGTACCACTGGTGTTCCGTATTTTTTTTCTCGAAGAATACACAAACTAGGGAAAAACGGATTGCAGTTCCTGTTACTAGAAATGCCAGTGTTGCATTACAGCTAAAAAAATATATAGGGTCATGCGGCAAAAAATTGACTTAAAATGCAGTTGAAAAAGATCGTCTATTTTTTTCGCTTAATGAAAAATGCATATTTTTAATGGCTCCGACGTGCAGAAATGGAGGATATTTTCTATACTTCGTAAAATGTGAATATGATTTTCTGCAATTTTTAAACCTAATTGGATAAGCTTTCGATTAAATGTAATTCCAATCCTGTATCATCCAATCAGAAGCCGTATAGGATTCTATTCTGAGTGCCATCTTGGGGTAAAAAACTTGCCGGTAAAATGTAAACAAATAATTGCGCTCTTGTAACCTATACGGTAATGAAAAAAAATTCCGAAAATTAAGCGCCCGCGCTAAATGAAGCGCTAGCGTCTATCTAGATAAAATCACGTCTTCAAAACATTATCTGATCACTCTCTGAATTTTGAGAATTATTTTTTGCCCGCCGATCGGCCCAAAAATTTGAACTGATTTTTTCACCAAATACGGTACTGTTCAAAAAGACATGAAGATAAAGTTTATTTACTGGCCTTATTTTTCAAAGGTCATCCAGCACTGATCATATTGTGGACAAAACCGTTCTGATATGGAAAAGCTACATCGAATTTTGAAGAATGGCTTTAAATGAAACCATTTCTTGAAAAAACACGTTTTTGAAACAGACTATAGTTTTTCCAAATTTTGAAAATATGATAATATTACTACTTTGGCAAGAGAAACTATTCTTGGACTACAATATTCAATGCCAAGATTAATTTTTCTACTTTGCAATTTAACTAAATCGTTGCTGTTTGCTTAGGGACCCTTTTGGTCAATTTTCACCAAATTAGCTTTTTGCTAGAATAGCAACTGAGTCACGATCATTATGATTAAAAACCAAAATGAATCTTCAAATTCAAGATATACTCATGCTTTTCCCCATAAAAACAGTAGATATCACAAAACCGTTCTATTCTCTTCATACTTTGTCGACATTCGAGCCCACCCTAGATTTAGATATGGAAATCAACACAAATAGGAAACAGACTATAGCTTGAATTCACGTCGATGAAAAGTCCATTCGACCCCATTTCTCGCTGTTTTACATTTTTTCCGAGCAAAATGACTATTTTCAACATTTTTCAAAGCCTTATTTAAAAAAAATATCTTTTTTCTATAGGTTACAAGAGCGCAATTATTCGTAATGCATTTTCCATAGGGTACCACTGGTGTTCCGTATTTTTTTTCTCGAAGAATACACAAACTAGGGAAAAACGGATTGCAGTTCCTGTTACTAGAAATGCCAGTGTTGCATTACAGCTAAAAAAATATATAGGGTCATGCGGCAAAAAATTGACTTAAAATGCAGTTGAAAAAGATCGTCTATTTTTTTCGCTTAATGAAAAATGCATATTTTTAATGGCTCCGACGTGCAGAAATGGAGGATATTTTCTATACTTCGTAAAATGTGAATATGATTTTCTGCAATTTTTAAACCTAATTGGATAAGCTTTCGATTAAATGTAATTCCAATCCTGTATCATCCAATCAGAAGCCGTATAGGATTCTATTCTGAGTGCCATCTTGGGGTAAAAAACTTGCCGGTAAAATGTAAACAAATAATTGCGCTCTTGTAACCTATACGGTAATGAAAAAAAATTCCGAAAATTAAGCGCCCGCGCTAAATGAAGCGCTAGCGTCTATCTAGATAAAATCACGTCTTCAAAACATTATCTGATCACTCTCTGAATTTTGAGAATTAGTTTTTGCCCGCCGATCGGCCCAAAAATTTGAACTGATTTTTTCACCAAATACGGTACTGTTCAAAAAGACATGAAGATAAAGTTTATTTACTGGCCTTATTTTTCAAAGGTCATCCAGCACTGATCATATTGTGGACAAAACCGTTCTGATATGGAAAAGCTACATCGAATTTTGAAGAATGGCTTTAAATGAAACCATTTCTTGAAAAAACACGTTTTTGAAACAGACTATAGTTTTTCCAAATTTTGAAAATATGATAATATTACTACTTTGGCAAGAGAAACTATTCTTGGACTACAATATTCAATGCCAAGATTAATTTTTCTACTTTGCAATTTAACTAAATCGTTGCTGTTTGCTTAGGGACCCTTTTGGTCAATTTTCACCAAATTAGCTTTTTGCTAGAATAGCAACTGAGTCACGATCATTATGATTAAAAACCAAAATGAATCTTCAAATTCAAGATATACTCATGCTTTTCCCCATAAAAACAGTAGATATCACAAAACCGTTCTATTCTCTTCATACTTTGTCGACATTCGAGCCCACCCTAGATTTAGATATGGAAATCAACACAAATAGGAAACAGACTATAGCTTGAATTCACGTCGATGAAAAGTCCATTCGACCCCATTTCTCGCTGTTTTACATTTTTTCCGAGCAAAATGACTATTTTCAACATTTTTCAAAGCCTTATTTAAAAAAAATTTCTTTTTTCTATAGGTTACAAGAGCGCAATTATTCGTAATGCATTTTCCATAGGGTACCACTGGTGTTCCGTATTTTTTTTCTCGAAGAATACACAAACTAGGGAAAAACGGATTGCAGTTCCTGTTACTAGAAATGCCAGTGTTGCATTACAGCTAAAAAAATATATAGGGTCATGCGGCAAAAAATTGACTTAAAATGCAGTTGAAAAAGATCGTCTATTTTTTTCGCTTAATGAAAAATGCATATTTTTAATGGCTCCGACGTGCAGAAATGGAGGATATTTTCTATACTTCGTAAAATGTGAATATGATTTTCTGCAATTTTTAAACCTAATTGGATAAGCTTTCGATTAAATGTAATTCCAATCCTGTATCATCCAATCAGAAGCCGTATAGGATTCTATTCTGAGTGCCATCTTGGGGTAAAAAACTTGCCGGTAAAATGTAAACAAATAATTGCGCTCTTGTAACCTATACGGTAATGAAAAAAAATTCCGAAAATTAAGCGCCCGCGCTAAATGAAGCGCTAGCGTCTATCTAGATAAAATCACGTCTTCAAAACATTATCTGATCACTCTCTGAATTTTGAGAATTAGTTTTTGCCCGCCGATCGGCCCAAAAATTTGAACTGATTTTTTCACCAAATACGGTACTGTTCAAAAAGACATGAAGATAAAGTTTATTTACTGGCCTTATTTTTCAAAGGTCATCCAGCACTGATCATATTGTGGACAAAACCGTTCTGATATGGAAAAGCTACATCGAATTTTGAAGAATGGCTTTAAATGAAACCATTTCTTGAAAAAACACGTTTTTGAAACAGACTATAGTTTTTCCAAATTTTGAAAATATGATAATATTACTACTTTGGCAAGAGAAACTATTCTTGGACTACAATATTCAATGCCAAGATTAATTTTTCTACTTTGCAATTTAACTAAATCGTTGCTGTTTGCTTAGGGACCCTTTTGGTCAATTTTCACCAAATTAGCTTTTTGCTAGAATAGCAACTGAGTCACGATCATTATGATTAAAAACCAAAATGAATCTTCAAATTCAAGATATACTCATGCTTTTCCCCATAAAAACAGTAGATATCACAAAACCGTTCTATTCTCTTCATACTTTGTCGACATTCGAGCCCACCCTAGATTTAGATATGGAAATCAACACAAATAGGAAACAGACTATAGCTTGAATTCACGTCGATGAAAAGTCCATTCGACCCCATTTCTCGCTGTTTTACATTTTTTCCGAGCAAAATGACTATTTTCAACATTTTTCAAAGCCTTATTTAAAAAAAATGTCTTTTTTCTATAGGTTACAAGAGCGCAATTATTCGTAATGCATTTTCCATAGGGTACCACTGGTGTTCCGTATTTTTTTTCTCGAAGACTACACAAACTAGGGAAAAACGGATTGCAGTTCCTGTTACTAGAAATGCCAGTGTTGCATTACAGCTAAAAAAATATATAGGGTCATGCGGCAAAAAATTGACTTAAAATGCAGTTGAAAAAGATCGTCTATTTTTTTTGCTTAATGAAAAATGCATATTTTTAATGGCTCCGACGTGCAGAAATGGAGGATATTTTCTATACTTCGTAAAATGTGAATATGATTTTCTGCAATTTTTAAACCTAATTGGATAAGCTTTCGATTAAATGTAATTCCAATCCTGTATCATCCAATCAGAAGCCGTATAGGATTCTATTCTGAGTGCCATCTTGGGGTAAAAAACTTGCCGGTAAAATGTAAACAAATAATTGCGCTCTTGTAACCTATACGGTAATGAAAAAAAATTCCGAAAATTAAGCGCCCGCGCTAAATGAAGCGCTAGCGTCTATCTAGATAAAATCACGTCTTCAAAACATTATCTGATCACTCTCTGAATTTTGAGAATTAGTTTTTGCCCGCCGATCGGCCCAAAAATTTGAACTGATTTTTTCACCAAATACGGTACTGTTCAAAAAGACATGAAGATAAAGTTTATTTACTGGCCTTATTTTTCAAAGGTCATCCAGCACTGATCATATTGTGGACAAAACCGTTCTGATATGGAAAAGCTACATCGAATTTTGAAGAATGGCTTTAAATGAAACCATTTCTTGAAAAAACACGTTTTTGAAACAGACTATAGTTTTTCCAAATTTTGAAAATATGATAATATTACTACTTTGGCAAGAGAAACTATTCTTGGACTACAATATTCAATGCCAAGATTAATTTTTCTACTTTGCAATTTAACTAAATCGTTGCTGTTTGCTTAGGGACCCTTTTGGTCAATTTTCACCAAATTAGCTTTTTGCTAGAATAGCAACTGAGTCACGATCATTATGATTAAAAACCAAAATGAATCTTCAAATTCAAGATATACTCATGCTTTTCCCCATAAAAACAGTAGATATCACAAAACCGTTCTATTCTCTTCATACTTTGTCGACATTCGAGCCCACCCTAGATTTAGATATGGAAATCAACACAAATAGGAAACAGACTATAGCTTGAATTCACGTCGATGAAAAGTCCATTCGACCCCATTTCTCGCTGTTTTACATTTTTTCCGAGCAAAATGACTATTTTCAACATTTTTCAAAGCCTTATTTAAAAAAAATGTCTTTTTTCTATAGGTTACAAGAGCGCAATTATTCGTAATGCATTTTCCATAGGGTACCACTGGTGTTCCGTATTTTTTTTCTCGAAGAATACACAAACTAGGGAAAAACGGATTGCAGTTCCTGTTACTAGAAATGCCAGTGTTGCATTACAGCTAAAAAAATATATAGGGTCATGCGGCAAAAAATTGACTTAAAATGCAGTTGAAAAAGATCGTCTATTTTTTTCGCTTAATGAAAAATGCATATTTTTAATGGCTCCGACGTGCAGAAATGGAGGATATTTTCTATACTTCGTAAAATGTGAATATGATTTTCTGCAATTTTTAAACCTAATTGGATAAGCTTTCGATTAAATGTAATTCCAATCCTGTATCATCCAATCAGAAGCCGTATAGGGTTCTATTCTGAGTGCCATCTTGGGGTAAAAAACTTGCCGGTAAAATGTAAACAAATAATTGCGCTCTTGTAACCTATACGGTAATGAAAAAAAATTCCGAAAATTAAGCGCCCGCGCTAAATGAAGCGCTAGCGTCTATCTAGATAAAATCACGTCTTCAAAACATTATCTGATCACTCTCTGAATTTTGAGAATTAGTTTTTGCCCGCCGATCGGCCCAAAAATTTGAACTGATTTTTTCACCAAATACGGTACTGTTCAAAAAGACATGAAGATAAAGTTTATTTACTGGCCTTATTTTTCAAAGGTCATCCAGCACTGATCATATTGTGGACAAAACCGTTCTGATATGGAAAAGCTACATCGAATTTTGAAGAATGGCTTTAAATGAAACCATTTCTTGAAAAAACACGTTTTTGAAACAGACTATAGTTTTTCCAAATTTTGAAAATATGATAATATTACTACTTTGGCAAGAGAAACTATTCTTGGACTACAATATTCAATGCCAAGATTAATTTTTCTACTTTGCAATTTAACTAAATCGTTGCTGTTTGCTTAGGGACCCTTTTGGTCAATTTTCACCAAATTAGCTTTTTGCTAGAATAGCAACTGAGTCACGATCATTATGATTAAAAACCAAAATGAATCTTCAAATTCAAGATATACTCATGCTTTTCCCCATAAAAACAGTAGATATCACAAAACCGTTCTATTCTCTTCATACTTTGTCGACATTCGAGCCCACCCTAGATTTAGATATGGAAATCAACACAAATAGGAAACAGACTATAGCTTGAATTCACGTCGATGAAAAGTCCATTCGACCCCATTTCTCGCTGTTTTACATTTTTTCCGAGCAAAATGACTATTTTCAACATTTTTCAAAGCCTTATTTAAAAAAAATGTCTTTTTTCTATAGGTTACAAGAGCGCAATTATTCGTAATGCATTTTCCATAGGGTACCACTGGTGTTCCGTATTTTTTTTCTCGAAGACTACACAAACTAGGGAAAAACGGATTGCAGTTCCTGTTACTAGAAATGCCAGTGTTGCATTACAGCTAAAAAAATATATAGGGTCATGCGGCAAAAAATTGACTTAAAATGCAGTTGAAAAAGATCGTCTATTTTTTTTGCTTAATGAAAAATGCATATTTTTAATGGCTCCGACGTGCAGAAATGGAGGATATTTTCTATACTTCGTAAAATGTGAATATGATTTTCTGCAATTTTTAAACCTAATTGGATAAGCTTTCGATTAAATGTAATTCCAATCCTGTATCATCCAATCAGAAGCCGTATAGGATTCTATTCTGAGTGCCATCTTGGGGTAAAAAACTTGCCGGTAAAATGTAAACAAATAATTGCGCTCTTGTAACCTATACGGTAATGAAAAAAAATTCCGAAAATTAAGCGCCCGCGCTAAATGAAGCGCTAGCGTCTATCTAGATAAAATCACGTCTTCAAAACATTATCTGATCACTCTCTGAATTTTGAGAATTAGTTTTTGCCCGCCGATCGGCCCAAAAATTTGAACTGATTTTTTCACCAAATACGGTACTGTTCAAAAAGACATGAAGATAAAGTTTATTTACTGGCCTTATTTTTCAAAGGTCATCCAGCACTGATCATATTGTGGACAAAACCGTTCTGATATGGAAAAGCTACATCGAATTTTGAAGAATGGCTTTAAATGAAACCATTTCTTGAAAAAACACGTTTTTGAAACAGACTATAGTTTTTCCAAATTTTGAAAATATGATAATATTACTACTTTGGCAAGAGAAACTATTCTTGGACTACAATATTCAATGCCAAGATTAATTTTTCTACTTTGCAATTTAACTAAATCGTTGCTGTTTGCTTAGGGACCCTTTTGGTCAATTTTCACCAAATTAGCTTTTTGCTAGAATAGCAACTGAGTCACGATCATTATGATTAAAAACCAAAATGAATCTTCAAATTCAAGATATACTCATGCTTTTCCCCATAAAAACAGTAGATATCACAAAACCGTTCTATTCTCTTCATACTTTGTCGACATTCGAGCCCACCCTAGATTTAGATATGGAAATCAACACAAATAGGAAACAGACTATAGCTTGAATTCACGTCGATGAAAAGTCCATTCGACCCCATTTCTCGCTGTTTTACATTTTTTCCGAGCAAAATGACTATTTTCAACATTTTTCAAAGCCTTATTTAAAAAAAATGTCTTTTTTCTATAGGTTACAAGAGCGCAATTATTCGTAATGCATTTTCCATAGGGTACCACTGGTGTTCCGTATTTTTTTTCTCGAAGACTACACAAACTAGGGAAAAACGGATTGCAGTTCCTGTTACTAGAAATGCCAGTGTTGCATTACAGCTAAAAAAATATATAGGGTCATGCGGCAAAAAATTGACTTAAAATGCAGTTGAAAAAGATCGTCTATTTTTTTCGCTTAATGAAAAATGCATATTTTTAATGGCTCCGACGTGCAGAAATGGAGGATATTTTCTATACTTCGTAAAATGTGAATATGATTTTCTGCAATTTTTAAACCTAATTGGATAAGCTTTCGATTAAATGTAATTCCAATCCTGTATCATCCAATCAGAAGCCGTATAGGATTCTATTCTGAGTGCCATCTTGGGGTAAAAAACTTGCCGGTAAAATGTAAACAAATAATTGCGCTCTTGTAACCTATACCGATATGAAAAATTTCCGAAAATTAAGCGCCCGCGCTAAATGAAGCGCTAGCGTCTATCTAGATAAAATCACGTCTTCAAAACATTATCTGATCACTCTCTGAATTTTGAGAATTAGTTTTTGCCCGCCGATCGGCCCAAAAATTTGAACTGATTTTTTCACCAAATACGGTACTGTTCAAAAAGACATGAAGATAAAGTTTATTTACTTGCCTTATTTTTCAAAGGTCATCCAGCACTGATCATATTGTGGACAAAACCGTTCTGATATGGAAAAGCTACATCGAATTTTGAAGAATGGCTTTAAATGAAACCATTTCTTGAAAAAACACGTTTTTGAAACAGACTATAGTTTTTCCAAATTTTGAAAATATGATAATATTACTACTTTGGCAAGAGAAACTATTCTTGGACTACAATATTCAATGCCAAGATTAATTTTTCTACTTTGCAATTTAACTAAATCGTTGCTGTTTGCTTGGGGACCCTTTTGGTCAATTTTCACCAAATTAGCTTTTTGCTAGAATAGCAACTGAGTCACGATCATTATGATTAAAAACCAAAATGAATCTTCAAATTCAAGATATACTCATGCTTTTCCCCATAAAAACAGTAGATATCACAAAACCGTTCTATTCTCTTCATACTTTGTCGACATTCGAGCCCACCCTAGATTTAGATATGGAAATCAACACAAATAGGAAACAGACTATAGCTTGAATTCACGTCGATGAAAAGTCCATTCGACCCCATTTCTCGCTGTTTTACATTTTTTCCGAGCAAAATGACTATTTTCAACATTTTTCAAAGCCTTATTTAAAAAAAATGTCTTTTTTCTATAGGTTACAAGAGCGCAATTATTCGTAATGCATTTTCCATAGGGTACCACTGGTGTTCCGTATTTTTTTTCTCGAAGACTACACAAACTAGGGAAAAACGGATTGCAGTTCCTGTTACTAGAAATGCCAGTGTTGCATTACAGCTAAAAAAATATATAGGGTCATGCGGCAAAAAATTGACTTAAAATGCAGTTGAAAAAGATCGTCTATTTTTTTCGCTTAATGAAAAATGCATATTTTTAATGGCTCCGACGTGCAGAAATGGAGGATATTTTCTATACTTCGTAAAATGTGAATATGATTTTCTGCAATTTTTAAACCTAATTGGATAAGCTTTCGATTAAATGTAATTCCAATCCTGTATCATCCAATCAGAAGCCGTATAGGATTCTATTCTGAGTGCCATCTTGGGGTAAAAAACTTGCCGGTAAAATGTAAACAAATAATTGCGCTCTTGTAACCTATACGGTAATGAAAAAAAATTCCGAAAATTAAGCGCCCGCGCTAAATGAAGCGCTAGCGTCTATCTAGATAAAATCACGTCTTCAAAACATTATCTGATCACTCTCTGAATTTTGAGAATTAGTTTTTGCCCGCCGATCGGCCCAAAAATTTGAACTGATTTTTTCACCAAATACGGTACTGTTCAAAAAGACATGAAGATAAAGTTTATTTACTGGCCTTATTTTTCAAAGGTCATCCAGCACTGATCATATTGTGGACAAAACCGTTCTGATATGGAAAAGCTACATCGAATTTTGAAGAATGGCTTTAAATGAAACCATTTCTTGAAAAAACACGTTTTTGAAACAGACTATAGTTTTTCCAAATTTTGAAAATATGATAATATTACTACTTTGGCAAGAGAAACTATTCTTGGACTACAATATTCATTGCCAAGATTAATTTTTCTACTTTGCAATTTAACTAAATCGTTGCTGTTTGCTTAGGGACCCTTTTGGTCAATTTTCACCAAATTAGCTTTTTGCTAGAATAGCAACTGAGTCACGATCATTATGATTAAAAACCAAAATGAATCTTCAAATTCAAGATATACTCATGCTTTTGAAATTTCCCCATAAAAACAGTAGATATCACAAAACCGTTCTATTCTCTTCATACTTTGTCGACATTCGAGCCCACCCTAGATTTAGATATGGAAATCAACACAAATAGGAAACAGACTATAGCTTGAATTCACGTCGATGAAAAGTTCATTCGACCCCATTTCTCGCTGTTTTACATTTTTTCCGAGCAAAATGACTATTTTCAACATTTTTCAAAGCCTTATTTAAAAAAAATGTCTTTTTTCTATAGGTTACAAGAGCGCAATTATTCGTAATGCATTTTCCATAGGGTACCACTGGTGTTCCGTATTTTTTTTCTCGAAGACTACACAAACTAGGGAAAAACGGATTGCAGTTCCTGTTACTAGAAATGCCAGTGTTGCATTACAGCTAAAAAAATATATAGGGTCATGCGGCAAAAAATTGACTTAAAATGCAGTTGAAAAAGATCGTCTATTTTTTTCGCTTAATGAAAAATGCATATTTTTAATGGCTCCGACGTGCAGAAATGGAGGATATTTTCTATACTTCGTAAAATGTGAATATGATTTTCTGCAATTTTTAAACCTAATTGGATAAGCTTTCGATTAAATGTAATTCCAATCCTGTATCATCCAATCAGAAGCCGTATAGGATTCTATTCTGAGTGCCATCTTGGGGTAAAAAACTTGCCGGTAAAATGTAAACAAATAATTGCGCTCTTGTAACCTATACGGTAATGAAAAAAAATTCCGAAAATTAAGCGCCCGCGCTAAATGAAGCGCTAGCGTCTATCTAGATAAAATCACGTCTTCAAAACATTATCTGATCACTCTCTGAATTTTGAGAATTAGTTTTTGCCCGCCGATCGGCCCAAAAATTTGAACTGATTTTTTCACCAAATACGGTACTGTTCAAAAAGACATGAAGATAAAGTTTATTTACTGGCCTTATTTTTCAAAGGTCATCCAGCACTGATCATATTGTGGACAAAACCGTTCTGATATGGAAAAGCTACATCGAATTTTGAAGAATGGCTTTAAATGAAACCATTTCTTGAAAAAACACGTTTTTGAAACAGACTATAGTTTTTCCAAATTTTGAAAATATGATAATATTACTACTTTGGCAAGAGAAACTATTCTTGGACTACAATATTCAATGCCAAGATTAATTTTTCTACTTTGCAATTTAACTAAATCGTTGCTGTTTGCTTAGGGACCCTTTTGGTCAATTTTCACCAAATTAGCTTTTTGCTAGAATAGCAACTGAGTCACGATCATTATGATTAAAAACCAAAATGAATCTTCAAATTCAAGATATACTCATGCTTTTCCCCATAAAAACAGTAGATATCACAAAACCGTTCTATTCTCTTCATACTTTGTCGACATTCGAGCCCACCCTAGATTTAGATATGGAAATCAACACAAATAGGAAACAGACTATAGCTTGAATTCACGTCGATGAAAAGTCCATTCGACCCCATTTCTCGCTGTTTTACATTTTTTCCGAGCAAAATGACTATTTTCAACATTTTTCAAAGCCTTATTTAAAAAAAATGTCTTTTTTCTATAGGTTACAAGAGCGCAATTATTCGTAATGCATTTTCCATAGGGTACCACTGGTGTTCCGTATTTTTTTTCTCGAAGACTACACAAACTAGGGAAAAACGGATTGCAGTTCCTGTTACTAGAAATGCCAGTGTTGCATTACAGCTAAAAAAATATATAGGGTCATGCGGCAAAAAATTGACTTAAAATGCAGTTGAAAAAGATCGTCTATTTTTTTCGCTTAATGAAAAATGCATATTTTTAATGGCTCCGACGTGCAGAAATGGAGGATATTTTCTATACTTCGTAAAATGTGAATATG
The DNA here is from genome assembly GCF_021869535.1 of Mytilus californianus. Classification (NCBI taxonomy): domain Eukaryota; kingdom Metazoa; phylum Mollusca; class Bivalvia; order Mytilida; family Mytilidae; genus Mytilus; species Mytilus californianus. The sequence goes on along the minus strand of NW_026262723.1, from coordinate 46,782,486 downwards.
ATTTTCTGCAATTTTTAAACCTAATTGGATAAGCTTTCGATTAAATGTAATTCCAATCCTGTATCATCCAATCAGAAGCCGTATAGGATTCTATTCTGAGTGCCATCTTGGGGTAAAAAACTTGCCGGTAAAATGTAAACAAATAATTGCGCTCTTGTAACCTATACGGTAATGAAAAAAAATTCCGAAAATTAAGCGCCCGCGCTAAATGAAGCGCTAGCGTCTATCTAGATAAAATCACGTCTTCAAAACATTATCTGATCACTCTCTGAATTTTTAGAATTAGTTTTTGCCCGCCGATCGGCCCAAAAATTTGAACTGATTTTTTCACCAAATACGGTACTGTTCAAAAAGACATGAAGATAAAGTTTATTTACTGGCCTTATTTTTCAAAGGTCATCCAGCACTGATCATATTGTGGACAAAACTGTTCTGATATGGAAAAGCTACATCGAATTTTGAAGAATGGCTTTAAATGAAACCATTTCTTGAAAAAACACGTTTTTGAAACAGACTATAGTTTTTCCAAATTTTGAAAATATGATAATATTACTACTTTGGCAAGAGAAACTATTCTTGGACTACAATATTCAATGCCAAGATTAATTTTTCTACTTTGCAATTTAACTAAATCGTTGCTGTTTGCTTAGGGACCCTTTTGGTCAATTTTCACCAAATTAGCTTTTTGCTAGAATAGCAACTGAGTCACGATCATTATGATTAAAAACCAAAATGAATCTTCAAATTCAAGATATACTCATGCTTTTCCCCATAAAAATAGTAGATATCACAAAACCGTTCTATTCTCTTCATACTTTGTCGACATTCGAGCCCACCCTAGATTTAGATATGGAAATCAACACAAATAGGAAACAGACTATAGCTTGAATTCACGTCGATGAAAAGTCCATTCGACCCCATTTCTCGCTGTTTTACATTTTTTCCGAGCAAAATGACTATTTTCAACATTTTTCAAAGCCTTATTTAAAAAAAATGTCTTTTTTCTATAGGTTACAAGAGCGCAATTATTCGTAATGCATTTTCCATAGGGTACCACTGGTGTTCCGTATTTTTTTTCTCGAAGACTACACAAACTAGGGAAAAACGGATTGCAGTTCCTGTTACTAGAAATGCCAGTGTTGCATTACAGCTAAAAAATATATAGGGTCATGCGGCAAAAAATTGACTTAAAATGCAGTTGAAAAAGATCGTCTATTTTTTTCGCTTAATGAAAAATGCATATTTTTAATGGCTCCGACGTGCAGAAATGGAGGATATTTTCTATACTTCGTAAAATGTGAATATGATTTTCTGCAATTTTTAAACCTAATTGGATAAGCTTTCGATTAAATGTAATTCCAATCCTGTATCATCCAATCAGAAGCCGTATAGGATTCTATTCTGAGTGCCATCTTGGGGTAAAAAACTTGCCGGTAAAATGTAAACAAATAATTGCGCTCTTGTAACCTATACGGTAATAAAAAAAAATTCCGAAAATTAAGCGCCCGCGCTAAATGAAGCGCTAGCGTCTATCTAGATAAAATCACGTCTTCAAAACATTATCTGATCACTCTCTGAATTTTTAGAATTAGTTTTTGCCCGCCGATCGGCCCAAAAATTTGAACTGATTTTTTCACCAAATACGGTACTGTTCAAAAAGACATGAAGATAAAGTTTATTTACTGGCTTTATTTTTCAAAGGTCATCCAGCACTGATCATATTGTGGACAAAACCGTTCTGATATGGAAAAGCTACATCGAATTTTGAAGAATGGCTTTAAATGAAACCATTTCTTGAAAAAACACGTTTTTGAAACAGACTATAGTTTTTCCAAATTTTGAAAATATGATAATATTACTACTTTGGCAAGAGAAACTATTCTTGGACTACAATATTCAATGCCAAGATTAATTTTTCTACTTTGCAATTTAACTAAATCGTTGCTGTTTGCTTAGGGACCCTTTTGGTCAATTTTCACCAAATTAGCTTTTTGCTAGAATAGCAACTGAGTCACGATCATTATGATTAAAAACCAAAATGAATCTTCAAATTCAAGATATACTCATGCTTTTCCCCATAAAAACAGTAGATATCACAAAACCGTTCTATTCTCTTCATACTTTGTCGACATTCGAGCCCACCCTAGATTTAGATATGGAAATCAACACAAATAGGAAACAGACTATAGCTTGAATTCACGTCGATGAAAAGTCCATTCGACCCCATTTCTCGCTGTTTTACATTTTTTCCGAGCAAAATGACTATTTTCAACATTTTTCAAAGCCTTATTTAAAAAAAATGTCTTTTTTCTATACGGTAATGAAAAAAAATTCCGAAAATTAAGCGCCCGCGGTAAATGAAGCGCTAGCGTCTATCTAGATAAAATCACGTCTTCAAAACATTATCTGATCACTCTCTGAATTTTGAGCATTTGTTTTTGCCCGCCGATCGGCCCAAAAATTTGAACTGATTTTTTCACCAAATACGGTACTGTTCAAAAAGACATGAAGATAAAGTTTATTTACTGGCCTTATTTTTCAAAGGTCATCCAGCACTGATCATATTGTGGACAAAACCGTTCTGATATGGAAAAGCTACATCGAATTTTGAAGAATGGCTTTAAATGAAACCATTTCTTGAAAAAACACGTTTTTGAAACAGACTATAGTTTTTCCAAATTTTGAAAATATGATAATATTACTACTTTGGCAAGAGAAACTATTCTTGGACTACAATATTCAATGCCAAGATTAATTTTTCTACTTTGCAATTTAACTAAATCGTTGCTGTTTGCTTAGGGACCCTTTTGGTCAATTTTCACCAAATTAGCTTTTTGCTAGAATAGCAACTGAGTCACGATCATTATGATTAAAAACCAAAATGAATCTTCAAATTCAAGATATACTCATGCTTTTCCCCATAAAAACAGTAGATATCACAAAACCGTTCTATTCTCTTCATACTTTGTCGACATTCGAGCCCACCCTAGATTTAGATATGGAAATCAACACAAATAGGAAACAGACTATAGCTTGAATTCACGTCGATGAAAAGTCCATTCGACCCCATTTCTCGCTGTTTTACATTTTTTCCGAGCAAAATGACTATTTTCAACATTTTTCAAAGCCTTATTTAAAAAAAATGTCTTTTTTCTATAGGTTACAAGAGCGCAATTATTCGTAATGCATTTTCCATAGGGTACCACTGGTGTTCCGTATTTTTTTTCTCGAAGACTACACAAACTAGGGAAAAACGGATTGCAGTTCCTGTTACTAGAAATGCCAGTGTTGCATTACAGCTAAAAAAATATATAGGGTCATGCGGCAAAAAATTGACTTAAAATGCAGTTGAAAAAGATCGTCTATTTTTTTCGCTTAATGAAAAATGCATATTTTTAATGGCTTCGACGTGCAGAAATGGAGGATATTTTCTATACTTCGTAAAATGTGAATATGATTTTCTGCAATTTTTAAACCTAATTGGATAAGCTTTCGATTAAATGTAATTCCAATCCTGTATCATCCAATCAGAAGCCGTATAGGATTCTATTCTGAGTGCCATCTTGGGGTAAAAAACTTGCCGGTAAAATGTAAACAAATAATTGCGCTCTTGTAACCTATACGGTAATGAAAAAAAATTCCGAAAATTAAGCGCCCGCGCTAAATGAAGCGCTAGCGTCTATCTAGATAAAATCACGTCTTCAAAACATTATCTGATCACTCTCTGAATTTTGAGAATTAGTTTTTGCCCGCCGATCGGCCCAAAAATTTGAACTGATTTTTTCACCAAATACGGTACTGTTCAAAAAGACATGAAGATAAAGTTTATTTACTGGCCTTATTTTTCAAAGGTCATCCAGCACTGATCATATTGTGGACAAAACCGTTCTGATATGGAAAAGCTACATCGAATTTTGAAGAATGGCTTTAAATGAAACCATTTCTTGAAAAAACACGTTTTTGAAACAGACTATAGTTTTTCCAAATTTTGAAAATATGATAATATTACTACTTTGGCAAGAGAAACTATTCTTGGACTACAATATTCAATGCCAAGATTAATTTTTCTACTTTGCAATTTAACTAAATCGTTGCTGTTTGCTTAGGGACCCTTTTGGTCAATTTTCACCAAATTAGCTTTTTGCTAGAATAGCAACTGAGTCACGATCATTATGATTAAAAACCAAAATGAATCTTCAAATTCAAGATATACTCATGCTTTTCCCCATAAAAACAGTAGATATCACAAAACCGTTCTATTCTCTTCATACTTTGTCGACATTCGAGCCCACCCTAGATTTAGATATGGAAATCAACACAAATAGGAAACAGACTATAGCTTGAATTCACGTCGATGAAAAGTCCATTCGACCCCATTTCTCGCTGTTTTACATTTTTTCCGAGCAAAATGACTATTTTCAACATTTTTCAAAGCCTTATTTAAAAAAAATGTCTTTTTTCTATAGGTTACAAGAGCGCAATTATTCGTAATGCATTTTCCATAGGGTACCACTGGTGTTCCGTATTTTTTTTCTCGAAGAATACACAAACTAGGGAAAAACGGATTGCAGTTCCTGTTACTAGAAATGCCAGTGTTGCATTACAGCTAAAAAAATATATAGGGTCATGCGGCAAAAAATTGACTTAAAATGCAGTTGAAAAAGATCGTCTATTTTTTTCGCTTAATGAAAAATGCATATTTTTAATGGCTCCGACGTGCAGAAATGGAGGATATTTTCTATACTTCGTAAAATGTGAATATGATTTTCTGCAATTTTTAAACCTAATTGGATAAGCTTTCGATTAAATGTAATTCCAATCCTGTATCATCCAATCAGAAGCCGTATAGGGTTCTATTCTGAGTGCCATCTTGGGGTAAAAAACTTGCCGGTAAAATGTAAACAAATAATTGCGCTCTTGTAACCTATACGGTAATGAAAAAAAATTCCGAAAATTAAGCGCCCGCGCTAAATGAAGCGCTAGCGTCTATCTAGATAAAATCACGTCTTCAAAACATTATCTGATCACTCTCTGAATTTTGAGAATTAGTTTTTGCCCGCCGATCGGCCCAAAAATTTGAACTGATTTTTTCACCAAATACGGTACTGTTCAAAAAGACATGAAGATAAAGTTTATTTACTGGCCTTATTTTTCAAAGGTCATCCAGCACTGATCATATTGTGGACAAAACCGTTCTGATATGGAAAAGCTACATCGAATTTTGAAGAATGGCTTTAAATGAAACCATTTCTTGAAAAAACACGTTTTTGAAACAGACTATAGTTTTTCCAAATTTTGAAAATATGATAATATTACTACTTTGGCAAGAGAAACTATTCTTGGACTACAATATTCAATGCCAAGATTAATTTTTCTACTTTGCAATTTAACTAAATCGTTGCTGTTTGCTTAGGGACCCTTTTGGTCAATTTTCACCAAATTAGCTTTTTGCTAGAATAGCAACTGAGTCACGATCATTATGATTAAAAACCAAAATGAATCTTCAAATTCAAGATATACTCATGCTTTTCCCCATAAAAACAGTAGATATCACAAAACCGTTCTATTCTCTTCATACTTTGTCGACATTCGAGCCCACCCTAGATTTAGATATGGAAATCAACACAAATAGGAAACAGACTATAGCTTGAATTCACGTCGATGAAAAGTCCATTCGACCCCATTTCTCGCTGTTTTACATTTTTTCCGAGCAAAATGACTATTTTCAACATTTTTCAAAGCCTTATTTAAAAAAAATTTCTTTTTTCTATAGGTTACAAGAGCGCAATTATTCGTAATGCATTTTCCATAGGGTACCACTGGTGTTCCGTATTTTTTTTTCTCGAAGACTACACAAACTAGGGAAAAACGGATTGCAGTTCCTGTTACTAGAAATGCCAGTGTTGCATTACAGCTAAAAAAATATATAGGGTCATGCGGCAAAAAATTGACTTAAAATGCAGTTGAAAAAGATCGTCTATTTTTTTCGCTTAATGAAAAATGCATATTTTTAATGGCTCCGACGTGCAGAAATGGAGGATATTTTCTATACTTCGTAAAATGTGAATATGATTTTCTGCAATTTTTAAACCTAATTGGATAAGCTTTCGATTAAATGTAATTCCAATCCTGTATCATCCAATCAGAAGCCGTATAGGATTCTATTCTGAGTGCCATCTTGGGGTAAAAAACTTGCCGGTAAAGTGTAAACAAATAATTGCGCTCTTGTAACCTATACCGATATGAAAAATTTCCGAAAATTAAGCGCCCGCGCTAAATGAAGCGCTAGCGTCTATCTAGATAAAATCACGTCTTCAAAACATTATCTGATCACTCTCTGAATTTTGAGAATTAGTTTTTGCCCGCCGATCGGCCCAAAAATTTGAACTGATTTTTTCACCAAATACGGTACTGTTCAAAAAGACATGAAGATAAAGTTTATTTACTGGCCTTATTTTTCAAAGGTCATCCAGCACTGATCATATTGTGGACAAAACCGTTCTGATATGGAAAAGCTACATCGAATTTTGAAGAATGGCTTTAAATGAAACCATTTCTTGAAAAAACACGTTTTTGAAACAGACTATAGTTTTTCCAAATTTTGAAAATATGATAATATTACTACTTTGGCAAGAGAAACTATTCTTGGACTACAATATTCAATGCCAAGATTAATTTTTCTACTTTGCAATTTAACTAAATCGTTGCTGTTTGCTTAGGGACCCTTTTGGTCAATTTTCACCAAATTAGCTTTTTGCTAGAATAGCAACTGAGTCACGATCATTATGATTAAAAACCAAAATGAATCTTCAAATTCAAGATATACTCATGCTTTTCCCCATAAAAATAGTAGATATCACAAAACCGTTCTATTCTCTTCATACTTTGTCGACATTCGAGCCCACCCTAGATTTAGATATGGAAATCAACACAAATAGGAAACAGACTATAGCTTGAATTCACGTCGATGAAAAGTCCATTCGACCCCATTTCTCGCTGTTTTACATTTTTTCCGAGCAAAATGACTATTTTCAACATTTTTCAAAGCCTTATTTAAAAAAAATGTCTTTTTTCTATAGGTTACAAGAGCGCAATTATTCGTAATGCATTTTCCATAGGGTACCACTGGTGTTCCGTTTTTTTTTTTCTCGAAGACTACACAAACTAGGGAAAAACGGATTGCAGTTCCTGTTACTAGAAATGCCAGTGTTGCATTACAGCTAAAAAAATATATAGGGTCATGCGGCAAAAAATTGACTTAAAATGCAGTTGAAAAAGATCGTCTATTTTTTTCGCTTAATGAAAAATGCATATTTTTAATGGCTCCGACGTGCAGAAATGGAGGATATTTTCTATACTTCGTAAAATGTGAATATGATTTTCTGCAATTTTTAAACCTAATTGGATAAGCTTTCGATTAAATGTAATTCCAATCCTGTATCATCCAATCAGAAGCCGTATAGGATTCTATTCTGAGTGCCATCTTGGGGTAAAAAACTTGCCGGTAAAATGTAAACAAATAATTGCGCTCTTGTAACCTATACCGATATGAAAAAATTAAGCGCCCGCGCTAAATGAAGCGCTAGCGTCTATCTAGATAAAATCACGTCTTCAAAACATTATCTGATCACTCTCTGAATTTTGAGAATTAGTTTTTGCCCGCCGATCGGCCCAAAAATTTGAACTGATTTTTTCACCAAATACGGTACTGTTCAAAAAGACATGAAGATAAAGTTTATTTACTGGCCTTATTTTTCAAAGGTCATCCAGCACTGATCATATTGTGGACAAAACCGTTCTGATATGGAAAAGCTACATCGAATTTTGAAGAATGGCTTTAAATGAAACCATTTCTTGAAAAAACACGTTTTTGAAACAGACTATAGTTTTTCCAAATTTTGAAAATATGATAATATTACTACTTTGGCAAGAGAAACTATTCTTGGACTACAATATTCAATGCCAAGATTAATTTTTCTACTTTGCAATTTAACTAAATCGTTGCTGTTTGCTTAGGGACCCTTTTGGTCAATTTTCACCAAATTAGCTTTTTGCTAGAATAGCAACTGAGTCACGATCATTATGATTAAAAACCAAAATGAATCTTCAAATTCAAGATATACTCATGCTTTTCCCCATAAAAATAGTAGATATCACAAAACCGTTCTATTCTCTTCATACTTTGTCGACATTCGAGCCCACCCTAGATTTAGATATGGAAATCAACACAAATAGGAAACAGACTATAGCTTGAATTCACGTCGATGAAAAGTCCATTCGACCCCATTTCTCGCTGTTTTACATTTTTTCCGAGCAAAATGACTATTTTCAACATTTTTCAAAGCCTTATTTAAAAAAAATGTCTTTTTTCTATAGGTTACAAGAGCGCAATTATTCGTAATGCATTTTCCATAGGGTACCACTGGTGTTCCGTATTTTTTTTCTCGAAGACTACACAAACTAGGGAAAAACAGATTGCAGTTCCTGTTACTAGAAATGCCAGTGTTGCATTACAGCTAAAAAAATATATAGGGTCATGCGGCAAAAAATTGACTTAAAATGCAGTTGAAAAAGATCGTCTATTTTTTTCGCTTAATGAAAAATGCATATTTTTAATGGCTCCGACGTGCAGAAATGGAGGATATTTTCTATACTTCGTAAAATGTGAATATGATTTTCTGCAATTTTTAAACCTAATTGGATAAGCTTTCGATTAAATGTAATTCCAATCCTGTATCATCCAATCAGAAGCCGTATAGGATTCTATTCTGAGTGCCATCTTGGGGTAAAAAACTTGCCGGTAAAATGTAAACAAATAATTGCGCTCTTGTAACCTATACCGATATGAAAAATTTCCGAAAATTAAGCGCCCGCGCTAAATGAAGCGCTAGCGTCTATCTAGATAAAATCACGTCTTCAAAACATTATCTGATCACTCTCTGAATTTTGAGAATTAGTTTTTGCCCGCCGATCGGCCCAAAAATTTGAACTGATTTTTTCACCAAATACGGTACTGTTCAAAAAGACATGAAGATAAAGTTTATTTACTGGCCTTATTTTTCAAAGGTCATCCAGCACTGATCATATTGTGGACAAAACCGTTCTGATATGGAAAAGCTACATCGAATTTTGAAGAATGGCTTTAAATGAAACCATTTCTTGAAAAAACACGTTTTTGAAACAGACTATAGTTTTTCCAAATTTTGAAAATATGATAATATTACTACTTTGGCAAGAGAAACTATTCTTGGACTACAATATTCAATGCCAAGATTAATTTTTCTACTTTGCAATTTAACTAAATCGTTGCTGTTTGCTTAGGGACCCTTTTGGTCAATTTTCACCAAATTAGCTTTTTGCTAGAATAGCAACTGAGTCACGATCATTATGATTAAAAACCAAAATGAATCTTCAAATTCAAGATATACTCATGCTTTTCCCCATAAAAACAGTAGATATCACAAAACCGTTCTATTCTCTTCATACTTTGTCGACATTCGAGCCCACCCTAGATTTAGATATGGAAATCAACACAAATAGGAAACAGACTATAGCTTGAATTCACGTCGATGAAAAGTCCATTCGACCCCATTTCTCGCTGTTTTACATTTTTTCCGAGCAAAATGACTATTTTCAACATTTTTCAAAGCCTTATTTAAAAAAAATGTCTTTTTTCTATAGGTTACAAGAGCGCAATTATTCGTAATGCATTTTCCATAGGGTACCACTGGTGTTCCGTATTTTTTTTCTCGAAGACTACACAAACTAGGGAAAAACGGATTGCAGTTCCTGTTACTAGAAATGCTAGTGTTGCATTACAGCTAAAAAAATATATAGGGTCATGCAGCAAAAAATTGACTTAAAATGCAGTTGAAAAAGATCGTCTATTTTTTTCGCTTAATGAAAAATGCATATTTTTAATGGCTCCGACGTGCAGAAATGGAGGATATTTTCTATACTTCGTAAAATGTGAATATGATTTTCTGCAATTTTTAAACCTAATTGGATAAGCTTTCGATTAAATGTAATTCCAATCCTGTATCATCCAATCAGAAGCCGTATAGGATTCTATTCTGAGTGCCATCTTGGGGTAAAAAACTTGCCGGTAAAATGTAAACAAATAATTGCGCTCTTGTAACCTATACCGATATGAAAAATTTCCGAAAATTAAGCGCCCGCGCTAAATGAAGCGCTAGCGTCTATCTAGATAAAATCACGTCTTCAAAACATTATCTGATCACTCTCTGAATTTTGAGAATTAGTTTTTGCCCGCCGATCGGCCCAAAAATTTGAACTGATTTTTTCACCAAATACGGTACTGTTCAAAAAGACATGAAGATAAAGTTTATTTACTGGCCTTATTTTTCAAAGGTCATCCAGCACTGATCATATTGTGGACAAAACCGTTCTGATATGGAAAAGCTACATCGAATTTTGAAGAATGGCTTTAAATGAAACCATTTCTTGAAAAAACACGTTTTTGAAACAGACTATAGTTTTTCCAAATTTTGAAAATATGATAATATTACTACTTTGGCAAGAGAAACTATTCTTGGACTACAATATTCAATGCCAAGATTAATTTTTCTACTTTGCAATTTAACTAAATCGTTGCTGTTTGCTTAGGGACCCTTTTGGTCAATTTTCACCAAATTAGCTTTTTGCTAGAATAGCAACTGAGTCACGATCATTATGATTAAAAACCAAAATGAATCTTCAAATTCAAGATATACTCATGCTTTTCCCCATAAAAACAGTAGATATCACAAAACCGTTCTATTCTCTTCATACTTTGTCGACATTCGAGCCCACCCTAGATTTAGATATGGAAATCAACACAAATAGGAAACAGACTATAGCTTGAATTCACGTCGATGAAAAGTCCATTCGACCCCATTTCTCGCTGTTTTACATTTTTTCCGAGCAAAATGACTATTTTCAACATTTTTCAAAGCCTTATTTAAAAAAAATGTCTTTTTTCTATAGGTTACAAGAGCGCAATTATTCGTAATGCATTTTCCATAGGGTACCACTGGTGTTCCGTATTTTTTTTCTCGAAGACTACACAAACTAGGGAAAAACGGATTGCAGTTCCTGTTACTAGAAATGCCAGTGTTGCATTACAGCTAAAAAAATATATAGGGTCATGCGGCAAAAAATTGACTTAAAATGCAGTTGAAAAAGATCGTCTATTTTTTTCGCTTAATGAAAAATGCATATTTTTAATGGCTCCGACGTGCAGAAATGGAGGATATTTTCTATACTTCGTAAAATGTGAATATGATTTTCTGCAATTTTTAAACCTAATTGGATAAGCTTTCGATTAAATGTAATTCCAATCCTGTATCATCCAATCAGAAGCCGTATAGGATTCTATTCTGAGTGCCATCTTGGGGTAAAAAACTTGCCGGTAAAATGTAAACAAATAATTGCGCTCTTGTAACCTATACCGATATGAAAAATTTCCGAAAATTAAGCGCCCGCGCTAAATGAAGCGCTAGCGTCTATCTAGATAAAATCACGTCTTCAAAACATTATCTGATCACTCTCTGAATTTTGAGAATTAGTTTTTGCCCGCCGATCGGCCCAAAAATTTGAACTGATTTTTTCACCAAATACGGTACTGTTCAAAAAGACATGAAGATAAAGTTTATTTACTGGCCTTATTTTTCAAAGGTCATCCAGCACTGATCATATTGTGGACAAAACCGTTCTGATATGGAAAAGCTACATCGAATTTTGAAGAATGGCTTTAAATGAAACCATTTCTTGAAAAAACACGTTTTTGAAACAGACTATAGTTTTTCCAAATTTTGAAAATATGATAATATTACTACTTTGGCAAGAGAAACTATTCTTGGACTACAATATTCAATGCCAAGATTAATTTTTCTACTTTGCAATTTAACTAAATCGTTGATGTTTGCTTAGGGACCCTTTTGGTCAATTTTCACCAAATTAGCTTTTTGCTAGAATAGCAACTGAGTCACGATCATTATGATTAAAAACCAAAATGAATCTTCAAATTCAAGATATACTCATGCTTTTCCCCATAAAAACAGTAGATATCACAAAACCGTTCTATTCTCTTCATACTTTGTCGACATTCGAGCCCACCCTAGATTTAGATATGGAAATCAACACAAATAGGAAACAGACTATAGCTTGAATTCACGTCGATGAAAAGTCCATTCGACCCCATTTCTCGCTGTTTTACATTTTTTCCGAGCAAAATGACTATTTTCAACATTTTTCAAAGCCTTATTTAAAAAAAATGTCTTTTTTCTATAGGTTACAAGAGCGCAATTATTCGTAATGCATTTTCCATAGGGTACCACTGGTGTTCCGTATTTTTTTTCTCGAAGACTACACAAACTAGGGAAAAACGGATTGCAGTTCCTGTTACTAGAAATGCCAGTGTTGCATTACAGCTAAAAAAATATATAGGGTCATGCGGCAAAAAATTGACTTAAAATGCAGTTGAAAAAGATCGTCTATTTTTTTCGCTTAATGAAAAATGCATATTTTTAATGGCTCCGACGTGCAGAAATGGAGGATATTTTCTATACTTCGTAAAATGTGAATATGATTTTCTGCAATTTTTAAACCTAATTGGATAAGCTTTCGATTAAATGTAATTCCAATCCTGTATCATCCAATCAGAAGCCGTATAGGATTCTATTCTGAGTGCCATCTTGGGGTAAAAAACTTGCCGGTAAAATGTAAACAAATAATTGCGCTCTTGTAACCTATACCGATATGAAAAATTTCCGAAAATTAAGCGCCCGCGCTAAATGAAGCGCTAGCGTCTATCTAGATAAAATCACGTCTTCAAAACATTATCTGATCACTCTCTGAATTTTGAGAATTAGTTTTTGCCCGCCGATCGGCCCAAAAATTTGAACTGATTTTTTCACCAAATACGGTACTGTTCAAAAAGACATGAAGATAAAGTTTATTTACTGGCCTTATTTTTCAAAGGTCATCCAGCACTGATCATATTGTGGACAAAACCGTTCTGATATGGAAAAGCTACATCGAATTTTGAAGAATGGCTTTAAATGAAACCATTTCTTGAAAAAACACGTTTTTGAAACAGACTATAGTTTTTCCAAATTTTGAAAATATGATAATATTACTACTTTGGCAAGAGAAACTATTCTTGGACTACAATATTCAATGCCAAGATTAATTTTTCTACTTTGCAATTTAACTAAATCGTTGCTGTTTGCTTAGGGACCCTTTTGGTCAATTTTCACCAAATTAGCTTTTTGCTAGAATAGCAACTGAGTCACGATCATTATGATTAAAAACCAAACTGAATCTTCAAATTCAAGATATACTCATGCTTTTCCCCATAAAAACAGTAGATATCACAAAACCGTTCTATTCTCTTCATACTTTGTCGACATTCGAGCCCACCCTAGATTTAGATATGGAAATCAACACAAATAGGAAACAGACTATAGCTTGAATTCACGTCGATGAAAAGTCCATTCGACCCCATTTCTCGCTGTTTTACATTTTTTCCGAGCAAAATGACTATTTTCAACATTTTTCAAAGCCTTATTTAAAAAAAATGTCTTTTTTCTATAGGTTACAAGAGCGCAATTATTCGTAATGCATTTTCCATAGGGTACCACTGGTGTTCCGTATTTTTTTTCTCGAAGACTACACAAACTAGGGAAAAACGGATTGCAGTTCCTGTTACTAGAAATGCCAGTGTTGCATTACAGCTAAAAAATATATATAGGGTCATGCGGCAAAAAATTGACTTAAAATGCAGTTGAAAAAGATCGTCTATTTTTTTCGCTTAATGAAAAATGCATATTTTTAATGGCTCCGACGTGCAGAAATGGAGGATATTTTCTATACTTCGTAAAATGTGAATATGATTTTCTGCAATTTTTAAACCTAATTGGATAAGCTTTCGATTAAATGTAATTCCAATCCTGTATCATCCAATCAGAAGCCGTATAGGATTCTATTCTGAGTGCCATCTTGGGGTAAAAAACTTGCCGGTAAAATGTAAACAAATAATTGCGCTCTTGTAACCTATACCGATATGAAAAATTTCCGAAAATTAAGCGCCCGCGCTAAATGAAGCGCTAGCGTCTATCTAGATAAAATCACGTCTTCAAAACATTATCTGATCACTCTCTGAATTTTGAGAATTAGTTTTTGCCCGCCGATCGGCCCAAAAATTTGAACTGATTTTTTCACCAAATACGGTACTGTTCAAAAAGACATGAAGATAAAGTTTATTTACTGGCCTTATTTTTCAAAGGTCATCCAGCACTGATCATATTGTGGACAAAACCGTTCTGATATGGAAAAGCTACATCGAATTTTAAAGAATGGCTTTAAATGAAACCATTTCTTGAAAAAACACGTTTTTGAAACAGACTATAGTTTTTCCAAATTTTGAAAATATGATAATATTACTACTTTGGCAAGAGAAACTATTCTTGGACTACAATATTCAATGCCAAGATTAATTTTTCTACTTTGCAATTTAACTAAATCGTTGCTGTTTGCTTAGGGACCCTTTTGGTCAATTTTCACCAAATTAGCTTTTTGCTAGAATAGCAACTGAGTCACGATCATTATGATTAAAAACCAAACTGAATCTTCAAATTCAAGATATACTCATGCTTTTCCCCATAAAAACAGTAGATATCACAAAACCGTTCTATTCTCTTCATACTTTGTCGACATTCGAGCCCACCCTAGATTTAGATATGGAAATCAACACAAATAGGAAACAGACTATAGCTTGAATTCACGTCGATGAAAAGTCCATTCGACCCCATTTCTCGCTGTTTTACATTTTTTCCGAGCAAAATGACTATTTTCAACATTTTTCAAAGCCTTATTTAAAAAAAATGTCTTTTTTCTATAGGTTACAAGAGCGCAATTATTCGTAATGCATTTTCCATAGGGTACCACTGGTGTTCCGTATTTTTTTTCTCGAAGACTACACAAACTAGGGAAAAACGGATTGCAGTTCCTGTTACTAGAAATGCCAGTGTTGCATTACAGCTAAAAAATATATATAGGGTCATGCGGCAAAAAATTGACTTAAAATGCAGTTGAAAAAGATCGTCTATTTTTTTCGCTTAATGAAAAATGCATATTTTTAATGGCTCCGACGTGCAGAAATGGAGGATATTTTCTATACTTCGTAAAATGTGAATATGATTTTCTGCAATTTTTAAACCTAATTGGATAAGCTTTCGATTAAATGTAATTCCAATCCTGTATCATCCAATCAGAAGCCGTATAGGATTCTATTCTGAGTGCCATCTTGGGGTAAAAAACTTGCCGGTAAAATGTAAACAAATAATTGCGCTCTTGTAACCTATACCGATATGAAAAATTTCCGAAAATTAAGCGCCCGCGCTAAATGAAGCGCTAGCGTCTATCTAGATAAAATCACGTCTTCAAAACATTATCTGATCACTCTCTGAATTTTGAGAATTAGTTTTTGCCCGCCGATCGGCCCAAAAATTTGAACTGATTTTTTCACCAAATACGGTACTGTTCAAAAAGACATGAAGATAAAGTTTATTTACTGGCCTTATTTTTCAAAGGTCATCCAGCACTGATCATATTGTGGACAAAACCGTTCTGA
The DNA here is from genome assembly GCF_021869535.1 of Mytilus californianus. NCBI lineage: Eukaryota > Metazoa > Mollusca > Bivalvia > Mytilida > Mytilidae > Mytilus > Mytilus californianus. Next base: position 46,766,852 of record NW_026262723.1, on the reverse strand, counting down.
TATGGAAAAGCTACATCGAATTTTGAAGAATGGCTTTAAATGAAACCATTTCTTGAAAAAACACGTTTTTGAAACAGACTATAGTTTTTCCAAATTTTGAAAATATGATAATATTACTACTTTGGCAAGAGAAACTATTCTTGGACTACAATATTCAATGCCAAGATTAATTTTTCTACTTTGCAATTTAACTAAATCGTTGCTGTTTGCTTAGGGACCCTTTTGGTCAATTTTCACCAAATTAGCTTTTTGCTAGAATAGCAACTGAGTCACGATCATTATGATTAAAAACCAAAATGAATCTTCAAATTCAAGATATACTCATGCTTTTCCCCATAAAAACAGTAGATATCACAAAACCGTTCTATTCTCTTCATACTTTGTCGACATTCGAGCCCACCCTAGATTTAGATATGGAAATCAACACAAATAGGAAACAGACTATAGCTTGAATTCACGTCGATGAAAAGTCCATTCGACCCCATTTCTCGCTGTTTTACATTTTTTCCGAGCAAAATGACTATTTTCAACATTTTTCAAAGCCTTATTTGAAAAAAAATGTCTTTTTTCTATAGGTTACAAGAGCGCAATTATTCGTAATGCATTTTCCATAGGGTACCACTGGTGTTCCGTATTTTTTTTCTCGAAGACTACACAAACTAGGGAAAAACGGATTGCAGTTCCTGTTACTAGAAATGCCAGTGTTGCATTACAGCTAAAAAAATATATAGGGTCATGCGGCAAAAAATTGACTTAAAATGCAGTTGAAAAAGATCGTCTATTTTTTTCGCTTAATGAAAAATGCATATTTTTAATGGCTCCGACGTGCAGAAATGGAGGATATTTTCTATACTTCGTAAAATGTGAATATGATTTTCTGCAATTTTTAAAACTAATTGGATAAGCTTTCGATTAAATGTAATTCCAATCCTGTATCATCCAATCAGAAGCCGTATAGGATTCTATTCTGAGTGCCATCTTGGGGTAAAAAACTTGCCGGTAAAATGTAAACAAATAATTGCGCTCTTGTAACCTATACGGTAATGAAAAAAAATTCCGAAAATTAAGCGCCCGCGCTAAATGAAGCGCTAGCGTCTATCTAGATAAAATCACGTCTTCAAAACATTATCTGATCACTCTCTGAATTTTGAGAATTAGTTTTTGCCCGCCGATCGGCCCAAAAATTTGAACTGATTTTTTCACCAAATACGGTACTGTTCAAAAAGACATGAAGATAAAGTTTATTTACTGGCCTTATTTTTCAAAGGTCATCCAGCACTGATCATATTGTGGACAAAATATTATATTAACTTATAACCTTACGATTCATTAGTGTATACAATACAGTTAATGCATATATTATATTAAATAATTGTCCCCAGTAGATTTTTATATTGCACGAGTTTTGGAAAATTTTGATATTAATATGATAAAACAAGTGTAGTATTTCGTGTCGGTCAATACATGTTTTATTGAACTGAAAATCTGAAAAAGAGGTTGACATTGTTAAAGATGTTGACTTGTTAAAAGAAAGCAGAAAATATAAAGGTAGGGAGGGGGCATAAGCTCATAATTCAGAGAGACACTGACAACATCTTTGCAAACGAACGAACGACGGCACTGACAAACACGTTCACCAAAAACTACAATGAAAACTAAAGGCTGAGCAACACGAACCTCGCCAAAAACTGGTAGTGATATCAGGTGCTCTATCATACTCATCAAAGCGTTTTAATAATGACAAAAAAAGTTGAAATATATAAGACCTGCCAAAGTTTAGCACTTTTCAACCTTCCCACCTTTTGGATAGTTATAGAGGAAAAAACCTGTATTAACGGTTTGTAAAGTAGGTATTGTCCAATCAGAATTGTGATGTAATCAAAATTAATTACAGATAAAATGTAGACAGGTACATGTTTTTCAAACCGTCCTTTGAGGCTTACAAATGAAAATGGACGCAAAACTTTAAGAACAAATACTAATTCAAGTACCTTATATTTTGACGGTAAATCAAAATGACTTGAAGAACCAAATGTGATTAAAAAAACAGCAGTAAATTGCAGAAATACAGGTTTCGAAGATAGAAACTACATTGAAAAATAGACACGAATTCTAAAATCAAAGGGAATGAAAAACAGTTCAAGCGAAATATGTAGATGATGAACGAAATTAAAGAAGCGGACAATCTGATAAACGGCAACAAAACAACACATGACACCGTGTTACAAGGCAAAAAAGGTATGGCTTTAATAAGCTATAGAAAAAAAAACATATAAACAAGCGGAGAATCCTTCAAGCAAGCGATTGCATTTTAAATATTATTGATAAAAGTTACATGTTATGTGCGGAATTTGGGTCCTCATTGCTCATTAAATTCGTACTTTTTTTGTCCTTTTAACTCTTTAGATTCGAGTGGCTCTTTTGTAGACGAAACGCTCGTCTGGCGTACAAAATTATAATCCTGGTATCTTTGATTAGTTTTTTTATCGTTATAAACTTTACCTGAGAATGTTGTATAAGTTAATAACAGATCAGCTACAAACAACGAATCATCATTTTGTAGATATTGAGGCAGGGAACAGCAAAAAATCATATAATAACAAATTAATTATAATGTTTAACCATGACAGAAAAATAACATTTCGTTGCTTTATAATTGTCATATTGTAATCATGTAATTTTTACATATGAAAAGTTTCACAAGTGATAAATATTATAAAACAATTGTAGCCTTCTCATATCGGTCAATACATGTTTTTATAGACTTGACTACGCCCTCAATCAAATACTTTCATCAGGTCTTTATCATCAAATGATATATTGTAAAATATAAAACAAAAGGTAACCGTCACGTGTTTAATGTTCACATTATAAATATCTTGATAATAATACGTTTTTTATCTAAATGAGAAATATATATATCTACAAAGTATATTTTTTGTTAAAGCTTGATCTTTTTATTTAACAAAAGAGATGCATTTTTTTTTTATCAAAAAGCACCATAACCTGTAAAATATCTAATGAACCCAATGATCAAATAAAGTATTCATGTATTACATTTATATAAGTAGATCCTTTTTAATGTCGATGCATTGCTGCATTATCAACGTTTCCCCTTATATTTCATTTTCTTGCCATTGCTCACATGTCTGTATTTGTCTATTCTGACAAATTCATTTATCAACAACTATAGTTATATTTATTTAATTGTAGGACTCAATTAAAAGATCTTAAAAGATTTTTTTGTAATATTAATAGTGATTATCTAAAACATTTGTTTAATAACAACTCTCTAATAGGATACGCATCACTTTTCGTTATTCTACATTTTATTTCTCTCCGTACATAATAATAGCTAAAAATAACCAGTAACTTGCTAGAATGGAAATAATTAGCGAATTGTTGGTCTGTTATAATGTCTGACCTACAACTTATTATTGTGTTATGGTGACAGCCTGGTCTCTCTATTGAATGCAAAAAAAATACATCCTTATCATAAAATTGAGAATGGAAACGAGGAATGTGTCAAAGAGACAACAACCCGACCAACGAGCAGAAAACAACCCAAGGCCACCAATGGGTCTTCAACACAGCGAGAAATTCCCGCACTTGGAGGCGGACTTCAGTTGGCCCCTAAACAATAATGTATACTAGTTCAGCAAAATGGACGTCACATTAAACTCCGAAATATAAATGAACCAAAATTTAAAAAAACATACAAGACTAACAAAGGCCAGAGGTTCCTGATTTGGGACCGGCGCAAAAATGCGGCGGGGTTAATCATGTTTTGTGAGATCTCAACCCTCCCCTATACCTCTAGTCAAGGTGGAAAAAAACAAACACACTGCACTACGCACAGTAAAACTCAGTTTCAAAGAAGTCCGAGTCCGATGTTAGAATAGGTAACAGAAGAAACTAAGTAAAAAGACAATGATCAACATAAATTAACAAAGGACTACTAGCAGTTACTGACATGCCAGCTCAAGACCTCAATTAAACTGATCGAAAGATTATGTCTTCATCATATGAAAACCAAGCACAATCCCTCCCGTTTGGGGTTTAGTATCATACCATCATAAAATATACGAGAAAAGACCCTATGAGTGAATAAATATTAATTCCAAAAAATGCCGTTTTCAATGACCGAACAACAGTATCGTAACTATACCTTCTGAATTAGTCTGTTTAAAGGTTCCCGTTAGCTTTTGAGGTGAATGACGAAATTTTTGTGCTTTGTATAGAATATTACCATAAAAGATGGGATGTGAAATACATGAACGTATAAGATGTCTGTACGTTGATTTATATTTACGAATGATGTCCTTGTACCGATATCGAAAACCATGGTGTAATAATTTTTCAGTAATACAGAGATTTCTTTCGTTAAAATCAAATACGCTGTTACATACACGAACGAATCGAACAAGTTGAGATATATAAACACCCTAAGATGATGCCAAGGGAACGTCACCATATAAAAATGGATAATTAACAATAGGAAATGGAAAATCATCTCTTTTATCGTAAATTTTAGAATTAAGTTTCACTTTGAAGATATAGATATCAAGATCCAGGGAAGGGCAGTGTTCATAGTTTGTATTAGCTTTATTTAAAGTCAGTTCAACAAGATAAATCTCTTTAGTGTACATACTGAAGTCGTCATTATTGAGAGCCAATATATCATCCAAATATCTAAAAGTGTTATTAAATTTTTGTATCATATGTTGGTTCGATGGGTCTTTGCTGACTTTAGTCATCAATTGTAACTCGTAACAATAAAGAAACAGGTCAGCAATAAGTGGTGCACAGTTAGGAATTCCGATAACTTGACGATAAACAGAATCTCCATAGCGAACAAAAACGTTATCTAGGAAAAATTCAAGTGCAGTTATCGTATCAAAGAAGGTCCAATTCACATAGTTCTTTTGTTTGTTGTTACTAAAAAATGACCTAAAACAGTTTGAACATATATATATTCACATTCTGACTTTTTAAATGCCCATTTGATCAGATATGTGATTTTTTTCTTAATGAGATAATGAGGAAAAGGGGTATATAGGGTATAAAAATCAAAACTTTGAACAGATTTGAAATCACCAATATGAGCATGCAATTTATCAAGTACTTCCAAAGAATTGTTGACACTCCAAAAATAATTAATTCTATTATTTTCAGAGGCCTTATTTGAACATTTTATTACCAGGTTTTTGATTGTACCAAGTGTACTAGTAAGTAGAATTGACAGTTAAGTAGTGGAACAATGGCTTGAAGACGAAATAAATCTATATTTGTAAGGTGTTTTTTTGCAGCTTCGGTAGCCAGTACATAGTTGGAACGTTCATGTTATTCGGTTCTACTTGTAAAGAGGTAGCTAAAAGTAAATCTTTGTTACAAATGTCATTTTCCAAAAATTGAGTCAGTTGGAATGTTGGTGAACTCGTGATTTCCTTATGAAGAACCACAATATAAAATTTACGTCAAACATAATGATATTTTTGGCAGCCTTATCAGCCGGGACAAAAACAAATTCCTTGCTGAGTTCTTTTAGCTTATGTTTGATACAAGAAATAGGGCTGTTGTGGTTGTTGTTAGGAGTAAGATGTTCTTTAAAATGTTTAATAAGAATATCAACTATGTTCATTACTGAATTAAAAAAAAAATCAGCTTTTTCTCGTTTCATCCATTAAACACTCATTGGGACAAAAGTGAGTTCCTAAAATTGCCGATGCATAATTGGGCAGTTTTCCACTGATTTTTTACCGATGCTTTTGTTAGAGTTATCCCATTTCATATACTAACAGTCGCTACTGATAGTGCCTCCTAGTGCCAAATATTTGGTTGATTTCGTCATTTATGTTGCGCAGACGTAAATAAATAAATAATACGTCTGCTTTAAAGATGGCACCCCACGGGAAAGAGATGACACTAGTGGAGAAACAAATGGTTATAGGATTGTTAGAACAAGTCTATTCTTGGCATAAGATAGGGAAATTGCTAGGAAAGAATAGGAGAACCATGACAAATTCATAAAGAGGTTTCGCTACCGTGGATAGGAGGAACACAATGGGAGAAGTGGCCGGTAGAAAAAGATTGATCCCAGGGATGATCAGAAGCTTCAACGACTGTTGCTTTCGGACCGGCGACAAGCTCTAGGTGAAGTCACAGATGCATTAATATGACAATGAACCTTGTTTGTTCTAGGACAGTCAGGCGGTAGCTACAGTTTAATGATTACAAGAGTCACACGGTTTCAAAGAAAACAACGATTTCCCCAGCAAATCACGAGAAACGGAAAAGATTTTGTCGTGAAAAACAGGAAAATTGGAGAAAAATCATTTTAGTGATGAGACAAAAATAGAGATTGGAAACAACAACAAAGTTTATGTGACGAGTAAAATTGATAAACGATTACGACAGAATATAATGGACTGTGTCACGGAAATACCTACAAAGCTCAATTTTTAGTCATGTTTTGGGGTGCATTTCATATCATTGAATTGGATCTCTAACACCAATCCAGGAAAAATCAAACAGTGAGTGATAAATAAATATGAGAACTTGTGTCCTGTAATAGCTAGACTTTCCTCTGTCGACCCCTTCATCTTCCAGGAAGACAGTGCTCCCTGCCATGTGTCCCGACAGTCAAATCAGTGGAAGTCAGAAAATGATATTCCAACATTAACATGGCCGCCTCAAAGTCCAGACATTAACATAATTGAATCGTGTGGAAAGTGATGTAAATTCGTGTCCAGCAGAGAATAAATGATATTTCCAATGCCGCGGACTTAAAAACTATTGTGCAAGAAATCTGGACATCACTTCAACTCCATTACATTCAAAGTCTGTACAATACTCTACCAAAACGAATTTGGACTGTTAAGAGCTAAGGGATTTATAACAAAGTATTAGTAAAAATAGGTAGGTTTTTTTCTTTATTTTACACATATTTAAAAAAGTTTCATTTCGTCCCTCCATAATAGTCCGTAATGTTCAGTCGCCATCTTGGGAACCAACTTTTGTCCAATGACTGTATAATCAATTTAGTCACAAATCTCTCCAACTGTTTTGGTTCTTATATATCCTTGGCTCTCGAAATATTCGGCTTTGAGCGTTTCTGATCAACGTAAATCCAGAAAAACGCTTCGGACGCATACAAGTTTTCAGTGTTATTTTCATTTTTATAGCACTGGGTCGATACTGCTGCTTTAGAACTATCAGTCCCCGGGGATATCGACAGCTCTATAGTCAGTACTTCGGTACTGACTTCATTTATAACATAACTTTCCTAAATTGTTCGTTTGTTTTATTGATAAATTAATTAAAAACTAAGGTTACAACTCCCTCTGTTTTGTTAATCTATCAATTTGTCTCATATCCGAACCGTAATACTGGCATATAATTCGAGTTCATGAAAACGAATAGCATTTTTATTCATAAATACAATCATAGTGAAGTTCCATAAGTTCTTTCTTGTGATAAGTGCATAGGTTTGTTGACATGAAGTTAAGAGAACCGACTTGTGGTACAACCGAAATTATCAGTCAGCATATTAGCTTTACCAGATATTTTAATTTTCTGGTAAATTCATGTCTCATTTAATCCCTCATCTTTTAACTATATTGTGCAGACAGCTTTATGTTTAAAGTAGTAGAAATCAATCAAAAAAATTACAGGTATAATGTAATTTTTGATCATATCATGTTATTATAAGTGATCTTTTGGGAAAGATGCAGTGAAGTAGTAATATGCCAGCAAAACAGCTTGATAGTACAATATGGTTTGAAACTACCTTTCGATATTAATTTTTTTCTTGTGAATCAAGTATATAGTCGAATTTATATCATAATCTTAGTGATAAATAGGTAGAAGAAATACTCCTACTGTGAATTGTTCAAATTACGCTTTATATCTTTAAACAGATGGATGGTTTATTTTAATACAGCAAAATATGTACCATGTTATTTTCGTTGCCACTGTGTTCATCTAAAAATGACGATGTGTTTCAACAAGATAATCTTGTTTATCCAAATAGAAGCACGATCGGTAGAGTGAAATGATATAATAGTTTAATGCAGTAATATGCTCCTTGTTTCAGTGGCGATTATACCATATGTCTTATGTTATGAAGTTAGTTCTTTGTTTCTTAAGTAGTTTTTTTTTACACATATTATTTTTGTCAAGTCGATACTGCAATTGCTGTAATAATTCTAATAAATCATAGTGATAGTCTAAGATCTTCGTAGGGCTTTAACTTGTGAAGTTTCTTAATGTGTTGGTATGATAATTAGCGGGTTGTGATAACGTTTCTCAAACATTTGATATTTTTGTATACAGGTAAAGAATTTCTGGTTGGAGAAACGTGATGTTTTGACATTAGGGATTAACGGAATTTACCTGTTGTTTGAGTTACAGTAAATCACGCTCACATGAACTTTTGAATAATATAATAATAATACCAAATGAAAAGTCAAAATTAGAAAAGTATATATATTCATTGCATCAATAGATAGATGGATGGATGGATGGATGGATGGATGGATGGATGGATTGGATGGACGGATGGACGGACGGATGGACGGATGGATGGACGGATGGATGGACGGATGGACGGATGGATGGATGGATGGATGGATGGATGGATGGATAGGATAGATGGATAGATGGATAGATAGATAGATAGTTTATTAACGTCTCACCATTAATATACACAATAAAATATGTACATATATCATAAAAACATAAATAGATATTAATGCCATTCTTAAAAGAATTATGAGAGACAAAAAAATAAACATTCACCAAACATTAAAGGTCTTTATAAAACTGTGTACTTAAAACTTCTAACAATTACAAAAAAAATACAGTCTTAAAATTATCGATATAAAAAACGTCTCCTTCTGTCTAAAATAGATTTGCAGGTTTTGGCACATTTGTATATAACATTAATGTTTTGGCACCCCAACACAAAAGACAGTTTCTCACAATTCGTAAACATGTAAAAATTCTCATCTTAACTGTTTATGTATTCATAAAGTTCGTTCCTTAAATCGTCATAAAGCGGACATTCAAGTAGTACATGTTCCTCAGTTTCCATCTTACTATCACACATAAAGCAAGTCCGTTCATGCATTGGTAAACGTTCGTAGCGCCCGGTTTCGATTCGTATCATACAAACAACAGATCATTTTTTTGATAAACAATATAAGCACTAATAGACAAATACTCTAGAAAATCTTGAAATGCTTTAAGTTGAGGGAAAATTAATAGTATAATTCAACCAATTATGCACAATAAACTTTAAATCAGATACAAAATATATATTTTCAAATACATAAGAAGTATAAGTCATGTAATAAAAACATAAATTTGCACAGGGAAATGCATTAATTTAGCGAAACTTTAGTAGTATTACATCAAATTTTGAAATTAGACACGATATGATTTTTATTATACATGTACTTTACAAATAAATTGAGTCTATTAACAAATTGGCAATACAATACACTTCACACTACTGTCGAATTTCCATGTAGAGGAGGAAGGTTGTTTGGTCAGCGTAGTCCTGGACGGTAAGTTCACCTTGAAGAAAACTTGATAGTCTGTTGTTGATATTTCTGTATTTCAAGATGTTGGTCGCTTGGTCCCGCCTGCTGCTACTTGTATCTGTTTGGCTTCTGTGTTGGCTTGTGTCTTCTTAAGAATTTCAATCAGGATGTAGATATATGGGTGCGCATGGTTGACGTGCTTCTTGGGTTTGCTGTGACATCCCTCTAAGTCCGACTGGATCTATATTGTTTTCAAAAATAAATGATCAAAAATTTCATTTTTGAACCACATTGTTTATTTCGGAGATTATCTTCGTAGATACAATCTCTGACACTTAATAGCTTCTGGATTTTTCACAAGTTATTAAAAGTTGCCCATTAGCAAATAACAATCTTGAAGTAATGAAGTGAATGAATAGACAGTGACAGCATCTTGTCTTGTTTCTGTTCACAATTGTATGCACTATAATTCAAATATCAAACGAGTTTATCTTAGTGTAATGATACTAACTCGTATTTCGGTGAATGGTATGGTTGTTGGTGCGTGGTCCTTCGTTGCTGAAATGGTTCCATTGTTTGTGGTTGTTTTCTTCTACTCAGTACTCTGTCACATAGTCGGCGAAAGCGGTTGTGTCGGTGGCGATCTCTTCGGCGTCTTCTATAGTGTGGTGGGACAAGGGGTAACACTGCAGCACGTCTTACTAGACTAGTAGTAGTCGTAGGTTGTCGTTGTCTTTGTAAGCGATGGCGAGTCCCAGTTTCTGTGTCTTCCTCCATATGCATTGAGTAAAGTGGAAAAGGCAGCTTCTCATTGTGATGTTGGCGAATGCTCGTTGGGCGGAATAACGTATAGCTATCTCAAAGTCAGTGAAGAATATCTGTGGTGCTTGTTGGAGTTGGTGTTGTTGACAAGCAGTCTTCAGCAAGTTGAATGAACGGTCGTACGTCTGTTCATTTTTATTGGGTAGTAGACTTAAGACGAGTGGGTACATGACTTCATCGACCATTGCGTGTAGTGTGTAGAGTTAAAAAAAATTGGGTTGGAGATGTGTAGAAGGTGCAATCTCCATAAATGATGTCTGCTGCTACAAGGTTGGTGAGAATGCGAGTAGTTGTAAACATCAGGAATTTTTCTGCATTGCCGTCGTCTGCGAATAGGAACTTTTCCTCTGCCGAGGTCTGTGTCCATTTTTCATCAGGTTAACATCTACACGGGTGATTGGTAATATTGGTGTTTCTTTACTGCGGGCTCTGTAAAGTGACGTGCGTTTTTCGTAGTACGAAGGCAGTTCGGCGATGACATCATCATGATCTGGATTGACTTCCATATACTCTGAGCTCCTTAACTTGGCCCTCTCCTCCTCGTTAATTGGCCATACTGTAGTATTATGTAGGTAAACGTGTTGTCGATATGAAAAACTATGAATGAATGAAAGCTTCTAATCTAATTTCGGTTAATGACGACTACCCTGTAGGGTATTGCGCCAGATTATCATACAATATAAAAAATAGTTATATTTAATTTTCATGTTTTCAATTACCTATTATGGTGTAAAAAAAAAACTTTAGTTGTCATGAAAGCTTACTGTAGATTGAGCACATATAAAGCCAAACTGAATTTTGTTCACAATGTTTGGTATAGCTTTAAACAAGTACTCTCTCTTTTATGTAGAGAAGTGTTCAGTTTGTTAGGCTTGGCTTTGCAACAGTTATGAGACGAGATTGAAATAATTATTCTATGATTAATGTATTTCTATAGTATTAATTAAGTGTCATGTTTAATAATTATACATTAATCTTTGTTCATAAATATTTTTATTATCATAGTTGCCTTATTTCTTCAACAAATTGTTAAACAAAATATCATCTTTTTACTTTTTAAAATATAAATGTTTTTTCAGTTGATAAATATTTAAATAAAAGATAAAAATCGGCAAAAAAACACCAATACGGAAGATTTTTTTTACTTAATTCCATTAATATTTTTATTTTTCTGAATATGCTTATTATTTGACATTTATAATTAAAAAATTTATATATGAAATTTATATCATAAACCATATACAGGTCTCACTATACCTTCCTAAAAATAACAATTTTAATTGTTATATAAACACAAAGCCCATCTATTGTTTGAAACTTGTTGGATAAACGTGAGTTGGATTTTTCAAATGTTGGAGAATCGTGACTAAACCATTAGCGGAACCATGTTAAACTTAAAATTTGTTAAAAATGATAGATAAACATTGAAGTGTGATGATCGTCATCATAGTGTACTGTCAGACTGTTGATTTCAATAATAGAATTTAGTTCATCAAACCAGTGATACTACAGATACAGTTTACTGTAATTATATTATATTATATATATTACACAAAGATTAAATTTTGCCTTGGGAAACCACTGAACTGTCTGAAAAATAATTTTGCTCAAGGACTTTGTCAGCAACCATTTCTTTCGTGGAAAGTACATAGCCTAACAAGCCATTCCTATCGACTTGAACAACACGACTCGAAAATGCAGAAGGACAAAGCGAGGCTTTGTCTGGCAGTAAACCACCCCCGCGTGAGTAGTGAGTGTTGAGTTGAAGTTGGATTGAGGTTAATAAATGAGAAATGCTTGAAAAATGAATAAAAATTCTGAATGACAAATGAAATATTTCAAAAGGTTCCATTGTTTTGAGAAGATGCTTAAAATGCTGTTTACATAAAGAGCAATTTACTTTAAGCATACAACTTTATCTGATCTTTTTATGTTTATGTGAAGTTTTGACCGAAATCTTTTGAATGCATGTTGTCTAGTAAGGAATATGCAAAGACGGGTAAAGGAAATAAAAAATACTACTAGAATTAAATGGGAATCAAATTACTTGTTTATAAACCACGACTGTACAATTCTATAATCTACCACTAGACTATATATGCAAACGTTGAACAAGAATTGTACAGTTACGGTAAAATTATCGATACGATGAATTTTATCATGAATCTACCTAGTACGTTGATGACTTATTGTTCGACGTTAAGATAAAGAGTGAAACCTTTTCATTATGGAATACCAGTATTGTATTGAATAATAATATGTTGAACGGTAGTGATGCTAGCAAACTAATTTCATTTTAATGTATTCTAACTTTCCTAGAGATTGTAGTATTTAACGGTACACCCGGCTAAAGCTGTATTTCCTACACTTGCATCTACAAATTGACCGTAGAGGTCATTTTCGAACTTTTTTTTAAATGTTGTCATGTCGGGGTTCTTTATTATATTGAGATATTTTAACTATGAAATGACTGCCACTTTATTTGAACTTAAGACAAAATAGTTGTAAATGCTTAGAATTGTGTAGTGGTTTTGTTCCAGAAAACTCATTTGAAGCAAGTGCGTGTCTGCGTTTCTGTAGAATTCTTTTTTTCTTCACTCAGAAAAATACCAAAAAAGCAAATGTTTAAGTAGAACTTCGAAGTTTCTGCGAGAAAACCAAGCCTACATTTTGACTTGTTTCTTATTTAGCCATGTAGATATATTTGAAATGTTTTAAATTCGGACGAATTTATGATGGAGAATTTAAGATTACGAATCTTGCAATGCAAACTTATATGTAAAAATTATTTCATGAAAAGGGTACAATAATACAGAATATATCAAAGTTTTGCAAAATTTGTGTTTGTTATCAGGGAAAAACCATGATAAAGACTCATTTTATGATTGAGTCGTTGTTCAAAATGTTTTGGGACTATTTAATTTTAGTTTGTGCAGATCACAGCTTCAAAATAGACGAAAAATGGCAAAAACCCTACAAACGTATATAATTCGCATATAACGATCCAGATTTTTGCCAATAACTTCTCGGAGGAAATTTTGCAAATTGTGTACAATATAAGGGTTTCAAACCCTATAATATTGTATGCTTACATCTGAAAGACGTAGCTTGTTTTGTTACGTATTATGTATGGAAAACCATTTTTGTGTCTTTGTTTTACTTTTGTTTTTTGTATTGTTTTGGTATTCTATTTTTTTTAAGAAAAAGGGTGTGCCTTGAAACAGATTTTTCAAATGATAAACATCAGCTATTAAATGCCAAATATTTTCAATGTTTAGTAAATAAGTAACAACTTTTCGACACATAAAACATAATTATGAATAAAAAGAGATGCAAGGTATACATCAATAAAACAGCTAACCAATAATTACGAAATAAGGAGATTTTTTATGTTTGGTCATTTTCCTCTTCGTTTAGTTTTTGCTTATTTCTATTTGTCTCCAGAAAATAAGTAAGACTAACGTAGAGCTGCCGGCTAATTTCCCAAGATTGTGTCTGCGTTAATTCATTTGTTTTTCGCTTGACATCCAGAAGGTATATAAATCGGGCCCGGTCACAAAGAACAGACAAGAAAGTAGTACATATGTTAAACAAAATAGTTCCTATGTATAGCTGTAACTTTGTCCAAAAAGTAAAAAGAAAATGGATAATTAATCAATAGCAAATGAAAGGCTCAACGTCTTGGGATCACAGTAGAACTCTTGATGAAAGTTTCTCATGAACTATAAAATAAATATATGAAATTATGATAGGGGACATATTTGCCTTCTTGCTAAGATCAGAAATACCTGTTTTATACTACCCAACTTTCGGGAACCTCTATCATGCAATTAAAGATATATAATGAGTGTTTCAGCACAGTCATGTCAGGATAAGATAGTTGAACTTAAGACAAAATAGCTGATAATGATCAAAATTACGTAGTAGTTTATTTAAGTATAATAGACACAGACATAAGGAAAAGACATCTAGAGTGAGACGTATAATCTTCAACAACAGACAGGTGTCCTAGAAATATGTCACATAAGTGCTATCTGATTTATATTTTTTTAAGCCAGCAATATACACGGAAAATAAGTGTGAAAGAGAAGGAGAATCAGATGTGGCATATACTTTTATGGAAAAGCAGCCCAACAACAGAAATAAAAAAAACATCTTGATGCAGACATATAGTCTTCGACAAACAGACAAGTGACCACACATTGTCAATATGTCTCGCTCTTAAAAGTCTCGATTCCATGAAAGATATAAATAAATTCAACAGAAACAATCAAAGATCTGCTAATTACACTCAACTCTCTAAATATAGTGGGAATAAACATTACGATATAATATACGACCGTTCACGACAATGTTTCTGACGTGGGACACACACGTTTAAGAAAATGTAAAGCTAGGATAACACTGCCGAACAGATCAACTCGATGATCCCGATTGCCCAAATTTCCACGACCAAGCGTAACCACATTCTTGATTGGGCCTGTTTACTACCTCTATCAGACTGTACATGACTCCAACTTGACCATTTACGACTCATTAACGACTTCTTTACGACTTCGACCCCTACCACTGGTTGAATATCTATTCGATGATCCCGACCAAATTACGATCTCTACACGATCTTTCCTCGACTAGCTAGACTAAATCATCTATACTTGATCTCAAGCCAATCCGACCAGACCAGAGCGACCTGGTCGTAGAGGGGTCGTAGGGATAGACGGCATCTGGTCGGGTATGTACAATTTCAGTATAAAAACGTCTGATTTTTATGCCCCCGCCGCAGCGGAGGAGACATGAAGTGTTATATTTGTCCGTTTGTATGTCCGTCCGTACGTACATCCCGAAATTAGTTTCCGTTCTATAACTTTAGTTTACCTCAACCAAATGTTATGAAAATTATACAAATGCTTATTACTATAAAACACAGATCAAGTTTGAATATTTGTGGCGTCACTTTCACCGTTCTTGAGTTATGTTCCTTTATAACGGTATATGCAAGCAGGGGCAGCATCTGTGTCCCATGGACACGTTATTCATTTATTTTGGTTATCATTCAGTAGATCAATTTTTCATATTTTTTTTCAAAACAATTTTTCATCTTGGTATTCCCTTTTCAGTCTCTGCCGGTAATGATGAAATGCAAAAGAGAAGGAATTATATTGATTTAATATAACAACGGAATTTGAATTGTTTTATCGTTATTAATTTTCGGGAAAAAAAACAAACAAAGTTATCATTAACTTGTGATAACAGTCTTGCATTTGAATACATTTTGTATAATTACACATTGTTTATTTTTACTTTGCAGACTTTCCCGTGCAAGGCAATTGGTGTAAAACGCATTTGGTATCCTTGCCATGCGGTTTCAAGGCCTGCTTGGCTGCTTGAATCAGTCTCCAGAGACCATTGATTCCATCATTCTTGCAATTATTAATTAACAGCATAATCTTCACAGAAATTGGAATCCTTCTGTCGTACGCCAGGCCATCGACATTAAGGATGAACACAATCAACTACAACCTGGTGAATGGCGTCAGGGAAGGCAGATGGCAGATGGTGATCATATTCATGGAAGGAATGCTGTGACATCCACTAGGGTCTGTCTAAGATACTATTTTAGCACTATTTCAATTCACCAGCAGGTTCTGAATCAGTTGAGTGGCATTAGTGTTTAGTTCAGTAGTGTAATTGCACAGTTACTTGTAGTTTCACCGTGAAACAGCCGATGTTGATATTTGAGTATGAAATCTTGTTCTCATGTGTTATAAAATTGCCAAGATTGTTTGAAAATAAAGGTATTTATGTTTTGTTTTGTTCAAAATTTAACTTTAGCCTTGGTATATGTTTTGCCTTTTTTTCAGCGTTTAAAAAAATGTAGATTGTTGATTGCACGTTGATAAGGAGATCATTAGAGTTAAGGAAATCCTTAAAATAATAATAATAATAATAATAATAATAATAATAATAATAATAACAATAATAATAATAATAATAATAATTTGAACCGTTTGTTTTTTTCTTTTTTTATCAAATTTACTCTTCTTTTCTTGAAAATGACACCACCAAAAGAGACTTATCACCGAATTGGTACCTATGTGAAGCAATACGACGGGTGCAACGCTTAGTACAGGATCTGCTTACCCTTCCGGAGCACCTGAGATCACCCCAGCAAGTTAAAAGAGTTTATCAGATCTGCACACTATTTTATAGAATCTTGAAGCACTCATGTGAACTCATGTATGACTAAGTAGAGTTCGAAAAGTGGTCGAATTTGGTCGAATAGAGATCAGGTATTGGTCGAGATGGTCTGGGATCAAAAACAATAGTAGTCGCCGTGATTAAGAAGCGATCGGAAAGCAATCGGACATTGGTTGAGTTAATCTGAACCACAGATGAAACAGGATGGCTTTAGTCGGGAAGCGATCGGATATTAGTTGAGAAAAGGTCGAGATGATCGAGTACTGATCGGTTAAATATTTGTATTCCCACCTAACTCGATTTCTACACGATAAATTCCCGATCAATTCGACCGCTACTCGACGAATTTCCGATCTCTACTCGGGTGATTAGCTTCTCAATCCCTACTCAAACTTTTTTGACAAGCAAGGAGGACCACCACGAACATTCTTGTCGATCGAGTCAGACCAGTCTCCCGATCGCTTAATCTGTCTTCATCGGACTTGATCGAGTGATCTGATTGGCAGTGTGAACCTAGCTCAACGTGGGTAATATACTAAAGTTTTATTTCATATGTCTACCACCCCCCTTTTATCTTACAACATAACTAGGAGAGATATAGGACTAGTTGCATCTAAGATTTAATCCCGTCGCCTCAACGTACCTACGGGTTTCACTCAGTACCGTCGAGGGCTAAGTTCACAACAGATCTAGACAGTAATTACTAGTCTGCGATTAGATTACGAATCTATCAATGCAAACTTGTATGTAAAAATTATTTCATGAAAAAGGTACAATAAAACGGAAATATATCAAAGTTTTGCAAAATTTGTGTTTGTTATCAGGAAAAAACCATGATAAAGACTCATTTTATGATTTTTTTTGGGACTATCTAATTTTAATTTGTGCAGATCACAGCTTCAAACTAGACGAAAAATGGCAAAAACACTACAAACGTATATGATACGTATATAACGATCCAGATTTTTGCCAATAACTTCTCGGAGGAAATTTTGCAAATTGTGTACTATATAAGGATTTCAAACCCTATATATCGTATGCTTACCTCTGAAAGACATAGCTTGTTTTGTTACGCATTATGTATGGAAAACGTTTTTTGTGAATAGGCGTTTTGTTTGAATTATTCAATGACAGGAAAGAAGTATTAATATATCTGTAAGTGATGCACAAACAAACTATATAAAATTTTAGACTTCCAAAAGACATGTTATAATATTATGCACACCTGCCACTCAGCCGAGTGGACCGAATGCCAACGTGACCATTATCCTCAAAGATTTACATATCTTTTTTTTTTGTAAAATAACCCCATAAACTTGAAGTTTTTTTTATAATAACAATCGAAATGTTTTACATGTGATATATTTTTCTATAATTTAATGATATTAGCTCTGCACATTTATTGTTATTTCAAATGAAACTGTTGGATGTGGTGATAAAAAGAATGTTTAAAACAAATTTCTTTTAAATTTTGTTGAAAGAAAATTTAATTTTATGTATCGCAATGTGAAACAAGTGATTGTTGTCATCCTCACGGAGGGCCTTTGACAGACTGTGTGAGCGTCAAATCATTGTTATCGATAGCCGATGACGTAAATGATTCCCTATTATTAAGAACATAAGTATTGGTGTCGTCCACACTGTTACGGGATTGCCTCTATTAATGTTAACAACTTATTCAATCAACTGTGTATTTTAGTATGTAGAACTGACTCTTAAGTTAACCCTTGAAGATTTGATGCAGAAATCAAACACCAACGACGGTGAATTCAAAAAGCGAAGACGTCACCAATCTTCTTAACCATCCCTCCAAAATTTGCAAACAGATAAAAAACAAAAAACGTTTGATACAGAATCTGTTGATATATTCCATATACTTTCACACTCTTGTTCTGATGACAATTTATCTGATACAAGCATGAGTAATGCCACAGCGCCTGTAGTTAGCATTTACAAGGAAGACATTGTGAGAGTACCCCAAACTGTAGAAGAATTTCTGATTGGTGACCTACATACTCTTGTTGAAGAAAAACAAAAACCTATTCTACGTGAATTAATAGAGTTATTAATAAAATATGCCGACCTTGACCAAAAATAGAAAGTTTTCAGGAAATTATTACTGTTCATGAAAGTTCTGAGGTCAGCAGCATTTTAAAGGCAGAAATAAAATTTCTTAAATACAAATGTGATGACCTAGAGCAGCATAGCAGGAAACACATGGTCCGTACTTTAGGAGTATTTTTCACTTATGGAGAAAACACTGACAATGAAATACTACAAATTGCAAGCCAAATGAATGTCCCAATGTCGCAGAGTGATATAGTAAAAGTCACCGCACTGGAAAACAATAACCTGATCGTCCGCGCCCAGTCATCATACGTCTAGCCAGTCACGGGGTTGAAGAATCTCTGCTTCGCATGAACAGATACAATAAAAAGAAACCGCAGCTTGCTGACATCTATCTCCATCAATCAAGAATTAACTAGGCTAAGAAGTAAACTGGCATACTATGCAAGATTTCTTGTATGAGACAAGAAGCTTAAATCAACATGGGTGGTCGACGGCAAAATATACATTATACACTGCTACTTTTGCATAGGTACTATTTCTGTATTAAAATATGTGGTACTGGAAATTTACTTTTAATATTTAGTACTATTTTGTTACTTTAAAATTATTGTAATATTTAGGTACCTGTATTTTACAGTACTTGATGTGTACTAAAAATTGTAGTACTACAAATTTTTGGTACAGAAATAATACCAACAGTGATCACAATATTCTATGTTTGAAAATCATAACTAATTAAGAGATTTGAAATAGACAAACTTTCAAAATGCCAAAACTGTAACGGTGTAACCAAAAGTTTGTAGTGCTTAAATTTCAAGTACAAATCAAGTACTGTAAAATACAGGCACCTAAATATTACAATAACTTTAAAGTAACAAAATAGTACTAATATTAAAAGAAAATTTCCAGTACTACAGATTTTTGGTACAGAAATAGTACCTATGCAAAAGTAGCTGTGTAGATACCAAAGATGACAAACACATAATTCGAAATAATGATGATTTCTGTGAAATGCTAAATGAGCTTGGAATCGAACCCCAACTGAATGATCCAAACAAACAGATGAAGCCACAGGTGACGACAGAGAACGCTTAGCAACAAATGATGATGGTGCCATGTCTGTCAATAACGGGGATGTTGGAAACGATGGACGCTAATAAAATTTACCGTGTTCAGCTTGACCTTTAAAATAAGCTAACCGCTAATTATATTATTTGCTACATCATAATAACCATTGAATGTTTTCCTCATTGAATTTGGAATTTATGTGTATATACAATGTGTGTGGGTGTGTTGGTTTTTATATGTTGTATTTCTGTCTCTAAATAACCATAGGACTTACTTTCAGACTAGTGTGAAGCTAGCCGTCGATAACAGCAGGCGTTAATATTCATGAGGCAAGCCTTCAAAAAATATTCATGAGCCATCAATAATATTCATGAGATAACTTGCGTTCGATGAAGTGTTGTAAGAAACTATGATCGATTATTATGACGTTTTTTGTTTATATTTGATATTGTTTCAAACGGCCAAGTCAATGGGTGTCGTCTTCGAGGTCCGCGTTTACTTAATCAATTATAAAAAAGAACTATTGGTCTTCTGCAAGGTCTGCGTCTTTTAACAACATTTAAAATGAAAGTAAAAAAAAAAGATTAATGCTTCCATAAATATAGAACCAAGAACCGATCTATTCAAAATTCTGTGATTAGTGAAATAATATAAACTGAAATAACAATAAATAAAAGGATGATTAAACATAGAAATTTAACGATTAATATCAATAAAGAAATTGAACGAAAGAGACGAAATATGCTTACTTATTAATCCTGAAAACGAGACATTCCACCGGACAAATTAAATCGAACATTTCTTATAAATATTTCTGACTACTCGAAGTATTTAAATATTTAACAATTATGCGTTACACGTAAACAGAAATAAATAAAAAGGAATTAATTGTCATATGGGCATTCCATAATCTGTTCGTTGCCTACAAATATAGTCCCATCTCAAAAGTACTACATACCGTAAATGCGATCGTTTTTCTTCCATTTTAAACAGACAAGACAAAAAAAAGTTTTACCATTCAAGAAAAAAAGGAAGATATAAAAACTGACAGTTACTTTATCAATGACCTTTCATTATTCTAAACTACTGAGACTAATCAGAGTCTTAACATAATCAGGTTATTGCCATTCAGATGTAGGCATTGCGTTAAAATGGCCCATAGCACTTATGCCCTAGGCCCATACGAGTTTGTCAGCAAAGGATTAAAAGGGGGAGGGGGTACCCCTGTATATCATGAAGTCGAAATAAACTATTGCCTGGTATATCACAAAGTCGAAATTAACTATTGCCGGCTGGCCAAAGAAAGAGATTTTCCACGTGGGCCATTATACCAGAGGTAGAGGTAGACATTGCCTCTAAAATGGCCCATAGCACTTATGCCCTAGATCCGTACGAATTTGTCAGCAAAGGGTAGGGGGAGTACCGTGGTATATCACAAAGTCGAAATTATCTATTTCCGGCTGGCCAAACTAAGAGATTCTCCACGTGGGCAATTATACAAGAGGTAGAGGTAGGCATTACCTCTAAAATGGCCCATAACACTTATGCCCTAGATCCGTACGAATTTGTCAGCAAAGGGTAGGGGGATTACCGCGTTATATCACAAAGTCGAAATTAACTATTGCCAGCTGGCCAAAGTAAGAGATTCTCCACGTGGGCCATTATACCAGAGGTAGACGTAGGCATTGCCTCTAAAATGGCTCACAGCACTTATGCCCTAGACCCGTACGAATTTGTCAGCAAAGGGTAGGGGAGTATCGTGGTATATCACAAAGTCGAAATTAACTATTGCCGTCTGGCCAAACTAAGAGATTCTCCACGTGGGCCATTATACCAGAGGTAGAAGTAGGCATTGCCTCTAAAATGGCCCATAGCACTTATGCCCTAGATCCGTACGAATTTGTCAGCAAAGGGTAGGGGATTACCGCGGTATATCACAAAGTCGAAATTAACTATTGCCGGCTGGCCAAACTAAGAGATTCTCCATATAGGCTATTATACCAGAGGTAGAAGAAGGCATTGCCTCTAAAATGGCCCATAGCTCTTATGCCCTAGACCCGTACGAATTATCCATCACAGGGTAGGAGTTGTACCGTGGTATATCACAAAGTAGATATTAACTATTGCCGGGTGGCCAAACTGAGAGATTCTCCACGTGGGCCATTATACCAGAGGTAGAGGTAGGCATTGCCTCTAAAATGGCTCATAGAACTTATGCCCTAGACCCTCACGAGTTTGTCAGCAAAGGGTTAAGGGGAGGGGGGGGACTCCGGCATATCAATAGTGAAATTCACTGGCATCGACGACAATTTTGGCTGAATGTTTTTGGGGTTGTCATTGAACTTCATTGGTGATGTTGTCGATATCGTAAGAAGTGTTTAGATAAATGGTGAATCAACCCACGTCCGGAGAAGATTTGGAGTTACTTTTTTCATGATTACATGTATTTGGAAAAGAGTATTAAGTCTCAAGCTTATTTACAGCCATCTCATAACGTTTACCATCTATCAAGTGGATGGATGTATCGTACTGATTATTGATCCGGCTTCAATTTTCTGACACGATGAATGTTATATTATGTTTACGGTCTGTATTAATAGCAGTGTGCTCCGTTTTCTAAAAAGTGTGCTGTAATAAATTTGTATCCAGTAAACAGTAATATTCTGTCAGAAATCACAAGTTCGAAAGCTTATGTGTTTTCTGGAGCATTGCGCTCAAATTCTGCTGTTTTGAATTTCAGACACGATTTCTTAAACTTGTCAGACTAACAAAAATAACAGAGGATACGAATGTAAACAGTCTGAAGCGTTTGTTTTACTATTACTCATAAGAAGGTCCATATTGTAAAACTTTTTTCGAAGGTCGAATGATTTTTTTTTGTATAATGTAGATTTATTACATTGCGTAAAAGCACCATTGAAGCTACAGCTGGATAGCGATGCGTATTGAGAATGGCATGGATGTTTCCCCATCTACAGTGATCAATCACGGCTGCATTATTTTTGTCAGTTTGGAAGGCTAAAATGATCCATCTAGCTTTTTTACCGACCACTTCGATCAGATAATATTCCAGTAAGTATATATTTTGGGAAACAGATGTGGAACCACACTATTGCTTATGAAAATCACATTTTAGCGCGTTGTTGTTGCGTAATGGTTTTGGTTGGGTTGCTGCGTTTTTCAAAGTCGTATATTGACAAATGTTCACTCGAATGGCAGACTATAAAAATTAGAATAGGCACGACATTTTGTAGTTAACGAATAGTTTTCGATGTTTCAACACAAATATTTACACATTTTTCATATTTTGAAAGGCTATAGTCTGTTTCAAAAATGTACTTTTATACGAAAATGGTTTCATTTAAAACTGTTGTTCAAAATTCACCGTAGTAGTTACATATTGGATCGGTTTTGGTATCAATATAATCAGTACTTGATGACATATAAAGAATCATTGGAGAAAGTGTACATTATCTTCAGGCCCTTTTTAGCAGTACCGCATTTACTCAAAAAATCAGAAATTTTTTTTTCACATTTTTTGACTGGGGTTACCTCTGATAAAAAATTGTGAAAATTCAGAGAGTAATGTCAGAACGTTTTGAAGATGATTTTTGTGTGGCATATATATTTATGCATCTAACGAACTATGAATTGCATGATTCTAGAAAGTATTAAATACCGTATACAGCGTCGACATTTCTTTATCATAGTGCTCAAAAAGTGTCAAAAACAGTAATTTTACTTGATATTTGATGTGAAACCGTATTTTTTGGTGACAAATGAATTATTGATTAACTAGTTTTTAAGCTATAGTCTGTTTCATATTTGTATAGCGTTTTACCTTAGAAACAAGGGTGGGTTCGAATTTTGACTTACTGTGGAGAGAAGATGTCATTTTCTGAACTTCTGCTGATTTGTTTGAAAAAAGCACGTACACGTCTAGAGTTTGGATATACAAATCGATTTTTAAACATGACAATCTCGATCCAAGTGCTGTTATCGAAATTACCAAATTCAGTGAAAATGTACAGAAATGATCCCCTTCGAACATTGAAATGTTCACTCGAATGGCAGACTATAAAAATTAGAATAGGCACGACATTTTGTAGTTAACGAATAGTTTTCGATGTTTCAACACAAATATTTACACATTTTTTATATTTTGAAAGGCTATAGTCTGTTTCAAAAATGTACTTTTATACGAAAATGGTTTCATTTAAAACTGTTGTTCAAAATTCACCGTAGTAGTTACATATTGGATCGGTTTTGGTATCAATATAATCAGTACTTGATGACATATAAAGAATCATTGGAGAAAGTGTACATTATCTTCAGGCCCTTTTTAGCAGTACCGCATTTACTCAAAAAATCAGAAATTTTTTTTTCACATTTTTTGACTGGGGTTACCTCTGATAAAAAATTGTGAAAATTCAGAGAGTAATGTCAGAACGTTTTGAAGATGATTTTTGTGTGGCATATATATTTATGCATCTAACGAACTATGAATTGCATGATTCTAGAAAGTATTAAATACCGTATACAGCGTCGACATTTCTTTATCATAGTGCTCAAAAAGTGTCAAAAACAGTAATTTTACTTGATATTTGATGTGAAACCGTATTTTTTGGTGACAAATGAATTATTGATTAACTAGTTTTTAAGCTATAGTCTGTTTCATATTTGTATAGCGTTTTACCCTAGAAACAAGGGTGGGTTCGAATTTTGACTTACTGTGGAGAGAATATGTCATTTTCTGAACTTCTGCTGATTTGTTTGAAAAAAGCACGTACACGTCTAGAGTTTGGATATACAAATCGATTTTTAAACATGACAATCTCGATCCAAGTGCTGTTATCGAAATTACCAAATTCAGTGAAAATGTACAGAAATGATCCCCTTCGAACATTGAAATGTTCACTCGAATGGCAGACTATAAAAATTAGAATAGGCACGACATTTTGTAGTTAACGAATAGTTTTCGATGTTTCAACACAAATATTTACACATTTTTTATATTTTGAAAGGCTATAGTCTGTTTCAAAAATGTACTTTTATACGAAAATGGTTTCATTTAAAACTGTTGTTCAAAATTCACCGTAGTAGTTACATATTGGATCGGTTTTGGTATCAATATAATCAGTACTTGATGACATATAAAGAATCATTGGAGAAAGTGTACATTATCTTCAGGCCCTTTTTAGCAGTACCGCATTTACTCAAAAAATCAGAAATTTTTTTTTCACATTTTTTGACTGGGGTTACCTCTGATAAAAAATTGTGAAAATTCAGAGAGTAATGTCAGAACGTTTTGAAGATGATTTTTGTGTGGCATATATATTTATGCATCTAACGAACTATGAATTGCATGATTCTAGAAAGTATTAAATACCGTATACAGCGTCGACATTTCTTTATCATAGTGCTCAAAAAGTGTCAAAAACAGTGCATTCTGCATTATACCAAAGGCCAAATAAATTATTTTCCTTAGCCCTAACGGAACTGAGATGTCTTTTAAACGCTAGGATGAGACACGTATTTTTAAGTGCAAAATTGATAGGCATGGGAGATAAGTACAAATTACGCTAAGAAAAGCAACGCGAACCTATATTTTTTGGACCAAAAAATACTGTCCTAATAACTTTTCTTTAATTCTAACAAGGTTTCGTTAAAAAAATCAGCTTTCTAAAGTCTGTATCTCGAAAAAGGCTATCATTGTCGCCTATGGAAATTAATTGTTTATTTCAATCTATACAGCGTCGACATTTCTTTATCATAGTGCTCAAAAAGTGTCAAAAACAGTAATTTTACTTGATATTTGATGTGAAACCGTATTTTTTGGTGACAAATGAATTATTGATTAACTAGTTTTTAAGCTATAGTCTGTTTCATATTTGTATAGCGTTTTACCTTAGAAACAAGGGTGGGTTCGAATTTTGACTTACTGTGGAGAGAATATGTCATTTTCTGAACTTCTGCTGATTTGTTTGAAAAAAGCACGTACACGTCTAGAGTTTGGATATACAAATCGATTTTTAAACATGACAATCTCGATCCAAGTGCTGTTATCGAAATTACCAAATTCAGTGAAAATGTACAGAAATGATCCCCTTCGAACATTGAAATGTTCACTCGAATGGCAGACTATAAAAATTAGAATAGGCACGACTTTTTGTAGTTAACGAATAGTTTTCGATGTTTCAACACAAATATTTACACATTTTTCATATTTTGAAAGGCTATAGTCTGTTTCAAAAATGTACTTTTATACGAAAATGGTTTCATTTAAAACTGTTGTTCAAAATTCACCGTAGTAGTTACATATTGGATCGGTTTTGGTATCAATATAATCAGTACTTGATGACATATAAAGAATCATTGGAGAAAGTGTACATTATCTTCAGGCCCTTTTTAGCAGTACCGCATTTACTCAAAAAATCAGAAATTTTTTTTTCACATTTTTTGACTGGGGTTACCTCTGATAAAAAATTGTGAAAATTCAGAGAGTAATGTCAGAACGTTTTGAAGATGATTTTTGTGTGGCATATATATTTATGCATCTAACGAACTATGAATTGCATGATTCTAGAAAGTATTAAATACCGTATACAGCGTCGACATTTCTTTATCATAGTGCTCAAAAAGTGTCAAAAACAGTAATTTTACTTGATATTTGATGTGAAACCGTATTTTTTGGTGACAAATGAATTATTGATTAACTAGTTTTTAAGCTATAGTCTGTTTCATATTTGTATAGCGTTTTACCTTAGAAACAAGGGTGGGTTCGAATTTTGACTTACTGTGGAGAGAATATGTCATTTTCTGAACTTCTGCTGATTTGTTTGAAAAAAGCACGTACACGTCTAGAGTTTGGATATACAAATCGATTTTTAAACATGACAATCTCGATCCAAGTGCTGTTATCGAAATTACCAAATTCAGTGAAAATGTACAGAAATGATCCCCTTCGAACATTGAAATGTTCACTCGAATGGCAGACTATAAAAATTAGAATAGGCACGACATTTTGTAGTTAACGAATAGTTTTCGATGTTTCAACACAAATATTTACACATTTTTTATATTTTGAAAGGCTATAGTCTGTTTCAAAAATGTACTTTTATACGAAAATGGTTTCATTTAAAACTGTTGTTCAAAATTCACCGTAGTAGTTACATATTGGATCGGTTTTGGTATCAATATAATCAGTACTTGATGACATATAAAGAATCATTGGAGAAAGTGTACATTATCTTCAGGCCCTTTTTAGCAGTACCGCATTTACTCAAAAAATCAGAAATTTTTTTTTCACATTTTTTGACTGGGGTTACCTCTGATAAAAAATTGTGAAAATTCAGAGAGTAATGTCAGAACGTTTTGAAGATGATTTTTGTGTGGCATATATATTTATGCATCTAACGAACTATGAATTGCATGATTCTAGAAAGTATTAAATACCGTATACAGCGTCGACATTTCTTTATCATAGTGCTCAAAAAGTGTCAAAAACAGTAATTTTACTTGATATTTGATGTGAAACCGTATTTTTTGGTGACAAATGAATGATTGATTAACTAGTTTTTAAGCTATAGTCTGTTTCATATTTGTATAGCGTTTTACCTTAGAAACAAGGGTGGGTTCGAATTTTGACTTACTATGGAGAGAATATGTCATTTTCTGAACTTCTGCTGATTTGTTTGAAAAAAGCACGTACACGTCTAGAGTTTGGATATACAAATCGATTTTTAAACATGACAATCTCGATCCAAGTGCTGTTATCGAAATTACCAAATTCAGTGAAAATGTACAGAAATGATCCCCTTCGAACATTGAAATGTTCACTCGAATGGCAGACTATAAAAATTAGAATAGGCACGACATTTTGTAGTTAACGAATAGTTTTCGATGTTTCAACACAAATATTTACACATTTTTTATATTTTGAAAGGCTATAGTCTGTTTCAAAAATGAACTTTTATACGAAAATGGTTTCATTTAAAACTGTTGTTCAAAATTCACCGTAGTAGTTACATATTGGATCGGTTTTGGTATCAATATAATCAGTACTTGATGACATATAAAGAATCATTGGAGAAAGTGTACATTATCTTCAGGCCCTTTTTAGCAGTACCGCATTTACTCAAAAAATCAGAAATTTTTTTTTCACATTTTTTGACTGGGGTTACCTCTGATAAAAAATTGTGAAAATTCAGAGAGTAATGTCAGAACGTTTTGAAGATGATTTTTGTGTGGCATATATATTTATGCATCTAACGAACTATGAATTGCATGATTCTAGAAAGTATTAAATACCGTATACAGCGTCGACATTTCTTTATCATAGTGCTCAAAAAGTGTCAAAAACAGTAATTTTACTTGATATTTGATGTGAAACCGTATTTTTTGGTGACAAATGAATTATTGATTAACTAGTTTTTAAGCTATAGTCTGTTTCATATTTGTATAGCGTTTTACCTTAGAAACAAGGGTGGGTTCGAATTTTGACTTACTGTGGAGAGAATATGTCATTTTCTGAACTTCTGCTGATTTGTTTGAAAAAAGCACGTACACGTCTAGAGTTTGGATATACAAATCGATTTTTAAACATGACAATCTCGATCCAAGTGCTGTTATCGAAATTACCAAATTCAGTGAAAATGTACAGAAATGATCCCCTTCGAACATTGAAATGTTCACTCGAATGGCAGACTATAAAAATTAGAATAGGCACGACATTTTGTAGTTAACGAATAGTTTTCGATGTTTCAACACAAATATTTACACATTTTTTATATTTTGAAAGGCTATAGTCTGTTTCAAAAATGTACTTTTATACGAAAATGGTTTCATTTAAAACTGTTGTTCAAAATTCACCGTAGTAGTTACATATTGGATCGGTTTTGGTATCAATATAATCAGTACTTGATGACATATAAAGAATCATTGGAGAAAGTGTACATTATCTTCAGGCCCTTTTTAGCAGTACCGCATTTACTCAAAAAATCAGAAATTTTTTTTTCACATTTTTTGACTGGGGTTACCTCTGATAAAAAATTGTGAAAATTCAGAGAGTAATGTCAGAACGTTTTGAAGATGATTTTTGTGTGGCATATATATTTATGCATCTAACGAACTATGAATTGCATGATTCTAGAAAGTATTAAATACCGTATACAGCGTCGACATTTCTTTATCATAGTGCTCAAAAAGTGTCAAAAACAGTAATTTTACTTGATATTTGATGTGAAACCGTATTTTTTGGTGACAAATGAATTATTGATTAACTAGTTTTTAAGCTATAGTCTGTTTCATATTTGTATAGCGTTTTACCTTAGAAACAAGGGTGGGTTCGAATTTTGACTTACTGTGGAGAGAATATGTCATTTTCTGAACTTCTGCTGATTTGTTTGAAAAAAGCACGTACACGTCTAGAGTTTGGATATACAAATCGATTTTTAAACATGACAATCTCGATCCAAGTGCTGTTATCGAAATTACCAAATTCAGTGAAAATGTACAGAAATGATCCCCTTCGAACATTGAAATGTTCACTCGAATGGCAGACTATAAAAATTAGAATAGACACGACATTTTGTAGTTAACGAATAGTTTTCGATGTTTCAACACAAATATTTACACATTTTTTATATTTTGAAAGGCTATAGTCTGTTTCAAAAATGTACTTTTATACGAAAATGGTTTCATTTAAAACTGTTGTTCAAAATTCACCGTAGTAGTTACATATTGGATCGGTTTTGGTATCAATATAATCAGTACTTGATGACATATAAAGAATCATTGGAGAAAGTGTACATTATCTTCAGGCCCTTTTTAGCAGTACCGCATTTACTCAAAAAATCAGAAATTTTTTTTTCACATTTTTTGACTGGGGTTACCTCTGATAAAAAATTGTGAAAATTCAGAGAGTAATGTCAGAACGTTTTGAAGATGATTTTTGTGTGGCATATATATTTATGCATCTAACGAACTATGAATTGCATGATTCTAGAAAGTATTAAATACCGTATACAGCGTCGACATTTCTTTATCATAGTGCTCAAAAAGTGTCAAAAACAGTAATTTTACTTGATATTTGATGTGAAACCGTATTTTTTGGTGACAAATGAATTATTGATTAACTAGTTTTTAAGCTATAGTCTGTTTCATATTTGTATAGCGTTTTACCTTAGAAACAAGGGTGGGTTCGAATTTTGACTTACTGTGGAGAGAATATGTCATTTTCTGAACTTCTGCTGATTTGTTTGAAAAAAGCACGTACACGTCTAGAGTTTGGATATACAAATCGATTTTTAAACATGACAATCTCGATCCAAGTGCTGTTATCGAAATTACCAAATTCAGTGAAAATGTACAGAAATGATCCCCTTCGAACATTGAAATGTTCACTCGAATGGCAGACTATAAAAATTAGAATAGGCACGACATTTTGTAGTTAACGAATAGTTTTCGATGTTTCAACACAAATATTTACACATTTTTTATATTTTGAAAGGCTATAGTCTGTTTCAAAAATGTACTTTTATACGAAAATGGTTTCATTTAAAACTGTTGTTCAAAATTCACCGTAGTAGTTACATATTGGATCGGTTTTGGTATCAATATAATCAGTACTTGATGACATATAAAGAATCATTGGAGAAAGTGTACATTATCTTCAGGCCCTTTTTAGCAGTACCGCATTTACTCAAAAAATCAGAAATTTTTTTTTCACATTTTTTGACTGGGGTTACCTCTGATAAAAAATTGTGAAAATTCAGAGAGTAATGTCAGAACGTTTTGAAGATGATTTTTGTGTGGCATATATATTTATGCATCTAACGAACTATGAATTGCATGATTCTAGAAAGTATTAAATACCGTATAGGTTACAATACACCATTAGATTTTATGGGCGCAGCCATTTTATGAGCATAACATGGTATTCAGAATTAAAAGTATAGCTAATCCTGATTGGTTGATATGTGCGCCCGTTATTTTTTGTAATTAGAGACTTCGTGCATTCTGCATTATACCAAAGGCCAAATAAATTATTTTCCTTAGCCCTAACGGAACTGAGATGTCTTTTAAACGCTAGGATGAGACACGTATTTTTAAGTGCAAAATTGATAGGCATGGGAGATAAGTACAAATTACGCTAAGAAAAGCAACGCGAACCTATATTTTTTGGACCAAAAAATACTGTCCTAATAACTTTTCTTTAATTCTAGCAAGGTTTCGTTAAAAAAATCAGCTTTCTAAAGTCTGTATCTCGAAAAAGGCTATCATTGTCGCCTATGGGGAAATTAATTGTTTATTTCAATCTATACAGCGTCGATATTTCTTTATCATAGTGCTCAAAAAGTGTCAAAAACAGTAATTTTACTTGATATTTGATGTGAAACCGTATTTTTTGGTGACAAATGAATTATTGATTAACTAGTTTTTAAGCTATAGTCTGTTTCATATTTGTATAGCGTTTTACCTTAGAAACAAGGGTGGGTTCGAATTTTGACTTACTGTGGAGAGAATATGTCATTTTCTGAACTTCTGCTGATTTGTTTGAAAAAAGCACGTACACGTCTAGAGTTTGGATATACAAATCGATTTTTAAACATGACAATCTCGATCCAAGTGCTGTTATCGAAATTACCAAATTCAGTGAAAATGTACAGAAATGATCCCCTTCGAACATTGAAATGTTCACTCGAATGGCAGACTATAAAAATTAGAATAGGCACGACATTTTGTAGTTAACGAATAGTTTTCGATGTTTCAACACAAATATTTACACATTTTTTATATTTTGAAAGGCTATAGTCTGTTTCAAAAATGTACTTTTATACGAAAATGGTTTCATTTAAAACTGTTGTTCAAAATTCACCGTAGTAGTTACATATTGGATCGGTTTTGGTATCAATATAATCAGTACTTGATGACATATAAAGAATCATTGGAGAAAGTGTACATTATCTTCAGGCCCTTTTTAGCAGTACCGCATTTACTCAAAAAATCAGAAATTTTTTTTTCACATTTTTTGACTGGGGTTACCTCTGATAAAAAATTGTGAAAATTCAGAGAGTAATGTCAGAACGTTTTGAAGATGATTTTTGTGTGGCATATATATTTATGCATCTAACGAACTATGAATTGCATGATTCTAGAAAGTATTAAATACCGTATAGGTTACAATACACCATTAGATTTTATGGGCGCAGCCATTTTATGAGCATAACATGGTATTCAGAATTAAGAGTATAGCTAATCCTGATTGGTTGATATGTGCGCCCGTTATTTTTTGTAATTAGAGACTTCGTGCATTCTGCATTATACCAAAGGCCAAATAAATTATTTTCCTTAGCCCTAACGGAACTGAGATGTCTTTTAAACGCTAGGATGAGACACGTATTTTTAAGTGCAAAATTAATAGGCATGGGAGATAAGTACAAATTACGCTAAGAAAAGCAACGCGAACCTATATTTTTTGGACCAAAAATACTGTCCTAATAACTTTTCTTTAATTCTAGCAAGGTTTCGTTAAAAAAATCAGCTTTCTAAAGTCTGTATCTCGAAAAAGGCTATCATTGTCGCCTATGGGGAAATTAATTGTTTATTTCAATCTATACAGCGTCGACATTTCTTTATCATAGTGCTCAAAAAGTGTCAAAAACAGTAATTTTACTTGATATTTGATGTGAAACCGTATTTTTTGGTGACAAATGAATTATTGATTAACTAGTTTTTAAGCTATAGTCTGTTTCATATTTGTATAGCGTTTTACCTTAGAAACAAGGGTGGGTTCGAATTTTGACTTACTGTGGAGAGAATATGTCATTTTCTGAACTTCTGCTGATTTGTTTGAAAAAAGCACGTACACGTCTAGAGTTTGGATATACAAATCGATTTTTAAACATGACAATCTCGATCCAAGTGCTGTTATCGAAATTACCAAATTCAGTGAAAATGTACAGAAATGATCCCCTTCGAACATTGAAATGTTCACTCGAATTACAGACTATAACAATTAGAATAGGCACGACATTTTGTAGTTAACGAATAGTTTTCGATGTTTCAACACAAATATTTACACATTTTTCATATTTTGAAAGGCTATAGTCTGTTTCAAAAATGTACTTTTATACGAAAATGGTTTCATTTAAAACTGTTGTTCAAAATTCACCGTAGTAGTTACATATTGGATCGGTTTTGGTATCAATATAATCAGTACTTGATGACATATAAAGAATCATTGGAGAAAGTGTACATTATCTTCAGGCCCTTTTTAGCAGTACCGCATTTACTCAAAAAATCAGAAATTTTTTTTTCACATTTTTTGACTGGGGTTACCTCTGATAAAAAATTGTGAAAATTCAGAGAGTAATGTCAGAACGTTTTGAAGATGATTTTTGTGTGGCATATATATTTATGCATCTAACGAACTATGAATTGCATGATTCTAGAAAGTATTAAATACCGTATAGGTTACAATACACCATTAGATTTTATGGGCGCAGCCATTTTATGAGCATAACATGGTATTCAGAATTAAGAGTATAGCTAATCCTGATTGGTTGATATGTGCGCCCGTTATTTTTTGTAATTAGAGACTTCGTGCATTCTGCATTATACCAAAGGCCAAATAAATTATTTTCCTTAGCCCTAACGGAACTGAGATGTCTTTTAAACGCTAGGATGAGACACGTATTTTTAAGTGCAAAATTAATAGGCATGGGAGATAAGTACAAATTACGCTAAGAAAAGCAACGCGAACCTATATTTTTTGGACCAAAAATACTGTCCTAATAACTTTTCTTTAATTCTAGCAAGGTTTCGTTAAAAAAATCAGCTTTCTAAAGTCTGTATCTCGAAAAAGGCTATCATTGTCGCCTATGGGGAAATTAATTGTTTATTTCAATCTATACAGCGTCGACATTTCTTTATCATAGTGCTCAAAAAGTGTCAAAAACAGTAATTTTACTTGATATTTGATGTGAAACCGTATTTTTTGGTGACAAATGAATTATTGATTAACTAGTTTTTAAGCTATAGTCTGTTTCATATTTGTATAGCGTTTTACCTTAGAAACAAGGGTGGGTTCGAATTTTGACTTACTGTGGAGAGAATATGTCATTTTCTGAACTTCTGCTGATTTGTTTGAAAAAAGCACGTACACGTCTAGAGTTTGGATATACAAATCGATTTTTAAACATGACAATCTCGATCCAAGTGCTGTTATCGAAATTACCAAATTCAGTGAAAATGTACAGAAATGATCCCCTTCGAACATTGAAATGTTCACTCGAATTACAGACTATAACAATTAGAATAGGCACGACATTTTGTAGTTAACGAATAGTTTTCGATGTTTCAACACAAATATTTACACATTTTTCATATTTTGAAAGGCTATAGTCTGTTTCAAAAATGTACTTTTATACGAAAATGGTTTCATTTAAAACTGTTGTTCAAAATTCACCGTAGTAGTTACATATTGGATCGGTTTTGGTATCAATATAATCAGTACTTGATGACATATAAAGAATCATTGGAGAAAGTGTACATTATCTTCAGGCCCTTTT
Organism: Mytilus californianus; assembly: GCF_021869535.1. NCBI lineage: Eukaryota > Metazoa > Mollusca > Bivalvia > Mytilida > Mytilidae > Mytilus > Mytilus californianus. Next base: position 46,732,576 of record NW_026262723.1, on the reverse strand, counting down.
TAGCAGTACCGCATTTACTCAAAAAATCAGAAATTTTTTTTTCACATTTTTTGACTGGGGTTACCTCTGATAAAAAATTGTGAAAATTCAGAGAGTAATGTCAGAACGTTTTGAAGATGATTTTTGTGTGGCATATATATTTATGCATCTAACGAACTATGAATTGCATGATTCTAGAAAGTATTAAATACCGTATAGGTTACAATACACCATTAGATTTTATGGGCGCAGCCATTTTATGAGCATAACATGGTATTCAGAATTAAGAGTATAGCTAATCCTGATTGGTTGATATGTGCGCCCGTTATTTTTTGTAATTAGAGACTTCGTGCATTCTGCATTATACCAAAGGCCAAATAAATTATTTTCCTTAGCCCTAACGGAACTGAGATGTCTTTTAAACGCTAGGATGAGACACGTATTTTTAAGTGCAAAATTGATAGGCATGGGAGATAAGTACAAATTACGCTAAGAAAAGCAACGCGAACCTATATTTTTTGGACCAAAAAATACTGTCCTAATAACTTTTCTTTAATTCTAGCAAGGTTTCGTTAAAAAAATCAGCTTTCTAAAGTCTGTATCTCGAAAAAGGCTATCATTGTCGCCTATGGGGAAATTAATTGTTTATTTCAATCTATACAGCGTCGACATTTCTTTATCATAGTGCTCAAAAAGTGTCAAAAACAGTAATTTTACTTGATATTTGATGTGAAACCGTATTTTTTGGTGACAAATGAATTATTGATTAACTAGTTTTTAAGCTATAGTCTGTTTCATATTTGTATAGCGTTTTACCTTAGAAACAAGGGTGGGTTCGAATTTTGACTTACTGTGGAGAGAATATGTCATTTTCTGAACTTCTGCTGATTTGTTTGAAAAAAGCACGTACACGTCTAGAGTTTGGATATACAAATCGATTTTTAAACATGACAATCTCGATCCAAGTGCTGTTATCGAAATTACCAAATTCAGTGAAAATGTACAGAAATGATCCCCTTCGAACATTGAAATGTTCACTCGAATGGCAGACTATAAAAATTAGAATAGGCACGACATTTTGTAGTTAACGAATAGTTTTCGATGTTTCAACACAAATATTTACACATTTTTTATATTTTGAAAGGCTATAGTCTGTTTCAAAAATGTACTTTTATACGAAAATGGTTTCATTTAAAACTGTTGTTCAAAATTCACCGTAGTAGTTACATATTGGATCGGTTTTGGTATCAATATAATCAGTACTTGATGACATATAAAGAATCATTGGAGAAAGTGTACATTATCTTCAGGCCCTTTTTAGCAGTACCGCATTTACTCAAAAAATCAGAAATTTTTTTTTCACATTTTTTGACTGGGGTTACCTCTGATAAAAAATTGTGAAAATTCAGAGAGTAATGTCAGAACGTTTTGAAGATGATTTTTGTGTGGCATATATATTTATGCATCTAACGAACTATGAATTGCATGATTCTAGAAAGTATTAAATACCGTATAGGTTACAATACACCATTAGATTTTATGGGCGCAGCCATTTTATGAGCATAACATGGTATTCAGAATTAAGAGTATAGCTAATCCTGATTGGTTGATATGTGCGCCCGTTATTTTTTGTAATTAGAGACTTCGTGCATTCTGCATTATACCAAAGGCCAAATAAATTATTTTCCTTAGCCCTAACGGAACTGAGATGTCTTTTAAACGCTAGGATGAGACACGTATTTTTAAGTGCAAAATTAATAGGCATGGGAGATAAGTACAAATTACGCTAAGAAAAGCAACGCGAACCTATATTTTTTGGACCAAAAATACTGTCCTAATAACTTTTCTTTAATTCTAGCAAGGTTTCGTTAAAAAAATCAGCTTTCTAAAGTCTGTATCTCGAAAAAGGCTATCATTGTCGCCTATGGGGAAATTAATTGTTTATTTCAATCTATACAGCGTCGACATTTCTTTATCATAGTGCTCAAAAAGTGTCAAAAACAGTAATTTTACTTGATATTTGATGTGAAACCGTATTTTTTGGTGACAAATGAATTATTGATTAACTAGTTTTTAAGCTATAGTCTGTTTCATATTTGTATAGCGTTTTACCTTAGAAACAAGGGTGGGTTCGAATTTTGACTTACTGTGGAGAGAATATGTCATTTTCTGAACTTCTGCTGATTTGTTTGAAAAAAGCACGTACACGTCTAGAGTTTGGATATACAAATCGATTTTTAAACATGACAATCTCGATCCAAGTGCTGTTATCGAAATTACCAAATTCAGTGAAAATGTACAGAAATGATCCCCTTCGAACATTGAAATGTTCACTCGAATGGCAGACTATAAAAATTAGAATAGGCACGACATTTTGTAGTTAACGAATAGTTTTCGATGTTTCAACACAAATATTTACACATTTTTTATATTTTGAAAGGCTATAGTCTGTTTCAAAAATGTACTTTTATACGAAAATGGTTTCATTTAAAACTGTTGTTCAAAATTCACCGTAGTAGTTACATATTGGATCGGTTTTGGTATCAATATAATCAGTACTTGATGACATATAAAGAATCATTGGAGAAAGTGTACATTATCTTCAGGCCCTTTTTAGCAGTACCGCATTTACTCAAAAAATCAGAAATTTTTTTTTCACATTTTTTGACTGGGGTTACCTCTGATAAAAAATTGTGAAAATTCAGAGAGTAATGTCAGAACGTTTTGAAGATGATTTTTGTGTGGCATATATATTTATGCATCTAACGAACTATGAATTGCATGATTCTAGAAAGTATTAAATACCGTATAGGTTACAATACACCATTAGATTTTATGGGCGCAGCCATTTTATGAGCATAACATGGTATTCAGAATTAAGAGTATAGCTAATCCTGATTGGTTGATATGTGCGCCCGTTATTTTTTGTAATTAGAGACTTCGTGCATTCTGCATTATACCAAAGGCCAAATAAATTATTTTCCTTAGCCCTAACGGAACTGAGATGTCTTTTAAACGCTAGGATGAGACACGTATTTTTAAGTGCAAAATTAATAGGCATGGGAGATAAGTACAAATTACGCTAAGAAAAGCAACGCGAACCTATATTTTTTGGACCAAAAATACTGTCCTAATAACTTTTCTTTAATTCTAGCAAGGTTTCGTTAAAAAAATCAGCTTTCTAAAGTCTGTATCTCGAAAAAGGCTATCATTGTCGCCTATGGGGAAATTAATTGTTTATTTCAATCTATACAGCGTCGACATTTCTTTATCATAGTGCTCAAAAAGTGTCAAAAACAGTAATTTTACTTGATATTTGATGTGAAACCGTATTTTTTGGTGACAAATGAATTATTGATTAACTAGTTTTTAAGCTATAGTCTGTTTCATATTTGTATAGCGTTTTACCTTAGAAACAAGGGTGGGTTCGAATTTTGACTTACTGTGGAGAGAATATGTCATTTTCTGAACTTCTGCTGATTTGTTTGAAAAAAGCACGTACACGTCTAGAGTTTGGATATACAAATCGATTTTTAAACATGACAATCTCGATCCAAGTGCTGTTATCGAAATTACCAAATTCAGTGAAAATGTACAGAAATGATCCCCTTCGAACATTGAAATGTTCACTCGAATGGCAGACTATAAAAATTAGAATAGGCACGACATTTTGTAGTTAACGAATAGTTTTCGATGTTTCAACACAAATATTTACACATTTTTTATATTTTGAAAGGCTATAGTCTGTTTCAAAAATGTACTTTTATACGAAAATGGTTTCATTTAAAACTGTTGTTCAAAATTCACCGTAGTAGTTACATATTGGATCGGTTTTGGTATCAATATAATCAGTACTTGATGACATATAAAGAATCATTGGAGAAAGTGTACATTATCTTCAGGCCCTTTTTAGCAGTACCGCATTTACTCAAAAAATCAGAAATTTTTTTTTCACATTTTTTGACTGGGGTTACCTCTGATAAAAAATTGTGAAAATTCAGAGAGTAATGTCAGAACGTTTTGAAGATGATTTTTGTGTGGCATATATATTTATGCATCTAACGAACTATGAATTGCATGATTCTAGAAAGTATTAAATACCGTATAGGTTACAATACACCATTAGATTTTATGGGCGCAGCCATTTTATGAGCATAACATGGTATTCAGAATTAAGAGTATAGCTAATCCTGATTGGTTGATATGTGCGCCCGTTATTTTTTGTAATTAGAGACTTCGTGCATTCTGCATTATACCAAAGGCCAAATAAATTATTTTCCTTAGCCCTAACGGAACTGAGATGTCTTTTAAACGCTAGGATGAGACACGTATTTTTAAGTGCAAAATTGATAGGCATGGGAGATAAGTACAAATTACGCTAAGAAAAGCAACGCGAACCTATATTTTTTGGACCAAAAAATACTGTCCTAATAACTTTTCTTTAATTCTAGCAAGGTTTCGTTAAAAAAATCAGCTTTCTAAAGTCTGTATCTCGAAAAAGGCTATCATTGTCGCCTATGGGGAAATTAATTGTTTATTTCAATCTATACAGCGTCGACATTTCTTTATCATAGTGCTCAAAAAGTGTCAAAAACAGTAATTTTACTTGATATTTGATGTGAAACCGTATTTTTTGGTGACAAATGAATTATTGATTAACTAGTTTTTAAGCTATAGTCTGTTTCATATTTGTATAGCGTTTTACCTTAGAAACAAGGGTGGGTTCGAATTTTGACTTACTGTGGAGAGAATATGTCATTTTCTGAACTTCTGCTGATTTGTTTGAAAAAAGCACGTACACGTCTAGAGTTTGGATATACAAATCGATTTTTAAACATGACAATCTCGATCCAAGTGCTGTTATCGAAATTACCAAATTCAGTGAAAATGTACAGAAATGATCCCCTTCGAACATTGAAATGTTCACTCGAATGGCAGACTATAAAAATTAGAATAGGCACGACATTTTGTAGTTAACGAATAGTTTTCGATGTTTCAACACAAATATTTACACATTTTTTATATTTTGAAAGGCTATAGTCTGTTTCAAAAATGTACTTTTATACGAAAATGGTTTCATTTAAAACTGTTGTTCAAAATTCACCGTAGTAGTTACATATTGGATCGGTTTTGGTATCAATATAATCAGTACTTGATGACATATAAAGAATCATTGGAGAAAGTGTACATTATCTTCAGGCCCTTTTTAGCAGTACCGCATTTACTCAAAAAATCAGAAATTTTTTTTTCACATTTTTTGACTGGGGTTACCTCTGATAAAAAATTGTGAAAATTCAGAGAGTAATGTCAGAACGTTTTGAAGATGATTTTTGTGTGGCATATATATTTATGCATCTAACGAACTATGAATTGCATGATTCTAGAAAGTATTAAATACCGTATAGGTTACAATACACCATTAGATTTTATGGGCGCAGCCATTTTATGAGCATAACATGGTATTCAGAATTAAGAGTATAGCTAATCCTGATTGGTTGATATGTGCGCCCGTTATTTTTTGTAATTAGAGACTTCGTGCATTCTGCATTATACCAAAGGCCAAATAAATTATTTTCCTTAGCCCTAACGGAACTGAGATGTCTTTTAAACGCTAGGATGAGACACGTATTTTTAAGTGCAAAATTAATAGGCATGGGAGATAAGTACAAATTACGCTAAGAAAAGCAACGCGAACCTATATTTTTTGGACCAAAAATACTGTCCTAATAACTTTTCTTTAATTCTAGCAAGGTTTCGTTAAAAAAATCAGCTTTCTAAAGTCTGTATCTCGAAAAAGGCTATCATTGTCGCCTATGGGGAAATTAATTGTTTATTTCAATCTATACAGCGTCGACATTTCTTTATCATAGTGCTCAAAAAGTGTCAAAAACAGTAATTTTACTTGATATTTGATGTGAAACCGTATTTTTTGGTGACAAATGAATTATTGATTAACTAGTTTTTAAGCTATAGTCTGTTTCATATTTGTATAGCGTTTTACCTTAGAAACAAGGGTGGGTTCGAATTTTGACTTACTGTGGAGAGAATATGTCATTTTCTGAACTTCTGCTGATTTGTTTGAAAAAAGCACGTACACGTCTAGAGTTTGGATATACAAATCGATTTTTAAACATGACAATCTCGATCCAAGTGCTGTTATCGAAATTACCAAATTCAGTGAAAATGTACAGAAATGATCCCCTTCGAACATTGAAATGTTCACTCGAATGGCAGACTATAAAAATTAGAATAGGCACGACATTTTGTAGTTAACGAATAGTTTTCGATGTTTCAACACAAATATTTACACATTTTTTATATTTTGAAAGGCTATAGTCTGTTTCAAAAATGTACTTTTATACGAAAATGGTTTCATTTAAAACTGTTGTTCAAAATTCACCGTAGTAGTTACATATTGGATCGGTTTTGGTATCAATATAATCAGTACTTGATGACATATAAAGAATCATTGGAGAAAGTGTACATTATCTTCAGGCCCTTTTTAGCAGTACCGCATTTACTCAAAAAATCAGAAATTTTTTTTTCACATTTTTTGACTGGGGTTACCTCTGATAAAAAATTGTGAAAATTCAGAGAGTAATGTCAGAACGTTTTGAAGATGATTTTTGTGTGGCATATATATTTATGCATCTAACGAACTATGAATTGCATGATTCTAGAAAGTATTAAATACCGTATAGGTTACAATACACCATTAGATTTTATGGGCGCAGCCATTTTATGAGCATAACATGGTATTCAGAATTAAGAGTATAGCTAATCCTGATTGGTTGATATGTGCGCCCGTTATTTTTTGTAATTAGAGACTTCGTGCATTCTGCATTATACCAAAGGCCAAATAAATTATTTTCCTTAGCCCTAACGGAACTGAGATGTCTTTTAAACGCTAGGATGAGACACGTATTTTTAAGTGCAAAATTGATAGGCATGGGAGATAAGTACAAATTACGCTAAGAAAAGCAACGCGAACCTATATTTTTTGGACCAAAAAATACTGTCCTAATAACTTTTCTTTAATTCTAGCAAGGTTTCGTTAAAAAAATCAGCTTTCTAAAGTCTGTATCTCGAAAAAGGCTATCATTGTCGCCTATGGGGAAATTAATTGTTTATTTCAATCTATACAGCGTCGACATTTCTTTATCATAGTGCTCAAAAAGTGTCAAAAACAGTAATTTTACTTGATATTTGATGTGAAACCGTATTTTTTGGTGACAAATGAATTATTGATTAACTAGTTTTTAAGCTATAGTCTGTTTCATATTTGTATAGCGTTTTACCTTAGAAACAAGGGTGGGTTCGAATTTTGACTTACTGTGGAGAGAATATGTCATTTTCTGAACTTCTGCTGATTTGTTTGAAAAAAGCACGTACACGTCTAGAGTTTGGATATACAAATCGATTTTTAAACATGACAATCTCGATCCAAGTGCTGTTATCGAAATTACCAAATTCAGTGAAAATGTACAGAAATGATCCCCTTCGAACATTGAAATGTTCACTCGAATGGCAGACTATAAAAATTAGAATAGGCACGACATTTTGTAGTTAACGAATAGTTTTCGATGTTTCAACACAAATATTTACACATTTTTTATATTTTGAAAGGCTATAGTCTGTTTCAAAAATGTACTTTTATACGAAAATGGTTTCATTTAAAACTGTTGTTCAAAATTCACCGTAGTAGTTACATATTGGATCGGTTTTGGTATCAATATAATCAGTACTTGATGACATATAAAGAATCATTGGAGAAAGTGTACATTATCTTCAGGCCCTTTTTAGCAGTACCGCATTTACTCAAAAAATCAGAAATTTTTTTTTCACATTTTTTGACTGGGGTTACCTCTGATAAAAAATTGTGAAAATTCAGAGAGTAATGTCAGAACGTTTTGAAGATGATTTTTGTGTGGCATATATATTTATGCATCTAACGAACTATGAATTGCATGATTCTAGAAAGTATTAAATACCGTATAGGTTACAATACACCATTAGATTTTATGGGCGCAGCCATTTTATGAGCATAACATGGTATTCAGAATTAAGAGTATAGCTAATCCTGATTGGTTGATATGTGCGCCCGTTATTTTTTGTAATTAGAGACTTCGTGCATTCTGCATTATACCAAAGGCCAAATAAATTATTTTCCTTAGCCCTAACGGAACTGAGATGTCTTTTAAACGCTAGGATGAGACACGTATTTTTAAGTGCAAAATTAATAGGCATGGGAGATAAGTACAAATTACGCTAAGAAAAGCAACGCGAACCTATATTTTTTGGACCAAAAATACTGTCCTAATAACTTTTCTTTAATTCTAGCAAGGTTTCGTTAAAAAAATCAGCTTTCTAAAGTCTGTATCTCGAAAAAGGCTATCATTGTCGCCTATGGGGAAATTAATTGTTTATTTCAATCTATACAGCGTCGACATTTCTTTATCATAGTGCTCAAAAAGTGTCAAAAACAGTAATTTTACTTGATATTTGATGTGAAACCGTATTTTTTGGTGACAAATGAATTATTGATTAACTAGTTTTTAAGCTATAGTCTGTTTCATATTTGTATAGCGTTTTACCTTAGAAACAAGGGTGGGTTCGAATTTTGACTTACTGTGGAGAGAATATGTCATTTTCTGAACTTCTGCTGATTTGTTTGAAAAAAGCACGTACACGTCTAGAGTTTGGATATACAAATCGATTTTTAAACATGACAATCTCGATTCAAGTGCTGTTATCGAAATTACCAAATTCAGTGAAAATGTACAGAAATGATCCCCTTCGAACATTGAAATGTTCACTCGAATGGCAGACTATAAAAATTAGAATAGGCACGACATTTTGTAGTTAACGAATAGTTTTCGATGTTTCAACACAAATATTTACACATTTTTTATATTTTGAAAGGCTATAGTCTGTTTCAAAAATGTACTTTTATACGAAAATGGTTTCATTTAAAACTGTTGTTCAAAATTCACCGTAGTAGTTACATATTGGATCGGTTTTGGTATCAATATAATCAGTACTTGATGACATATAAAGAATCATTGGAGAAAGTGTACATTATCTTCAGGCCCTTTTTAGCAGTACCGCATTTACTCAAAAAATCAGAAATTTTTTTTTCACATTTTTTGACTGGGGTTACCTCTGATAAAAAATTGTGAAAATTCAGAGAGTAATGTCAGAACGTTTTGAAGATGATTTTTGTGTGGCATATATATTTATGCATCTAACGAACTATGAATTGCATGATTCTAGAAAGTATTAAATACCGTATAGGTTACAATACACCATTAGATTTTATGGGCGCAGCCATTTTATGAGCATAACATGGTATTCAGAATTAAGAGTATAGCTAATCCTGATTGGTTGATATGTGCGCCCGTTATTTTTTGTAATTAGAGACTTCGTGCATTCTGCATTATACCAAAGGCCAAATAAATTATTTTCCTTAGCCCTAACGGAACTGAGATGTCTTTTAAACGCTAGGATGAGACACGTATTTTTAAGTGCAAAATTGATAGGCATGGGAGATAAGTACAAATTACGCTAAGAAAAGCAACGCGAACCTATATTTTTTGGACCAAAAAATACTGTCCTAATAACTTTTCTTTAATTCTAGCAAGGTTTCGTTAAAAAAATCAGCTTTCTAAAGTCTGTATCTCGAAAAAGGCTATCATTGTCGCCTATGGGGAAATTAATTGTTTATTTCAATCTATACAGCGTCGACATTTCTTTATCATAGTGCTCAAAAAGTGTCAAAAACAGTAATTTTACTTGATATTTGATGTGAAACCGTATTTTTTGGTGACAAATGAATTATTGATTAACTAGTTTTTAAGCTATAGTCTGTTTCATATTTGTATAGCGTTTTACCTTAGAAACAAGGGTGGGTTCGAATTTTGACTTACTGTGGAGAGAATATGTCATTTTCTGAACTTCTGCTGATTTGTTTGAAAAAAGCACGTACACGTCTAGAGTTTGGATATACAAATCGATTTTTAAACATGACAATCTCGATCCAAGTGCTGTTATCGAAATTACCAAATTCAGTGAAAATGTACAGAAATGATCCCCTTCGAACATTGAAATGTTCACTCGAATGGCAGACTATAAAAATTAGAATAGGCACGACATTTTGTAGTTAACGAATAGTTTTCGATGTTTCAACACAAATATTTACACATTTTTTATATTTTGAAAGGCTATAGTCTGTTTCAAAAATGTACTTTTATACGAAAATGGTTTCATTTAAAACTGTTGTTCAAAATTCACCGTAGTAGTTACATATTGGATCGGTTTTGGTATCAATATAATCAGTACTTGATGACATATAAAGAATCATTGGAGAAAGTGTACATTATCTTCAGGCCCTTTTTAGCAGTACCGCATTTACTCAAAAAATCAGAAATTTTTTTTTCACATTTTTTGACTGGGGTTACCTCTGATAAAAAATTGTGAAAATTCAGAGAGTAATGTCAGAACGTTTTGAAGATGATTTTTGTGTGGCATATATATTTATGCATCTAACGAACTATGAATTGCATGATTCTAGAAAGTATTAAATACCGTATAGGTTACAATACACCATTAGATTTTATGGGCGCAGCCATTTTATGAGCATAACATGGTATTCAGAATTAAGAGTATAGCTAATCCTGATTGGTTGATATGTGCGCCCGTTATTTTTTGTAATTAGAGACTTCGTGCATTCTGCATTATACCAAAGGCCAAATAAATTATTTTCCTTAGCCCTAACGGAACTGAGATGTCTTTTAAACGCTAGGATGAGACACGTATTTTTAAGTGCAAAATTGATAGGCATGGGAGATAAGTACAAATTACGCTAAGAAAAGCAACGCGAACCTATATTTTTTGGACCAAAAAATACTGTCCTAATAACTTTTCTTTAATTCTAGCAAGGTTTCGTTAAAAAAATCAGCTTTCTAAAGTCTGTATCTCGAAAAAGGCTATCATTGTCGCCTATGGGGAAATTAATTGTTTATTTCAATCTATACAGCGTCGACATTTCTTTATCATAGTGCTCAAAAAGTGTCAAAAACAGTAATTTTACTTGATATTTGATGTGAAACCGTATTTTTTGGTGACAAATGAATTATTGATTAACTAGTTTTTAAGCTATAGTCTGTTTCATATTTGTATAGCGTTTTACCTTAGAAACAAGGGTGGGTTCGAATTTTGACTTACTGTGGAGAGAATATGTCATTTTCTGAACTTCTGCTGATTTGTTTGAAAAAAGCACGTACACGTCTAGAGTTTGGATATACAAATCGATTTTTAAACATGACAATCTCGATCCAAGTGCTGTTATCGAAATTACCAAATTCAGTGAAAATGTACAGAAATGATCCCCTTCGAACATTGAAATGTTCACTCGAATGGCAGACTATAAAAATTAGAATAGGCACGACATTTTGTAGTTAACGAATAGTTTTCGATGTTTCAACACAAATATTTACACATTTTTTATATTTTGAAAGGCTATAGTCTGTTTCAAAAATGTACTTTTATACGAAAATGGTTTCATTTAAAACTGTTGTTCAAAATTCACCGTAGTAGTTACATATTGGATCGGTTTTGGTATCAATATAATCAGTACTTGATGACATATAAAGAATCATTGGAGAAAGTGTACATTATCTTCAGGCCCTTTTTAGCAGTACCGCATTTACTCAAAAAATCAGAAATTTTTTTTTCACATTTTTTGACTGGGGTTACCTCTGATAAAAAATTGTGAAAATTCAGAGAGTAATGTCAGAACGTTTTGAAGATGATTTTTGTGTGGCATATATATTTATGCATCTAACGAACTATGAATTGCATGATTCTAGAAAGTATTAAATACCGTATAGGTTACAATACACCATTAGATTTTATGGGCGCAGCCATTTTATGAGCATAACATGGTATTCAGAATTAAGAGTATAGCTAATCCTGATTGGTTGATATGTGCGCCCGTTATTTTTTGTAATTAGAGACTTCGTGCATTCTGCATTATACCAAAGGCCAAATAAATTATTTTCCTTAGCCCTAACGGAACTGAGATGTCTTTTAAACGCTAGGATGAGACACGTATTTTTAAGTGCAAAATTGATAGGCATGGGAGATAAGTACAAATTACGCTAAGAAAAGCAACGCGAACCTATATTTTTTGGACCAAAAAATACTGTCCTAATAACTTTTCTTTAATTCTAGCAAGGTTTCGTTAAAAAAATCAGCTTTCTAAAGTCTGTATCTCGAAAAAGGCTATCATTGTCGCCTATGGGGAAATTAATTGTTTATTTCAATCTATACAGCGTCGACATTTCTTTATCATAGTGCTCAAAAAGTGTCAAAAACAGTAATTTTACTTGATATTTGATGTGAAACCGTATTTTTTGGTGACAAATGAATTATTGATTAACTAGTTTTTAAGCTATAGTCTGTTTCATATTTGTATAGCGTTTTACCTTAGAAACAAGGGTGGGTTCGAATTTTGACTTACTGTGGAGAGAATATGTCATTTTCTGAACTTCTGCTGATTTGTTTGAAAAAAGCACGTACACGTCTAGAGTTTGGATATACAAATCGATTTTTAAACATGACAATCTCGATCCAAGTGCTGTTATCGAAATTACCAAATTCAGTGAAAATGTACAGAAATGATCCCCTTCGAACATTGAAATGTTCACTCGAATGGCAGACTATAAAAATTAGAATAGGCACGACATTTTGTAGTTAACGAATAGTTTTCGATGTTTCAACACAAATATTTACACATTTTTTATATTTTGAAAGGCTATAGTCTGTTTCAAAAATGTACTTTTATACGAAAATGGTTTCATTTAAAACTGTTGTTCAAAATTCACCGTAGTAGTTACATATTGGATCGGTTTTGGTATCAATATAATCAGTACTTGATGACATATAAAGAATCATTGGAGAAAGTGTACATTATCTTCAGGCCCTTTTTAGCAGTACCGCATTTACTCAAAAAATCAGAAATTTTTTTTTCACATTTTTTGACTGGGGTTACCTCTGATAAAAAATTGTGAAAATTCAGAGAGTAATGTCAGAACGTTTTGAAGATGATTTTTGTGTGGCATATATATTTATGCATCTAACGAACTATGAATTGCATGATTCTAGAAAGTATTAAATACCGTATAGGTTACAATACACCATTAGATTTTATGGGCGCAGCCATTTTATGAGCATAACATGGTATTCAGAATTAAGAGTATAGCTAATCCTGATTGGTTGATATGTGCGCCCGTTATTTTTTGTAATTAGAGACTTCGTGCATTCTGCATTATACCAAAGGCCAAATAAATTATTTTCCTTAGCCCTAACGGAACTGAGATGTCTTTTAAACGCTAGGATGAGACACGTATTTTTAAGTGCAAAATTGATAGGCATGGGAGATAAGTACAAATTACGCTAAGAAAAGCAACGCGAACCTATATTTTTTGGACCAAAAAATACTGTCCTAATAACTTTTCTTTAATTCTAGCAAGGTTTCGTTAAAAAAATCAGCTTTCTAAAGTCTGTATCTCGAAAAAGGCTATCATTGTCGCCTATGGGGAAATTAATTGTTTATTTCAATCTATACAGCGTCGACATTTCTTTATCATAGTGCTCAAAAAGTGTCAAAAACAGTAATTTTACTTGATATTTGATGTGAAACCGTATTTTTTGGTGACAAATGAATTATTGATTAACTAGTTTTTAAGCTATAGTCTGTTTCATATTTGTATAGCGTTTTACCTTAGAAACAAGGGTGGGTTCGAATTTTGACTTACTGTGGAGAGAATATGTCATTTTCTGAACTTCTGCTGATTTGTTTGAAAAAAGCACGTACACGTCTAGAGTTTGGATATACAAATCGATTTTTAAACATGACAATCTCGATCCAAGTGCTGTTATCGAAATTACCAAATTCAGTGAAAATGTACAGAAATGATCCCCTTCGAACATTGAAATGTTCACTCGAATGGCAGACTATAAAAATTAGAATAGGCACGACATTTTGTAGTTAACGAATAGTTTTCGATGTTTCAACACAAATATTTACACATTTTTTATATTTTGAAAGGCTATAGTCTGTTTCAAAAATGTACTTTTATACGAAAATGGTTTCATTTAAAACTGTTGTTCAAAATTCACCGTAGTAGTTACATATTGGATCGGTTTTGGTATCAATATAATCAGTACTTGATGACATATAAAGAATCATTGGAGAAAGTGTACATTATCTTCAGGCCCTTTTTAGCAGTACCGCATTTACTCAAAAAATCAGAAATTTTTTTTTCACATTTTTTGACTGGGGTTACCTCTGATAAAAAATTGTGAAAATTCAGAGAGTAATGTCAGAACGTTTTGAAGATGATTTTTGTGTGGCATATATATTTATGCATCTAACGAACTATGAATTGCATGATTCTAGAAAGTATTAAATACCGTATAGGTTACAATACACCATTAGATTTTATGGGCGCAGCCATTTTATGAGCATAACATGGTATTCAGAATTAAGAGTATAGCTAATCCTGATTGGTTGATATGTGCGCCCGTTATTTTTTGTAATTAGAGACTTCGTGCATTCTGCATTATACCAAAGGCCAAATAAATTATTTTCCTTAGCCCTAACGGAACTGAGATGTCTTTTAAACGCTAGGATGAGACACGTATTTTTAAGTGCAAAATTGATAGGCATGGGAGATAAGTACAAATTACGCTAAGAAAAGCAACGCGAACCTATATTTTTTGGACCAAAAAATACTGTCCTAATAACTTTTCTTTAATTCTAGCAAGGTTTCGTTAAAAAAATCAGCTTTCTAAAGTCTGTATCTCGAAAAAGGCTATCATTGTCGCCTATGGGGAAATTAATTGTTTATTTCAATCTATACAGCGTCGACATTTCTTTATCATAGTGCTCAAAAAGTGTCAAAAACAGTAATTTTACTTGATATTTGATGTGAAACCGTATTTTTTGGTGACAAATGAATTATTGATTAACTAGTTTTTAAGCTATAGTCTGTTTCATATTTGTATAGCGTTTTACCTTAGAAACAAGGGTGGGTTCGAATTTTGACTTACTGTGGAGAGAATATGTCATTTTCTGAACTTCTGCTGATTTGTTTGAAAAAAGCACGTACACGTCTAGAGTTTGGATATACAAATCGATTTTTAAACATGACAATCTCGATCCAAGTGCTGTTATCGAAATTACCAAATTCAGTGAAAATGTACAGAAATGATCCCCTTCGAACATTGAAATGTTCACTCGAATGGCAGACTATAAAAATTAGAATAGGCACGACATTTTGTAGTTAACGAATAGTTTTCGATGTTTCAACACAAATATTTACACATTTTTTATATTTTGAAAGGCTATAGTCTGTTTCAAAAATGTACTTTTATACGAAAATGGTTTCATTTAAAACTGTTGTTCAAAATTCACCGTAGTAGTTACATATTGGATCGGTTTTGGTATCAATATAATCAGTACTTGATGACATATAAAGAATCATTGGAGAAAGTGTACATTATCTTCAGGCCCTTTTTAGCAGTACCGCATTTACTCAAAAAATCAGAAATTTTTTTTTCACATTTTTTGACTGGTGTTACCTCTGATAAAAAATTGTGAAAATTCAGAGAGTAATGTCAGAACGTTTTGAAGATGATTTTTGTGTGGCATATATATTTATGCATCTAACGAACTATGAATTGCATGATTCTAGAAAGTATTAAATACCGTATAGGTTACAATACACCATTAGATTTTATGGGCGCAGCCATTTTATGAGCATAACATGGTATTCAGAATTAAGAGTATAGCTAATCCTGATTGGTTGATATGTGCGCCCGTTATTTTTTGTAATTAGAGACTTCGTGCATTCTGCATTATACCAAAGGCCAAATAAATTATTTTCCTTAGCCCTAACGGAACTGAGATGTCTTTTAAACGCTAGGATGAGACACGTATTTTTAAGTGCAAAATTGATAGGCATGGGAGATAAGTACAAATTACGCTAAGAAAAGCAACGCGAACCTATATTTTTTGGACCAAAAAATACTGTCCTAATAACTTTTCTTTAATTCTAGCAAGGTTTCGTTAAAAAAATCAGCTTTCTAAAGTCTGTATCTCGAAAAAGGCTATCATTGTCGCCTATGGAAATTAATTGTTTATTTCAATCTATACAGCGTCGACATTTCTTTATCATAGTGCTCAAAAAGTGTCAAAAACAGTAATTTTACTTGATATTTGATGTGAAACCGTATTTTTTGGTGACAAATGAATTATTGATTAACTAGTTTTTAAGCTATAGTCTGTTTCATATTTGTATAGCGTTTTACCTTAGAAACAAGGGTGGGTTCGAATTTTGACTTACTGTGGAGAGAATATGTCATTTTCTGAACTTCTGCTGATTTGTTTGAAAAAAGCACGTACACGTCTAGAGTTTGGATATACAAATCGATTTTTAAACATGACAATCTCGATCCAAGTGCTGTTATCGAAATTACCAAATTCAGTGAAAATGTACAGAAATGATCCCCTTCGAACATTGAAATGTTCACTCGAATGGCAGACTATAAAAATTAGAATAGGCACGACATTTTGTAGTTAACGAATAGTTTTCGATGTTTCAACACAAATATTTACACATTTTTTATATTTTGAAAGGCTATAGTCTGTTTCAAAAATGTACTTTTATACGAAAATGGTTTCATTTAAAACTGTTGTTCAAAATTCACCGTAGTAGTTACATATTGGATCGGTTTTGGTATCAATATAATCAGTACTTGATGACATATAAAGAATCATTGGAGAAAGTGTACATTATCTTCAGGCCCTTTTTAGCAGTACCGCATTTACTCAAAAAATCAGAAATTTTTTTTTCACATTTTTTGACTGGGGTTACCTCTGATAAAAAATTGTGAAAATTCAGAGAGTAATGTCAGAACGTTTTGAAGATGATTTTTGTGTGGCATATATATTTATGCATCTAACGAACTATGAATTGCATGATTCTAGAAAGTATTAAATACCGTATAGGTTACAATACACCATTAGATTTTATGGGCGCAGCCATTTTATGAGCATAACATGGTATTCAGAATTAAGAGTATAGCTAATCCTGATTGGTTGATATGTGCGCCCGTTATTTTTTGTAATTAGAGACTTCGTGCATTCTGCATTATACCAAAGGCCAAATAAATTATTTTCCTTAGCCCTAACGGAACTGAGATGTCTTTTAAACGCTAGGATGAGACACGTATTTTTAAGTGCAAAATTGATAGGCATGGGAGATAAGTACAAATTACGCTAAGAAAAGCAACGCGAACCTATATTTTTTGGACCAAAAAATACTGTCCTAATAACTTTTCTTTAATTCTAGCAAGGTTTCGTTAAAAAAATCAGCTTTCTAAAGTCTGTATCTCGAAAAAGGCTATCATTGTCGCCTATGGAAATTAATTGTTTATTTCAATCTATACAGCGTCGACATTTCTTTATCATAGTGCTCAAAAAGTGTCAAAAACAGTAATTTTACTTGATATTTGATGTGAAACCGTATTTTTTGGTGACAAATGAATTATTGATTAACTAGTTTTTAAGCTATAGTCTGTTTCATATTTGTATAGCGTTTTACCTTAGAAACAAGGGTGGGTTCGAATTTTGACTTACTGTGGAGAGAATATGTCATTTTCTGAACTTCTGCTGATTTGTTTGAAAAAAGCACGTACACGTCTAGAGTTTGGATATACAAATCGATTTTTAAACATGACAATCTCGATCCAAGTGCTGTTATCGAAATTACCAAATTCAGTGAAAATGTACAGAAATGATCCCCTTCGAACATTGAAATGTTCACTCGAATGGCAGACTATAAAAATTAGAATAGGCACGACATTTTGTAGTTAACGAATAGTTTTCGATGTTTCAACACAAATATTTACACATTTTTTATATTTTGAAAGGCTATAGTCTGTTTCAAAAATGTACTTTTATACGAAAATGGTTTCATTTAAAACTGTTGTTCAAAATTCACCGTAGTAGTTACATATTGGATCGGTTTTGGTATCAATATAATCAGTACTTGATGACATATAAAGAATCATTGGAGAAAGTGTACATTATCTTCAGGCCCTTTTTAGCAGTACCGCATTTACTCAAAAAATCAGAAATTTTTTTTTCACATTTTTTGACTGGGGTTACCTCTGATAAAAAATTGTGAAAATTCAGAGAGTAATGTCAGAACGTTTTGAAGATGATTTTTGTGTGGCATATATATTTATGCATCTAACGAACTATGAATTGCATGATTCTAGAAAGTATTAAATACCGTATAGGTTACAATACACCATTAGATTTTATGGGCGCAGCCATTTTATGAGCATAACATGGTATTCAGAATTAAGAGTATAGCTAATCCTGATTGGTTGATATGTGCGCCCGTTATTTTTTGTAATTAGAGACTTCGTGCATTCTGCATTATACCAAAGGCCAAATAAATTATTTTCCTTAGCCCTAACGGAACTGAGATGTCTTTTAAACGCTAGGATGAGACACGTATTTTTAAGTGCAAAATTGATAGGCATGGGAGATAAGTACAAATTACGCTAAGAAAAGCAACGCGAACCTATATTTTTTGGACCAAAAAATACTGTCCTAATAACTTTTCTTTAATTCTAACAAGGTTTCGTTAAAAAAATCAGCTTTCTAAAGTCTGTATCTCGAAAAAGGCTATCATTGTCGCCTATGGAAATTAATTGTTTATTTCAATCTATACAGCGTCGACATTTCTTTATCATAGTGCTCAAAAAGTGTCAAAAACAGTAATTTTACTTGATATTTGATGTGAAACCGTATTTTTTGGTGACAAATGAATTATTGATTAACTAGTTTTTAAGCTATAGTCTGTTTCATATTTGTATAGCGTTTTACCTTAGAAACAAGGGTGGGTTCGAATTTTGACTTACTGTGGAGAGAATATGTCATTTTCTGAACTTCTGCTGATTTGTTTGAAAAAAGCACGTACACGTCTAGAGTTTGGATATACAAATCGATTTTTAAACATGACAATCTCGATCCAAGTGCTGTTATCGAAATTACCAAATTCAGTGAAAATGTACAGAAATGATCCCCTTCGAACATTGAAATGTTCACTCGAATGGCAGACTATAAAAATTAGAATAGGCACGACATTTTGTAGTTAACGAATAGTTTTCGATGTTTCAACACAAATATTTACACATTTTTCATATTTTGAAAGGCTATAGTCTGTTTCAAAAATGTACTTTTATACGAAAATGGTTTCATTTAAAACTGTTGTTCAAAATTCACCGTAGTAGTTACATATTGGATCGGTTTTGGTATCAATATAATCAGTACTTGATGACATATAAAGAATCATTGGAGAAAGTGTACATTATCTTCAGGCCCTTTTTAGCAGTACCGCATTTACTCAAAAAATCAGAAATTTTTTTTTCACATTTTTTGACTGGGGTTACCTCTGATAAAAAATTGTGAAAATTCAGAGAGTAATGTCAGAACGTTTTGAAGATGATTTTTGTGTGGCATATATATTTATGCATCTAACGAACTATGAATTGCATGATTCTAGAAAGTATTAAATACCGTATAGGTTACAATACACCATTAGATTTTATGGGCGCAGCCATTTTATGAGCATAACATGGTATTCAGAATTAAGAGTATAGCTAATCCTGATTGGTTGATATGTGCGCCCGTTATTTTTTGTAATTAGAGACTTCGTGCATTCTGCATTATACCAAAGGCCAAATAAATTATTTTCCTTAGCCCTAACGGAACTGAGATGTCTTTTAAACGCTAGGATGAGACACGTATTTTTAAGTGCAAAATTGATAGGCATGGGAGATAAGTACAAATTACGCTAAGAAAAGCAACGCGAACCTATATTTTTTGGACCAAAAAATACTGTCCTAATAACTTTTCTTTAATTCTAGCAAGGTTTCGTTAAAAAAATCAGCTTTCTAAAGTCTGTATCTCGAAAAAGGCTATCATTGTCGCCTATGGGGAAATTAATTGTTTATTTCAATCTATACAGCGTCGACATTTCTTTATCATAGTGCTCAAAAAGTGTCAAAAACAGTAATTTTACTTGATATTTGATGTGAAACCGTATTTTTTGGTGACAAATGAATTATTGATTAACTAGTTTTTAAGCTATAGTCTGTTTCATATTTGTATAGCGTTTTACCTTAGAAACAAGGGTGGGTTCGAATTTTGACTTACTGTGGAGAGAATATGTCATTTTCTGAACTTCTGCTGATTTGTTTGAAAAAAGCACGTACACGTCTAGAGTTTGGATATACAAATCGATTTTTAAACATGACAATCTCGATCCAAGTGCTGTTATCGAAATTACCAAATTCAGTGAAAATGTACAGAAATGATCCCCTTCGAACATTGAAATGTTCACTCGAATGGCAGACTATAAAAATTAGAATAGGCACGACATTTTGTAGTTAACGAATAGTTTTCGATGTTTCAACACAAATATTTACACATTTTTTATATTTTGAAAGGCTATAGTCTGTTTCAAAAATGTACTTTTATACGAAAATGGTTTCATTTAAAACTGTTGTTCAAAATTCACCGTAGTAGTTACATATTGGATCGGTTTTGGTATCAATATAATCAGTACTTGATGACATATAAAGAATCATTGGAGAAAGTGTACATTATCTTCAGGCCCTTTTTAGCAGTACCGCATTTACTCAAAAAATCAGAAATTTTTTTTTCACATTTTTTGACTGGGGTTACCTCTGATAAAAAATTGTGAAAATTCAGAGAGTAATGTCAGAACGTTTTGAAGATGATTTTTGTGTGGCATATATATTTATGCATCTAACGAACTATGAATTGCATGATTCTAGAAAGTATTAAATACCGTATAGGTTACAATACACCATTAGATTTTATGGGCGCAGCCATTTTATGAGCATAACATGGTATTCAGAATTAAGAGTATAGCTAATCCTGATTGGTTGATATGTGCGCCCGTTATTTTTTGTAATTAGAGACTTCGTGCATTCTGCATTATACCAAAGGCCAAATAAATTATTTTCCTTAGCCCTAACGGAACTGAGATGTCTTTTAAACGCTAGGATGAGACACGTATTTTTAAGTGCAAAATTGATAGGCATGGGAGATAAGTACAAATTACGCTAAGAAAAGCAACGCGAACCTATATTTTTTGGACCAAAAAATACTGTCCTAATAACTTTTCTTTAATTCTAGCAAGGTTTCGTTAAAAAAATCAGCTTTCTAAAGTCTGTATCTCGAAAAAGGCTATCATTGTCGCCTATGGGGAAATTAATTGTTTATTTCAATCTATACAGCGTCGACATTTCTTTATCATAGTGCTCAAAAAGTGTCAAAAACAGTAATTTTACTTGATATTTGATGTGAAACCGTATTTTTTGGTGACAAATGAATTATTGATTAACTAGTTTTTAAGCTATAGTCTGTTTCATATTTGTATAGCGTTTTACCTTAGAAACAAGGGTGGGTTCGAATTTTGACTTACTGTGGAGAGAATATGTCATTTTCTGAACTTCTGCTGATTTGTTTGAAAAAAGCACGTACACGTCTAGAGTTTGGATATACAAATCGATTTTTAAACATGACAATCTCGATCCAAGTGCTGTTATCGAAATTACCAAATTCAGTGAAAATGTACAGAAATGATCCCCTTCGAACATTGAAATGTTCACTCGAATGGCAGACTATAAAAATTAGAATAGGCACGACATTTTGTAGTTAACGAATAGTTTTCGATGTTTCAACACAAATATTTACACATTTTTTATATTTTGAAAGGGTATAGTCTGTTTCAAAAATGTACTTTTATACGAAAATGGTTTCATTTAAAACTGTTGTTCAAAATTCACCGTAGTAGTTACATATTGGATCGGTTTTGGTATCAATATAATCAGTACTTGATGACATATAAAGAATCATTGGAGAAAGTGTACATTATCTTCAGGCCCTTTTTAGCAGTACCGCATTTACTCAAAAAATCAGAAATTTTTTTTTCACATTTTTTGACTGGGGTTACCTCTGATAAAAAATTGTGAAAATTCAGAGAGTAATGTCAGAACGTTTTGAAGATGATTTTTGTGTGGCATATATATTTATGCATCTAACGAACTATGAATTGCATGATTCTAGAAAGTATTAAATACCGTATAGGTTACAATACACCATTAGATTTTATGGGCGCAGCCATTTTATGAGCATAACATGGTATTCAGAATTAAGAGTATAGCTAATCCTGATTGGTTGATATGTGCGCCCGTTATTTTTTGTAATTAGAGACTTCGTGCATTCTGCATTATACCAAAGGCCAAATAAATTATTTTCCTTAGCCCTAACGGAACTGAGATGTCTTTTAAACGCTAGGATGAGACACGTATTTTTAAGTGCAAAATTGATAGGCATGGGAGATAAGTACAAATTACGCTAAGAAAAGCAACGCGAACCTATATTTTTTGGACCAAAAAATACTGTCCTAATAACTTTTCTTTAATTCTAGCAAGGTTTCGTTAAAAAAATCAGCTTTCTAAAGTCTGTATCTCGAGAAAGGCTATCATTGTCGCCTATGGGGAAATTAATTGTTTATTTCAATCTATACAGCGTCGACATTTCTTTATCATAGTGCTCAAAAAGTGTCAAAAACAGTAATTTTACTTGATATTTGATGTGAAACCGTATTTTTTGGTGACAAATGAATTATTGATTAACTAGTTTTTAAGCTATAGTCTGTTTCATATTTGTATAGCGTTTTACCTTAGAAACAAGGGTGGGTTCGAATTTTGACTTACTGTGGAGAGAATATGTCATTTTCTGAACTTCTGCTGATTTGTTTGAAAAAAGCACGTACACGTCTAGAGTTTGGATATACAAATCGATTTTTAAACATGACAATCTCGATCCAAGTGCTGTTATCGAAATTACCAAATTCAGTGAAAATGTACAGAAATGATCCCCTTCGAACATTGAAATGTTCACTCGAATGGCAGACTATAAAAATTAGAATAGGCACGACATTTTGTAGTTAACGAATAGTTTTCGATGTTTCAACACAAATATTTACACATTTTTTATATTTTGAAAGGCTATAGTCTGTTTCAAAAATGTACTTTTATACGAAAATGGTTTCATTTAAAACTGTTGTTCAAAATTCACCGTAGTAGTTACATATTGGATCGGTTTTGGTATCAATATAATCAGTACTTGATGACATATAAAGAATCATTGGAGAAAGTGTACATTATCTTCAGGCCCTTTTTAGCAGTACCGCATTTACTCAAAAAATCAGAAATTTTTTTTTCACATTTTTTGACTGGGGTTACCTCTGATAAAAAATTGTGAAAATTCAGAGAGTAATGTCAGAACGTTTTGAAGATGATTTTTGTGTGGCATATATATTTATGCATCTAACGAACTATGAATTGCATGATTCTAGAAAGTATTAAATACCGTATAGGTTACAATACACCATTAGATTTTATGGGCGCAGCCATTTTATGAGCATAACATGGTATTCAGAATTAAGAGTATAGCTAATCCTGATTGGTTGATATGTGCGCCCGTTATTTTTTGTAATTAGAGACTTCGTGCATTCTGCATTATACCAAAGGCCAAATAAATTATTTTCCTTAGCCCTAACGGAACTGAGATGTCTTTTAAACGCTAGGATGAGACACGTATTTTTAAGTGCAAAATTGATAGGCATGGGAGATAAGTACAAATTACGCTAAGAAAAGCAACGCGAACCTATATTTTTTGGACCAAAAAATACTGTCCTAATAACTTTTCTTTAATTCTAGCAAGGTTTCGTTAAAAAAATCAGCTTTCTAAAGTCTGTATCTCGAAAAAGGCTATCATTGTCGCCTATGGGGAAATTAATTGTTTATTTCAATCTATACAGCGTCGACATTTCTTTATCATAGTGCTCAAAAAGTGTCAAAAACAGTAATTTTACTTGATATTTGATGTGAAACCGTATTTTTTGGTGACAAATGAATTATTGATTAACTAGTTTTTAAGCTATAGTCTGTTTCATATTTGTATAGCGTTTTACCTTAGAAACAAGGGTGGGTTCGAATTTTGACTTACTGTGGAGAGAATATGTCATTTTCTGAACTTCTGCTGATTTGTTTGAAAAAAGCACGTACACGTCTAGAGTTTGGATATACAAATCGATTTTTAAACATGACAATCTCGATCCAAGTGCTGTTATCGAAATTACCAAATTTAGTGAAAATGTACAGAAATGATCCCCTTCGAACATTGAAATGTTCACTCGAATGGCAGACTATAAAAATTAGAATAGGCACGACATTTTGTAGTTAACGAATAGTTTTCGATGTTTCAACACAAATATTTACACATTTTTTATATTTTGAAAGGCTATAGTCTGTTTCAAAAATGTACTTTTATACGAAAATGGTTTCATTTAAAACTGTTGTTCAAAATTCACCGTAGTAGTTACATATTGGATCGGTTTTGGTATCAATATAATCAGTACTTGATGACATATAAAGAATCATTGGAGAAAGTGTACATTATCTTCAGGCCCTTTTTAGCAGTACCGCATTTACTCAAAAAATCAGAAATTTTTTTTTCACATTTTTTGACTGGGGTTACCTCTGATAACAAATTGTGAAAATTCAGAGAGTAATGTCAGAACGTTTTGAAGATGATTTTTGTGTGGCATATATATTTATGCATCTAACGAACTATGAATTGCATGATTCTAGAAAGTATTAAATACCGTATACAGCGTCGACATTTCTTTATCATAGTGCTCAAAAAGTGTCAAAAACAGTAATTTTACTTGATATTTGATGTGAAACCGTATTTTTTGGTGACAAATGAATTATTGATTAACTAGTTTTTAAGCTATAGTCTGTTTCATATTTGTATAGCGTTTTACCTTAGAAACAAGGGTGGGTTCGAATTTTGACTTACTGTGGAGAGAATATGTCATTTTCTGAACTTCTGCTGATTTGTTTGAAAAAAGCACGTACACGTCTAGAGTTTGGATATACAAATCGATTTTTAAACATGACAATCTCGATCCAAGTGCTGTTATCGAAATTACCAAATTCAGTGAAAATGTACAGAAATGATCCCCTTCGAACATTGAAATGTTCACTCGAATTACAGACTATAACAATTAGAATAGGCACGACATTTTGTAGTTAACGAATAGTTTTCGATGTTTCAACACAAATATTTACACATTTTTCATATTTTGAAAGGCTATAGTCTGTTTCAAAAATGTACTTTTATACGAAAATGGTTTCATTTAAAACTGTTGTTCAAAATTCACCGTAGTAGTTACATATTGGATCGGTTTTGGTATCAATATAATCAGTACTTGATGACATATAAAGAATCATTGGAGAAAGTGTACATTATCTTCAGGCCCTTTTTAGCAGTACCGCATTTACTCAAAAAATCAGAAATTTTTTTTTCACATTTTTTGACTGGGGTTACCTCTGATAACAAATTGTGAAAATTCAGAGAGTAATGTCAGAACGTTTTGAAGATGATTTTTGTGTGGCATATATATTTATGCATCTAACGAACTATGAATTGCATGATTCTAGAAAGTATTAAATACCGTATAGGTTACAATACACCATTAGATTTTATGGGCGCAGCCATTTTATGAGCATAACATGGTATTCAGAATTAAGAGTATAGCTAATCCTGATTGGTTGATATGTGCGCCCGTTATTTTTTGTAATTAGAGACTTCGTGCATTCTGCATTATACCAAAGGCCAAATAAATTATTTTCCTTAGCCCTAACGGAACTGAGATGTCTTTTAAACGCTAGGATGAGACACGTATTTTTAAGTGCAAAATTGATAGGCATGGGAGATAAGTACAAATTACGCTAAGAAAAGCAACGCGAACCTATATTTTTTGGACCAAAAAATACTGTCCTAATAACTTTTCTTTAATTCTAGCAAGGTTTCGTTAAAAAAATCAGCTTTCTAAAGTCTGTATCTCGAAAAAGGCTATCATTGTCGCCTATGGGGAAATTAATTGTTTATTTCAATCTATACAGCGTCGACATTTCTTTATCATAGTGCTCAAAAAGTGTCAAAAACAGTAATTTTACTTGATATTTGATGTGAAACCGTATTTTTTGGTGACAAATGAATTATTGATTAACTAGTTTTTAAGCTATAGTCTGTTTCATATTTGTATAGCGTTTTACCTTAGAAACAAGGGTGGGTTCGAATTTTGACTTACTGTGGAGAGAATATGTCATTTTCTGAACTTCTGCTGATTTGTTTGAAAAAAGCACGTACACGTCTAGAGTTTGGATATACAAATCGATTTTTAAACATGACAATCTCGATCCAAGTGCTGTTATCGAAATTACCAAATTTAGTGAAAATGTACAGAAATGATCCCCTTCGAACATTGAAATGTTCACTCGAATGGCAGACTATAAAAATTAGAATAGGCACGACATTTTGTAGTTAACGAATAGTTTTCGATGTTTCAACACAAATATTTACACATTTTTTATATTTTGAAAGGCTATAGTCTGTTTCAAAAATGTACTTTTATACGAAAATGGTTTCATTTAAAACTGTTGTTCAAAATTCACCGTAGTAGTTACATATTGGATCGGTTTTGGTATCAATATAATCAGTACTTGATGACATATAAAGAATCATTGGAGAAAGTGTACATTATCTTCAGGCCCTTTTTAGCAGTACCGCATTTACTCAAAAAATCAGAAATTTTTTTTTCACATTTTTTGACTGGGGTTACCTCTGATAACAAATTGTGAAAATTCAGAGAGTAATGTCAGAACGTTTTGAAGATGATTTTTGTGTGGCATATATATTTATGCATCTAACGAACTATGAATTGCATGATTCTAGAAAGTATTAAATACCGTATACAGCGTCGACATTTCTTTATCATAGTGCTCAAAAAGTGTCAAAAACAGTAATTTTACTTGATATTTGATGTGAAACCGTATTTTTTGGTGACAAATGAATTATTGATTAACTAGTTTTTAAGCTATAGTCTGTTTCATATTTGTATAGCGTTTTACCTTAGAAACAAGGGTGGGTTCGAATTTTGACTTACTGTGGAGAGAATATGTCATTTTCTGAACTTCTGCTGATTTGTTTGAAAAAAGCACGTACACGTCTAGAGTTTGGATATACAAATCGATTTTTAAACATGACAATCTCGATCCAAGTGCTGTTATCGAAATTACCAAATTCAGTGAAAATGTACAGAAATGATCCCCTTCGAACATTGAAATGTTCACTCGAATTACAGACTATAACAATTAGAATAGGCACGACATTTTGTAGTTAACGAATAGTTTTCGATGTTTCAACACAAATATTTACACATTTTTCATATTTTGAAAGGCTATAGTCTGTTTCAAAAATGTACTTTTATACGAAAATGGTTTCATTTAAAACTGTTGTTCAAAATTCACCGTAGTAGTTACATATTGGATCGGTTTTGGTATCAATATAATCAGTACTTGATGACATATAAAGAATCATTGGAGAAAGTGTACATTATCTTCAGGCCCTTTTTAGCAGTACCGCATTTACTCAAAAAATCAGAAATTTTTTTTTCACATTTTTTGACTGGGGTTACCTCTGATAACAAATTGTGAAAATTCAGAGAGTAATGTCAGAACGTTTTGAAGATGATTTTTGTGTGGCATATATATTTATGCATCTAACGAACTATGAATTGCATGATTCTAGAAAGTATTAAATACCGTATAGGTTACAATACACCATTAGATTTTATGGGCGCAGCCATTTTATGAGCATAACATGGTATTCAGAATTAAGAGTATAGCTAATCCTGATTGGTTGATATGTGCGCCCGTTATTTTTTGTAATTAGAGACTTCGTGCATTCTGCATTATACCAAAGGCCAAATAAATTATTTTCCTTAGCCCTAACGGAACTGAGATGTCTTTTAAACGCTAGGATGAGACACGTATTTTTAAGTGCAAAATTGATAGGCATGGGAGATAAGTACAAATTACGCTAAGAAAAGCAACGCGAACCTATATTTTTTGGACCAAAAAATACTGTCCTAATAACTTTTCTTTAATTCTAGCAAGGTTTCGTTAAAAAAATCAGCTTTCTAAAGTCTGTATCTCGAAAAAGGCTATCATTGTCGCCTATGGGGAAATTAATTGTTTATTTCAATCTATACAGCGTCGACATTTCTTTATCATAGTGCTCAAAAAGTGTCAAAAACAGTAATTTTACTTGATATTTGATGTGAAACCGTATTTTTTGGTGACAAATGAATTATTGATTAACTAGTTTTTAAGCTATAGTCTGTTTCATATTTGTATAGCGTTTTACCTTAGAAACAAGGGTGGGTTCGAATTTTGACTTACTGTGGAGAGAATATGTCATTTTCTGAACTTCTGCTGATTTGTTTGAAAAAAGCACGTACACGTCTAGAGTTTGGATATACAAATCGATTTTTAAACATGACAATCTCGATCCAAGTGCTGTTATCGAAATTACCAAATTCAGTGAAAATGTACAGAAATGATCCCCTTCGAACATTGAAATGTTCACTCGAATTACAGACTATAACTATTAGAATAGGCACGACATTTTGTAGTTAACGAATAGTTTTCGATGTTTCAACACAAATATTTACACATTTTTCATATTTTGAAAGGCTATAGTCTGTTTCAAAAATGTACTTTTATACGAAAATGGTTTCATTTAAAACTGTTGTTCAAAATTCACCGTAGTAGTTACATATTGGATCGGTTTTGGTATCAATATAATCAGTACTTGATGACATATAAAGAATCATTGGAGAAAGTGTACATTATCTTCAGGCCCTTTTTAGCAGTACCGCATTTACTCAAAAAATCAGAAATTTTTTTTTCACATTTTTTGACTGGGGTTACCTCTGATAAAAAATTGTGAAAATTCAGAGAGTAATGTCAGAACGTTTTGAAGATGATTTTTGTGTGGCATATATATTTATGCATCTAACGAACTATGAATTGCATGATTCTAGAAAGTATTAAATACCGTATAGGTTACAATACACCATTAGATTTTATGGGCGCAGCCATTTTATGAGCATAACATGGTATTCAGAATTAAGAGTATAGCTAATCCTGATTGGTTGATATGTGCGCCCGTTATTTTTTGTAATTAGAGACTTCGTGCATTCTGCATTATACCAAAGGCCAAATAAATTATTTTCCTTAGCCCTAACGGAACTGAGATGTCTTTTAAACGCTAGGATGAGACACGTATTTTTAAGTGCAAAATTGATAGGCATGGGAGATAAGTACAAATTACGCTAAGAAAAGCAACGCGAACCTATATTTTTTGGACCAAAAAATACTGTCCTAATAACTTTTCTTTAATTCTAGCAAGGTTTCGTTAAAAAAATCAGCTTTCTAAAGTCTGTATCTCGAAAAAGGCTATCATTGTCGCCTATGGGGAAATTAATTGTTTATTTCAATCTATACAGCGTCGACATTTCTTTATCATAGTGCTCAAAAAGTGTCAAAAACAGTAATTTTACTTGATATTTGATGTGAAACCGTATTTTTTGGTGACAAATGAATTATTGATTAACTAGTTTTTAAGCTATAGTCTGTTTCATATTTGTATAGCGTTTTACCTTAGAAACAAGGGTGGGTTCGAATTTTGACTTACTGTGGAGAGAATATGTCATTTTCTGAACTTCTGCTGATTTGTTTGAAAAAAGCACGTACACGTCTAGAGTTTGGATATACAAATCGATTTTTAAACATGACAATCTCGATCCAAGTGCTGTTATCGAAATTACCAAATTCAGTGAAAATGTACAGAAATGATCCCCTTCGAACAT
The DNA here is from genome assembly GCF_021869535.1 of Mytilus californianus. Lineage (NCBI taxonomy): Eukaryota > Metazoa > Mollusca > Bivalvia > Mytilida > Mytilidae > Mytilus > Mytilus californianus. The sequence goes on along the minus strand of NW_026262723.1, from coordinate 46,702,634 downwards.
TGAAATGTTCACTCGAATTACAGACTATAACTATTAGAATAGGCACGACATTTTGTAGTTAACGAATAGTTTTCGATGTTTCAACACAAATATTTACACATTTTTCATATTTTGAAAGGCTATAGTCTGTTTCAAAAATGTACTTTTATACGAAAATGGTTTCATTTAAAACTGTTGTTCAAAATTCACCGTAGTAGTTACATATTGGATCGGTTTTGGTATCAATATAATCAGTACTTGATGACATATAAAGAATCATTGGAGAAAGTGTACATTATCTTCAGGCCCTTTTTAGCAGTACCGCATTTACTCAAAAAATCAGAAATTTTTTTTTCACATTTTTTGACTGGGGTTACCTCTGATAAAAAATTGTGAAAATTCAGAGAGTAATGTCAGAACGTTTTGAAGATGATTTTTGTGTGGCATATATATTTATGCATCTAACGAACTATGAATTGCATGATTCTAGAAAGTATTAAATACCGTATAGGTTACAATACACCATTAGATTTTATGGGCGCAGCCATTTTATGAGCATAACATGGTATTCAGAATTAAGAGTATAGCTAATCCTGATTGGTTGATATGTGCGCCCGTTATTTTTTGTAATTAGAGACTTCGTGCATTCTGCATTATACCAAAGGCCAAATAAATTATTTTCCTTAGCCCTAACGGAACTGAGATGTCTTTTAAACGCTAGGATGAGACACGTATTTTTAAGTGCAAAATTGATAGGCATGGGAGATAAGTACAAATTACGCTAAGAAAAGCAACGCGAACCTATATTTTTTGGACCAAAAAATACTGTCCTAATAACTTTTCTTTAATTCTAGCAAGGTTTCGTTAAAAAAATCAGCTTTCTAAAGTCTGTATCTCGAAAAAGGCTATCATTGTCGCCTATGGGGAAATTAATTGTTTATTTCAATCTATACAGCGTCGACATTTCTTTATCATAGTGCTCAAAAAGTGTCAAAAACAGTAATTTTACTTGATATTTGATGTGAAACCGTATTTTTTGGTGACAAATGAATTATTGATTAACTAGTTTTTAAGCTATAGTCTGTTTCATATTTGTATAGCGTTTTACCTTAGAAACAAGGGTGGGTTCGAATTTTGACTTACTGTGGAGAGAATATGTCATTTTCTGAACTTCTGCTGATTTGTTTGAAAAAAGCACGTACACGTCTAGAGTTTGGATATACAAATCGATTTTTAAACATGACAATCTCGATCCAAGTGCTGTTATCGAAATTACCAAATTCAGTGAAAATGTACAGAAATGATCCCCTTCGAACATTGAAATGTTCACTCGAATGGCAGACTATAAAAATTAGAATAGGCACGACATTTTGTAGTTAACGAATAGTTTTCGATGTTTCAACACAAATATTTACACATTTTTTATATTTTGAAAGGCTATAGTCTGTTTCAAAAATGTACTTTTATACGAAAATGGTTTCATTTAAAACTGTTGTTCAAAATTCACCGTAGTAGTTACATATTGGATCGGTTTTGGTATCAATATAATCAGTACTTGATGACATATAAAGAATCATTGGAGAAAGTGTACATTATCTTCAGGCCCTTTTTAGCAGTACCGCATTTACTCAAAAAATCAGAAATTTTTTTTTCACATTTTTTGACTGGGGTTACCTCTGATAAAAAATTGTGAAAATTCAGAGAGTAATGTCAGAACGTTTTGAAGATGATTTTTGTGTGGCATATATATTTATGCATCTAACGAACTATGAATTGCATGATTCTAGAAAGTATTAAATACCGTATAGGTTACAATACACCATTAGATTTTATGGGCGCAGCCATTTTATGAGCATAACATGGTATTCAGAATTAAGAGTATAGCTAATCCTGATTGGTTGATATGTGCGCCCGTTATTTTTTGTAATTAGAGACTTCGTGCATTCTGCATTATACCAAAGGCCAAATAAATTATTTTCCTTAGCCCTAACGGAACTGAGATGTCTTTTAAACGCTAGGATGAGACACGTATTTTTAAGTGCAAAATTGATAGGCATGGGAGATAAGTACAAATTACGCTAAGAAAAGCAACGCGAACCTATATTTTTTGGACCAAAAAATACTGTCCTAATAACTTTTCTTTAATTCTAGCAAGGTTTCGTTAAAAAAATCAGCTTTCTAAAGTCTGTATCTCGAAAAAGGCTATCATTGTCGCCTATGGGGAAATTAATTGTTTATTTCAATCTATACAGCGTCGACATTTCTTTATCATAGTGCTCAAAAAGTGTCAAAAACAGTAATTTTACTTGATATTTGATGTGAAACCGTATTTTTTGGTGACAAATGAATTATTGATTAACTAGTTTTTAAGCTATAGTCTGTTTCATATTTGTATAGCGTTTTACCTTAGAAACAAGGGTGGGTTCGAATTTTGACTTACTGTGGAGAGAATATGTCATTTTCTGAACTTCTGCTGATTTGTTTGAAAAAAGCACGTACACGTCTAGAGTTTGGATATACAAATCGATTTTTAAACATGACAATCTCGATCCAAGTGCTGTTATCGAAATTACCAAATTCAGTGAAAATGTACAGAAATGATCCCCTTCGAACATTGAAATGTTCACTCGAATGGCAGACTATAAAAATTAGAATAGGCACGACATTTTGTAGTTAACGAATAGTTTTCGATGTTTCAACACAAATATTTACACATTTTTTATATTTTGAAAGGCTATAGTCTGTTTCAAAAATGTACTTTTATACGAAAATGGTTTCATTTAAAACTGTTGTTCAAAATTCACCGTAGTAGTTACATATTGGATCGGTTTTGGTATCAATATAATCAGTACTTGATGACATATAAAGAATCATTGGAGAAAGTGTACATTATCTTCAGGCCCTTTTTAGCAGTACCGCATTTACTCAAAAAATCAGAAATTTTTTTTTCACATTTTTTGACTGGGGTTACCTCTGATAAAAAATTGTGAAAATTCAGAGAGTAATGTCAGAACGTTTTGAAGATGATTTTTGTGTGGCATATATATTTATGCATCTAACGAACTATGAATTGCATGATTCTAGAAAGTATTAAATACCGTATACAGCGGCGACATTTCTTTATCATAGTGCTCAAAAAGTGTCAAAAACAGTAATTTTACTTGATATTTGATGTGAAACCGTATTTTTTGGTGACAAATGAATTATTGATTAACTAGTTTTTAAGCTATAGTCTGTTTCATATTTGTATAGCGTTTTACCTTAGAAACAAGGGTGGGTTCGAATTTTGACTTACTGTGGAGAGAATATGTCATTTTCTGAACTTCTGCTGATTTGTTTGAAAAAAGCACGTACACGTCTAGAGTTTGGATATACAAATCGATTTTTAAACATGACAATCTCGATCCAAGTGCTGTTATCGAAATTACCAAATTCAGTGAAAATGTACAGAAATGATCCCCTTCGAACATTGAAATGTTCACTCGAATTACAGACTATAACAATTAGAATAGGCACGACATTTTGTAGTTAACGAATAGTTTTCGATGTTTCAACACAAATATTTACACATTTTTCATATTTTGAAAGGCTATAGTCTGTTTCAAAAATGTACTTTTATACGAAAATGGTTTCATTTAAAACTGTTGTTCAAAATTCACCGTAGTAGTTACATATTGGATCGGTTTTGGTATCAATATAATCAGTACTTGATGACATATAAAGAATCATTGGAGAAAGTGTACATTATCTTCAGGCCCTTTTTAGCAGTACCGCATTTACTCAAAAAATCAGAAATTTTTTTTTCACATTTTTTGACTGGGGTTACCTCTGATAAAAAATTGTGAAAATTCAGAGAGTAATGTCAGAACGTTTTGAAGATGATTTTTGTGTGGCATATATATTTATGCATCTAACGAACTATGAATTGCATGATTCTAGAAAGTATTAAATACCGTATAGGTTACAATACACCATTAGATTTTATGGGCGCAGCCATTTTATGAGCATAACATGGTATTCAGAATTAAGAGTATAGCTAATCCTGATTGGTTGATATGTGCGCCCGTTATTTTTTGTAATTAGAGACTTCGTGCATTCTGCATTATACCAAAGGCCAAATAAATTATTTTCCTTAGCCCTAACGGAACTGAGATGTCTTTTAAACGCTAGGATGAGACACGTATTTTTAAGTGCAAAATTGATAGGCATGGGAGATAAGTACAAATTACGCTAAGAAAAGCAACGCGAACCTATATTTTTTGGACCAAAAAATACTGTCCTAATAACTTTTCTTTAATTCTAGCAAGGTTTCGTTAAAAAAATCAGCTTTCTAAAGTCTGTATCTCGAAAAAGGCTATCATTGTCGCCTATGGGGAAATTAATTGTTTATTTCAATCTATACAGCGTCGACATTTCTTTATCATAGTGCTCAAAAAGTGTCAAAAACAGTAATTTTACTTGATATTTGATGTGAAACCGTATTTTTTGGTGACAAATGAATTATTGATTAACTAGTTTTTAAGCTATAGTCTGTTTCATATTTGTATAGCGTTTTACCTTAGAAACAAGGGTGGGTTCGAATTTTGACTTACTGTGGAGAGAATATGTCATTTTCTGAACTTCTGCTGATTTGTTTGAAAAAAGCACGTACACGTCTAGAGTTTGGATATACAAATCGATTTTTAAACATGACAATCTCGATCCAAGTGCTGTTATCGAAATTACCAAATTCAGTGAAAATGTACAGAAATGATCCCCTTCGAACATTGAAATGTTCACTCGAATTACAGACTATAACTATTAGAATAGGCACGACATTTTGTAGTTAACGAATAGTTTTCGATGTTTCAACACAAATATTTACACATTTTTCATATTTTGAAAGGCTATAGTCTGTTTCAAAAATGTACTTTTATACGAAAATGGTTTCATTTAAAACTGTTGTTCAAAATTCACCGTAGTAGTTACATATTGGATCGGTTTTGGTATCAATATAATCAGTACTTGATGACATATAAAGAATCATTGGAGAAAGTGTACATTATCTTCAGGCCCTTTTTAGCAGTACCGCATTTACTCAAAAAATCAGAAATTTTTTTTTCACATTTTTTGACTGGGGTTACCTCTGATAAAAAATTGTGAAAATTCAGAGAGTAATGTCAGAACGTTTTGAAGATGATTTTTGTGTGGCATATATATTTATGCATCTAACGAACTATGAATTGCATGATTCTAGAAAGTATTAAATACCGTATAGGTTACAATACACCATTAGATTTTATGGGCGCAGCCATTTTATGAGCATAACATGGTATTCAGAATTAAGAGTATAGCTAATCCTGATTGGTTGATATGTGCGCCCGTTATTTTTTGTAATTAGAGACTTCGTGCATTCTGCATTATACCAAAGGCCAAATAAATTATTTTCCTTAGCCCTAACGGAACTGAGATGTCTTTTAAACGCTAGGATGAGACACGTATTTTTAAGTGCAAAATTGATAGGCATGGGAGATAAGTACAAATTACGCTAAGAAAAGCAACGCGAACCTATATTTTTTGGACCAAAAAATACTGTCCTAATAACTTTTCTTTAATTCTAGCAAGGTTTCGTTAAAAAAATCAGCTTTCTAAAGTCTGTATCTCGAAAAAGGCTATCATTGTCGCCTATGGGGAAATTAATTGTTTATTTCAATCTATACAGCGTCGACATTTCTTTATCATAGTGCTCAAAAAGTGTCAAAAACAGTAATTTTAATTGATATTTGATGTGAAACCGTATTTTTTGGTGACAAATGAATTATTGATTAACTAGTTTTTAAGCTATAGTCTGTTTCATATTTGTATAGCGTTTTACCTTAGAAACAAGGGTGGGTTCGAATTTTGACTTACTGTGGAGAGAATATGTCATTTTCTGAACTTCTGCTGATTTGTTTGAAAAAAGCACGTACACGTCTAGAGTTTGGATATACAAATCGATTTTTAAACATGACAATCTCGATCCAAGTGCTGTTATCGAAATTACCAAATTCAGTGAAAATGTACAGAAATGATCCCCTTCGAACATTGAAATGTTCACTCGAATGGCAGACTATAAAAATTAGAATAGGCACGACATTTTGTAGTTAACGAATAGTTTTCGATGTTTCAACACAAATATTTACACATTTTTTATATTTTGAAAGGCTATAGTCTGTTTCAAAAATGTACTTTTATACGAAAATGGTTTCATTTAAAACTGTTGTTCAAAATTCACCGTAGTAGTTACATATTGGATCGGTTTTGGTATCAATATAATCAGTACTTGATGACATATAAAGAATCATTGGAGAAAGTGTACATTATCTTCAGGCCCTTTTTAGCAGTACCGCATTTACTCAAAAAATCAGAAATTTTTTTTTCACATTTTTTTACTGGGGTTACCTCTGATAACAAATTGTGAAAATTCAGAGAGTAATGTCAGAACGTTTTGAAGATGATTTTTGTGTGGCATATATATTTATGCATCTAACGAACTATGAATTGCATGATTCTAGAAAGTATTAAATACCGTATACAGCGTCGACATTTCTTTATCATAGTGCTCAAAAAGTGTCAAAAACAGTAATTTTACTTGATATTTGATGTGAAACCGTATTTTTTGGTGACAAATGAATTATTGATTAACTAGTTTTTAAGCTATAGTCTGTTTCATATTTGTATAGCGTTTTACCTTAGAAACAAGGGTGGGTTCGAATTTTGACTTACTGTGGAGAGAATATGTCATTTTCTGAACTTCTGCTGATTTGTTTGAAAAAAGCACGTACACGTCTAGAGTTTGGATATACAAATCGATTTTTAAACATGACAATCTCGATCCAAGTGCTGTTATCGAAATTACCAAATTCAGTGAAAATGTACAGAAATGATCCCCTTCGAACATTGAAATGTTCACTCGAATTACAGACTATAACAATTAGAATAGGCACGACATTTTGTAGTTAACGAATAGTTTTCGATGTTTCAACACAAATATTTACACATTTTTCATATTTTGAAAGGCTATAGTCTGTTTCAAAAATGTACTTTTATACGAAAATGGTTTCATTTAAAACTGTTGTTCAAAATTCACCGTAGTAGTTACATATTGGATCGGTTTTGGTATCAATATAATCAGTACTTGATGACATATAAAGAATCATTGGAGAAAGTGTACATTATCTTCAGGCCCTTTTTAGCAGTACCGCATTTACTCAAAAAATCAGAAATTTTTTTTTCACATTTTTTGACTGGGGTTACCTCTGATAAAAAATTGTGAAAATTCAGAGAGTAATGTCAGAACGTTTTGAAGATGATTTTTGTGTGGCATATATATTTATGCATCTAACGAACTATGAATTGCATGATTCTAGAAAGTATTAAATACCGTATAGGTTACAATACACCATTAGATTTTATGGGCGCAGCCATTTTATGAGCATAACATGGTATTCAGAATTAAGAGTATAGCTAATCCTGATTGGTTGATATGTGCGCCCGTTATTTTTTGTAATTAGAGACTTCGTGCATTCTGCATTATACCAAAGGCCAAATAAATTATTTTCCTTAGCCCTAACGGAACTGAGATGTCTTTTAAACGCTAGGATGAGACACGTATTTTTAAGTGCAAAATTGATAGGCATGGGAGATAAGTACAAATTACGCTAAGAAAAGCAACGCGAACCTATATTTTTTGGACCAAAAAATACTGTCCTAATAACTTTTCTTTAATTCTAGCAAGGTTTCGTTAAAAAAATCAGCTTTCTAAAGTCTGTATCTCGAAAAAGGCTATCATTGTCGCCTATGGGGAAATTAATTGTTTATTTCAATCTATACAGCGTCGACATTTCTTTATCATAGTGCTCAAAAAGTGTCAAAAACAGTAATTTTACTTGATATTTGATGTGAAACCGTATTTTTTGGTGACAAATGAATTATTGATTAACTAGTTTTTAAGCTATAGTCTGTTTCATATTTGTATAGCGTTTTACCTTAGAAACAAGGGTGGGTTCGAATTTTGACTTACTGTGGAGAGAATATGTCATTTTCTGAACTTCTGCTGATTTGTTTGAAAAAAGCACGTACACGTCTAGAGTTTGGATATACAAATCGATTTTTAAACATGACAATCTCGATCCAAGTGCTGTTATCGAAATTACCAAATTCAGTGAAAATGTACAGAAATGATCCCCTTCGAACATTGAAATGTTCACTCGAATGGCAGACTATAAAAATTAGAATAGGCACGACATTTTGTAGTTAACGAATAGTTTTCGATGTTTCAACACAAATATTTACACATTTTTTATATTTTGAAAGGCTATAGTCTGTTTCAAAAATGTACTTTTATACGAAAATGGTTTCATTTAAAACTGTTGTTCAAAATTCACCGTAGTAGTTACATATTGGATCGGTTTTGGTATCAATATAATCAGTACTTGATGACATATAAAGAATCATTGGAGAAAGTGTACATTATCTTCAGGCCCTTTTTAGCAGTACCGCATTTACTCAAAAAATCAGAAATTTTTTTTTCACATTTTTTGACTGGGGTTACCTCTGATAAAAAATTGTGAAAATTCAGAGAGTAATGTCAGAACGTTTTGAAGATGATTTTTGTGTGGCATATATATTTATGCATCTAACGAACTATGAATTGCATGATTCTAGAAAGTATTAAATACCGTATACAGCGTCGACATTTCTTTATCATAGTGCTCAAAAAGTGTCAAAAACAGTAATTTTACTTGATATTTGATGTGAAACCGTATTTTTTGGTGACAAATGAATTATTGATTAACTAGTTTTTAAGCTATAGTCTGTTTCATATTTGTATAGCGTTTTACCTTAGAAACAAGGGTGGGTTCGAATTTTGACTTACTGTGGAGAGAATATGTCATTTTCTGAACTTCTGCTGATTTGTTTGAAAAAAGCACGTACACGTCTAGAGTTTGGATATACAAATCGATTTTTAAACATGACAATCTCGATCCAAGTGCTGTTATCGAAATTACCAAATTCAGTGAAAATGTACAGAAATGATCCCCTTCGAACATTGAAATGTTCACTCGAATTACAGACTATAACAATTAGAATAGGCACGACATTTTGTAGTTAACGAATAGTTTTCGATGTTTCAACACAAATATTTACACATTTTTCATATTTTGAAAGGCTATAGTCTGTTTCAAAAATGTACTTTTATACGAAAATGGTTTCATTTAAAACTGTTGTTCAAAATTCACCGTAGTAGTTACATATTGGATCGGTTTTGGTATCAATATAATCAGTACTTGATGACATATAAAGAATCATTGGAGAAAGTGTACATTATCTTCAGGCCCTTTTTAGCAGTACCGCATTTACTCAAAAAATCAGAAATTTTTTTTTCACATTTTTTGACTGGGGTTACCTCTGATAAAAAATTGTGAAAATTCAGAGAGTAATGTCAGAACGTTTTGAAGATGATTTTTGTGTGGCATATATATTTATGCATCTAACGAACTATGAATTGCATGATTCTAGAAAGTATTAAATACCGTATAGGTTACAATACACCATTAGATTTTATGGGCGCAGCCATTTTATGAGCATAACATGGTATTCAGAATTAAGAGTATAGCTAATCCTGATTGGTTGATATGTGCGCCCGTTATTTTTTGTAATTAGAGACTTCGTGCATTCTGCATTATACCAAAGGCCAAATAAATTATTTTCCTTAGCCCTAACGGAACTGAGATGTCTTTTAAACGCTAGGATGAGACACGTATTTTTAAGTGCAAAATTGATAGGCATGGGAGATAAGTACAAATTACGCTAAGAAAAGCAACGCGAACCTATATTTTTTGGACCAAAAAATACTGTCCTAATAACTTTTCTTTAATTCTAGCAAGGTTTCGTTAAAAAAATCAGCTTTCTAAAGTCTGTATCTCGAAAAAGGCTATCATTGTCGCCTATGGGGAAATTAATTGTTTATTTCAATCTATACAGCGTCGACATTTCTTTATCATAGTGCTCAAAAAGTGTCAAAAACAGTAATTTTACTTGATATTTGATGTGAAACCGTATTTTTTGGTGACAAATGAATTATTGATTAACTAGTTTTTAAGCTATAGTCTGTTTCATATTTGTATAGCGTTTTACCTTAGAAACAAGGGTGGGTTCGAATTTTGACTTACTGTGGAGAGAATATGTCATTTTCTGAACTTCTGCTGATTTGTTTGAAAAAAGCACGTACACGTCTAGAGTTTGGATATACAAATCGATTTTTAAACATGACAATCTCGATCCAAGTGCTGTTATCGAAATTACCAAATTCAGTGAAAATGTACAGAAATGATCCCCTTCGAACATTGAAATGTTCACTCGAATGGCAGACTATAAAAATTAGAATAGGCACGACATTTTGTAGTTAACGAATAGTTTTCGATGTTTCAACACAAATATTTACACATTTTTTATATTTTGAAAGGCTATAGTCTGTTTCAAAAATGTACTTTTATACGAAAATGGTTTCATTTAAAACTGTTGTTCAAAATTCACCGTAGTAGTTACATATTGGATCGGTTTTGGTATCAATATAATCAGTACTTGATGACATATAAAGAATCATTGGAGAAAGTGTACATTATCTTCAGGCCCTTTTTAGCAGTACCGCATTTACTCAAAAAATCAGAAATTTTTTTTTCACATTTTTTGACTGGGGTTACCTCTGATAAAAAATTGTGAAAATTCAGAGAGTAATGTCAGAACGTTTTGAAGATGATTTTTGTGTGGCATATATATTTATGCATCTAACGAACTATGAATTGCATGATTCTAGAAAGTATTAAATACCGTATACAGCGTCGACATTTCTTTATCATAGTGCTCAAAAAGTGTCAAAAACAGTAATTTTACTTGATATTTGATGTGAAACCGTTTTTTTTGGTGACAAATGAATTATTGATTAACTAGTTTTTAAGCTATAGTCTGTTACATATTTGTATAGCGTTTTACCTTAGAAACAAGGGTGGGTTCGAATTTTGACTTACTGTGGAGAGAATATGTCATTTTCTGAACTTCTGCTGATTTGTTTGAAAAAAGCACGTACACGTCTAGAGTTTGGATATACAAATCGATTTTTAAACATGACAATCTCGATCCAAGTGCTGTTATCGAAATTACCAAATTCAGTGAAAATGTACAGAAATGATCCCCTTCGAACATTGAAATGTTCACTCGAATGGCAGACTATAAAAATTAGAATAGGCACGACATTTTGTAGTTAACGAATAGTTTTCGATGTTTCAACACAAATATTTACACATTTTTCATATTTTGAAAGGCTATAGTCTGTTTCAAAAATGTACTTTTATACGAAAATGGTTTCATTTAAAACTGTTGTTCAAAATTCACCGTAGTAGTTACATATTGGATCGGTTTTGGTATCAATATAATCAGTACTTGATGACATATAAAGAATCATTGGAGAAAGTGTACATTATCTTCAGGCCCTTTTTAGCAGTACCGCATTTACTCAAAAAATCAGAAATTTTTTTTTCACATTTTTTGACTGGGGTTACCTCTGATAAAAAATTGTGAAAATTCAGAGAGTAATGTCAGAACGTTTTGAAGATGATTTTTGTGTGGCATATATATTTATGCATCTAACGAACTATGAATTGCATGATTCTAGAAAGTATTAAATACCGTATAGGTTACAATACACCATTAGATTTTATGGGCGCAGCCATTTTATGAGCATAACATGGTATTCAGAATTAAGAGTATAGCTAATCCTGATTGGTTGATATGTGCGCCCGTTATTTTTTGTAATTAGAGACTTCGTGCATTCTGCATTATACCAAAGGCCAAATAAATTATTTTCCTTAGCCCTAACGGAACTGAGATGTCTTTTAAACGCTAGGATGAGACACGTATTTTTAAGTGCAAAATTGATAGGCATGGGAGATAAGTACAAATTACGCTAAGAAAAGCAACGCGAACCTATATTTTTTGGACCAAAAAATACTGTCCTAATAACTTTTCTTTAATTCTAGCAAGGTTTCGTTAAAAAAATCAGCTTTCTAAAGTCTGTATCTCGAAAAAGGCTATCATTGTCGCCTATGGGGAAATTAATTGTTTATTTCAATCTATACAGCGTCGACATTTCTTTATCATAGTGCTCAAAAAGTGTCAAAAACAGTAATTTTACTTGATATTTGATGTGAAACCGTATTTTTTGGTGACAAATGAATTATTGATTAACTAGTTTTTAAGCTATAGTCTGTTTCATATTTGTATAGCGTTTTACCTTAGAAACAAGGGTGGGTTCGAATTTTGACTTACTGTGGAGAGAATATGTCATTTTCTGAACTTCTGCTGATTTGTTTGAAAAAAGCACGTACACGTCTAGAGTTTGGATATACAAATCGATTTTTAAACATGACAATCTCGATCCAAGTGCTGTTATCGAAATTACCAAATTCAGTGAAAATGTACAGAAATGATCCCCTTCGAACATTGAAATGTTCACTCGAATTACAGACTATAACAATTAGAATAGGCACGACATTTTGTAGTTAACGAATAGTTTTCGATGTTTCAACACAAATATTTACACATTTTTCATATTTTGAAAGGCTATAGTCTGTTTCAAAAATGTACTTTTATACGAAAATGGTTTCATTTAAAACTGTTGTTCAAAATTCACCGTAGTAGTTACATATTGGATCGGTTTTGGTATCAATATAATCAGTACTTGATGACATATAAAGAATCATTGGAGAAAGTGTACATTTTCTTCAGGCCCTTTTTAGCAGTACCGCATTTACTCAAAAAATCAGAAATTTTTTTTTCACATTTTTTGACTGGGGTTACCTCTGATAAAAAATTGTGAAAATTCAGAGAGTAATGTCAGAACGTTTTGAAGATGATTTTTGTGTGGCATATATATTTATGCATCTAACGAACTATGAATTGCATGATTCTAGAAAGTATTAAATACCGTATACAGCGTCGACATTTCTTTATCATAGTGCTCAAAAAGTGTCAAAAACAGTAATTTTACTTGATATTTGATGTGAAACCGTATTTTTTGGTGACAAATGAATTATTGATTAACTAGTTTTTAAGCTATAGTCTGTTTCATATTTGTATAGCGTTTTACCTTAGAAACAAGGGTGGGTTCGAATTTTGACTTACTGTGGAGAGAATATGTCATTTTCTGAACTTCTGCTGATTTGTTTGAAAAAAGCACGTACACGTCTAGAGTTTGGATATACAAATCGATTTTTAAACATGACAATCTCGATCCAAGTGCTGTTATCGAAATTACCAAATTCAGTGAAAATGTACAGAAATGATCCCCTTCGAACATTGAAATGTTCACTCGAATTACAGACTATAACAATTAGAATAGGCACGACATTTTGTAGTTAACGAATAGTTTTCGATGTTTCAACACAAATATTTACACATTTTTCATATTTTGAAAGGCTATAGTCTGTTTCAAAAATGTACTTTTATACGAAAATGGTTTCATTTAAAACTGTTGTTCAAAATTCACCGTAGTAGTTACATATTGGATCGGTTTTGGTATCAATATAATCAGTACTTGATGACATATAAAGAATCATTGGAGAAAGTGTACATTATCTTCAGGCCCTTTTTAGCAGTACCGCATTTACTCAAAAAATCAGAAATTTTTTTTTCACATTTTTTGACTGGGGTTACCTCTGATAAAAAATTGTGAAAATTCAGAGAGTAATGTCAGAACGTTTTGAAGATGATTTTTGTGTGGCATATATATTTATGCATCTAACGAACTATGAATTGCATGATTCTAGAAAGTATTAAATACCGTATAGGTTACAATACACCATTAGATTTTATGGGCGCAGCCATTTTATGAGCATAACATGGTATTCAGAATTAAGAGTATAGCTAATCCTGATTGGTTGATATGTGCGCCCGTTATTTTTTGTAATTAGAGACTTCGTGCATTCTGCATTATACCAAAGGCCAAATAAATTATTTTCCTTAGCCCTAACGGAACTGAGATGTCTTTTAAACGCTAGGATGAGACACGTATTTTTAAGTGCAAAATTGATAGGCATGGGAGATAAGTACAAATTACGCTAAGAAAAGCAACGCGAACCTATATTTTTTGGACCAAAAAATACTGTCCTAATAACTTTTCTTTAATTCTAGCAAGGTTTCGTTAAAAAAATCAGCTTTCTAAAGTCTGTATCTCGAAAAAGGCTATCATTGTCGCCTATGGGGAAATTAATTGTTTATTTCAATCTATACAGCGTCGACATTTCTTTATCATAGTGCTCAAAAAGTGTCAAAAACAGTAATTTTACTTGATATTTGATGTGAAACCGTATTTTTTGGTGACAAATGAATTATTGATTAACTAGTTTTTAAGCTATAGTCTGTTTCATATTTGTATAGCGTTTTACCTTAGAAACAAGGGTGGGTTCGAATTTTGACTTACTGTGGAGAGAATATGTCATTTTCTGAACTTCTGCTGATTTGTTTGAAAAAAGCACGTACACGTCTAGAGTTTGGATATACAAATCGATTTTTAAACATGACAATCTCGATCCAAGTGCTGTTATCGAAATTACCAAATTCAGTGAAAATGTACAGAAATGATCCCCTTCGAACATTGAAATGTTCACTCGAATGGCAGACTATAAAAATTAGAATAGGCACGACATTTTGTAGTTAACGAATAGTTTTCGATGTTTCAACACAAATATTTACACATTTTTTATATTTTGAAAGGCTATAGTCTGTTTCAAAAATGTACTTTTATACGAAAATGGTTTCATTTAAAACTGTTGTTCAAAATTCACCGTAGTAGTTACATATTGGATCGGTTTTGGTATCAATATAATCAGTACTTGATGACATATAAAGAATCATTGGAGAAAGTGTACATTTTCTTCAGGCCCTTTTTAGCAGTACCGCATTTACTCAAAAAATCAGAAATTTTTTTTTCACATTTTTTGACTGGGGTTACCTCTGATAAAAAATTGTGAAAATTCAGAGAGTAATGTCAGAACGTTTTGAAGATGATTTTTGTGTGGCATATATATTTATGCATCTAACGAACTATGAATTGCATGATTCTAGAAAGTATTAAATACCGTATACAGCGTCAACATTTCTTTATCATAGTGCTCAAAAAGTGTCAAAAACAGTAATTTTACTTGATATTTGATGTGAAACCGTATTTTTTGGTGACAAATGAATTATTGATTAACTAGTTTTTAAGCTATAGTCTGTTTCATATTTGTATAGCGTTTTACCTTAGAAACAAGGGTGGGTTCGAATTTTGACTTACTGTGGAGAGAATATGTCATTTTCTGAACTTCTGCTGATTTGTTTGAAAAAAGCACGTACACGTCTAGAGTTTGGATATACAAATCGATTTTTAAACATGACAATCTCGATCCAAGTGCTGTTATCGAAATTACCAAATTCAGTGAAAATGTACAGAAATGATCCCCTTCGAACATTGAAATGTTCACTCGAATTACAGACTATAACAATTAGAATAGGCACGACATTTTGTAGTTAACGAATAGTTTTCGATGTTTCAACACAAATATTTACACATTTTTCATATTTTGAAAGGCTATAGTCTGTTTCAAAAATGTACTTTTATACGAAAATGGTTTCATTTAAAACTGTTGTTCAAAATTCACCGTAGTAGTTACATATTGGATCGGTTTTGGTATCAATATAATCAGTACTTGATGACATATAAAGAATCATTGGAGAAAGTGTACATTATCTTCAGGCCCTTTTTAGCAGTACCGCATTTACTCAAAAAATCAGAAATTTTTTTTTCACATTTTTTGACTGGGGTTACCTCTGATAAAAAATTGTGAAAATTCAGAGAGTAATGTCAGAACGTTTTGAAGATGATTTTTGTGTGGCATATATATTTATGCATCTAACGAACTATGAATTGCATGATTCTAGAAAGTATTAAATACCGTATAGGTTACAATACACCATTAGATTTTATGGGCGCAGCCATTTTATGAGCATAACATGGTATTCAGAATTAAGAGTATAGCTAATCCTGATTGGTTGATATGTGCGCCCGTTATTTTTTGTAATTAGAGACTTCGTGCATTCTGCATTATACCAAAGGCCAAATAAATTATTTTCCTTAGCCCTAACGGAACTGAGATGTCTTTTAAACGCTAGGTTGAGACACGTATTTTTAAGTGCAAAATTGATAGGCATGGGAGATAAGTACAAATTACGCTAAGAAAAGCAACGCGAACCTATATTTTTTGGACCAAAAAATACTGTCCTAATAACTTTTCTTTAATTCTAGCAAGGTTTCGTTAAAAAAATCAGCTTTCTAAAGTCTGTATCTCGAAAAAGGCTATCATTGTCGCCTATGGGGAAATTAATTGTTTATTTCAATCTATACAGCGTCGACATTTCTTTATCATAGTGCTCAAAAAGTGTCAAAAACAGTAATTTTACTTGATATTTGATGTGAAACCGTATTTTTTGGTGACAAATGAATTATTGATTAACTAGTTTTTAAGCTATAGTCTGTTTCATATTTGTATAGCGTTTTACCTTAGAAACAAGGGTGGGTTCGAATTTTGACTTACTGTGGAGAGAATATGTCATTTTCTGAACTTCTGCTGATTTGTTTGAAAAAAGCACGTACACGTCTAGAGTTTGGATATACAAATCGATTTTTAAACATGACAATCTCGATCCAAGTGCTGTTATCGAAATTACCAAATTCAGTGAAAATGTACAGAAATGATCCCCTTCGAACATTGAAATGTTCACTCGAATTACAGACTATAACAATTAGAATAGGCACGACATTTTGTAGTTAACGAATAGTTTTCGATGTTTCAACACAAATATTTACACATTTTTCATATTTTGAAAGGCTATAGTCTGTTTCAAAAATGTACTTTTATACGAAAATGGTTTCATTTAAAACTGTTGTTCAAAATTCACCGTAGTAGTTACATATTGGATCGGTTTTGGTATCAATATAATCAGTACTTGATGACATATAAAGAATCATTGGAGAAAGTGTACATTATCTTCAGGCCCTTTTTAGCAGTACCGCATTTACTCAAAAAATCAGAAATTTTTTTTTCACATTTTTTGACTGGGGTTACCTCTGATAAAAAATTGTGAAAATTCAGAGAGTAATGTCAGAACGTTTTGAAGATGATTTTTGTGTGGCATATATATTTATGCATCTAACGAACTATGAATTGCATGATTCTAGAAAGTATTAAATACCGTATAGGTTACAATACACCATTAGATTTTATGGGCGCAGCCATTTTATGAGCATAACATGGTATTCAGAATTAAGAGTATAGCTAATCCTGATTGGTTGATATGTGCGCCCGTTATTTTTTGTAATTAGAGACTTCGTGCATTCTGCATTATACCAAAGGCCAAATAAATTATTTTCCTTAGCCCTAACGGAACTGAGATGTCTTTTAAACGCTAGGATGAGACACGTATTTTTAAGTGCAAAATTGATAGGCATGGGAGATAAGTACAAATTACGCTAAGAAAAGCAACGCGAACCTATATTTTTTGGACCAAAAAATACTGTCCTAATAACTTTTCTTTAATTCTAGCAAGGTTTCGTTAAAAAAATCAGCTTTCTAAAGTCTGTATCTCGAAAAAGGCTATCATTGTCGCCTATGGGGAAATTAATTGTTTATTTCAATCTATACAGCGTCGACATTTCTTTATCATAGTGCTCAAAAAGTGTCAAAAACAGTAATTTTACTTGATATTTGATGTGAAACCGTATTTTTTGGTGACAAATGAATTATTGATTAACTAGTTTTTAAGCTATAGTCTGTTTCATATTTGTATAGCGTTTTACCTTAGAAACAAGGGTGGGTTCGAATTTTGACTTACTGTGGAGAGAATATGTCATTTTCTGAACTTCTGCTGATTTGTTTGAAAAAAGCACGTACACGTCTAGAGTTTGGATATACAAATCGATTTTTAAACATGACAATCTCGATCCAAGTGCTGTTATCGAAATTACCAAATTCAGTGAAAATGTACAGAAATGATCCCCTTCGAACATTGAAATGTTCACTCGAATGGCAGACTATAAAAATTAGAATAGGCACGACATTTTGTAGTTAACGAATAGTTTTCGATGTTTCAACACAAATATTTACACATTTTTTATATTTTGAAAGGCTATAGTCTGTTTCAAAAATGTACTTTTATACGAAAATGGTTTCATTTAAAACTGTTGTTCAAAATTCACCGTAGTAGTTACATATTGGATCGGTTTTGGTATCAATATAATCAGTACTTGATGACATATAAAGAATCATTGGAGAAAGTGTACATTATCTTCAGGCCCTTTTTAGCAGTACCGCATTTACTCAAAAAATCAGAAATTTTTTTTTCACATTTTTTGACTGGGGTTACCTCTGATAAAAAATTGTGAAAATTCAGAGAGTAATGTCAGAACGTTTTGAAGATGATTTTTGTGTGGCATATATATTTATGCATCTAACGAACTATGAATTGCATGATTCTAGAAAGTATTAAATACCGTATACAGCGTCGACATTTCTTTATCATAGTGCTCAAAAAGTGTCAAAAACAGTAATTTTACTTGATATTTGATGTGAAACCGTATTTTTTGGTGACAAATGAATTATTGATTAACTAGTTTTTAAGCTATAGTCTGTTTCATATTTGTATAGCGTTTTACCTTAGAAACAAGGGTGGGTTCGAATTTTGACTTACTGTGGAGAGAATATGTCATTTTCTGAACTTCTGCTGATTTGTTTGAAAAAAGCACGTACACGTCTAGAGTTTGGATATACAAATCGATTTTTAAACATGACAATCTCGATCCAAGTGCTGTTATCGAAATTACCAAATTCAGTGAAAATGTACAGAAATGATCCCCTTCGAACATTGAAATGTTCACTCGAATGGCAGACTATAAAAATTAGAATAGGCACGACATTTTGTAGTTAACGAATAGTTTTCGATGTTTCAACACAAATATTTACACATTTTTCATATTTTGAAAGGCTATAGTCTGTTTCAAAAATGTACTTTTATACGAAAATGGTTTCATTTAAAACTGTTGTTCAAAATTCACCGTAGTAGTTACATATTGGATCGGTTTTGGTATCAATATAATCAGTACTTGATGACATATAAAGAATCATTGGAGAAAGTGTACATTATCTTCAGGCCCTTTTTAGCAGTACCGCATTTACTCAAAAAATCTGAAATTTTTTTTTCACATTTTTTGACTGGGGTTACCTCTGATAAAAAATTGTGAAAATTCAGAGAGTAATGTCAGAACGTTTTGAAGATGATTTTTGTGTGGCATATATATTTATGCATCTAACGAACTATGAATTGCATGATTCTAGAAAGTATTAAATACCGTATACAGCGTCGACATTTCTTTATCATAGTGCTCAAAAAGTGTCAAAAACAGTAATTTTACTTGATATTTGATGTGAAACCGTATTTTTTGGTGACAAATGAATTATTGATTAACTAGTTTTTAAGCTATAGTCTGTTTCATATTTGTATAGCGTTTTACCTTAGAAACAAGGGTGGGTTCGAATTTTGACTTACTGTGGAGAGAATATGTCATTTTCTGAACTTCTGCTGATTTGTTTGAAAAAAGCACGTACACGTCTAGAGTTTGGATATACAAATCGATTTTTAAACATGACAATCTCGATCCAAGTGCTGTTATCGAAATTACCAAATTCAGTGAAAATGTACAGAAATGATCCCCTTCGAACATTGAAATGTTCACTCGAATTACAGACTATAACAATTAGAATAGGCACGACATTTTGTAGTTAACGAATAGTTTTCGATGTTTCAACACAAATATTTACACATTTTTCATATTTTGAAAGGCTATAGTCTGTTTCAAAAATGTACTTTTATACGAAAATGGTTTCATTTAAAACTGTTGTTCAAAATTCACCGTAGTAGTTACATATTGGATCGGTTTTGGTATCAATATAATCAGTACTTGATGACATATAAAGAATCATTGGAGAAAGTGTACATTATCTTCAGGCCCTTTTTAGCAGTACCGCATTTACTCAAAAAATCAGAAATTTTTTTTTCACATTTTTTGACTGGGGTTACCTCTGATAAAAAATTGTGAAAATTCAGAGAGTAATGTCAGAACGTTTTGAAGATGATTTTTGTGTGGCATATATATTTATGCATCTAACGAACTATGAATTGCATGATTCTAGAAAGTATTAAATACCGTATAGGTTACAATACACCATTAGATTTTATGGGCGCAGCCATTTTATGAGCATAACATGGTATTCAGAATTAAGAGTATAGCTAATCCTGATTGGTTGATATGTGCGCCCGTTATTTTTTGTAATTAGAGACTTCGTGCATTCTGCATTATACCAAAGGCCAAATAAATTATTTTCCTTAGCCCTAACGGAACTGAGATGTCTTTTAAACGCTAGGTTGAGACACGTATTTTTAAGTGCAAAATTGATAGGCATGGGAGATAAGTACAAATTACGCTAAGAAAAGCAACGCGAACCTATATTTTTTGGACCAAAAAATACTGTCCTAATAACTTTTCTTTAATTCTAGCAAGGTTTCGTTAAAAAAATCAGCTTTCTAAAGTCTGTATCTCGAAAAAGGCTATCATTGTCGCCTATGGGGAAATTAATTGTTTATTTCAATCTATACAGCGTCGACATTTCTTTATCATAGTGCTCAAAAAGTGTCAAAAACAGTAATTTTACTTGATATTTGATGTGAAACCGTATTTTTTGGTGACAAATGAATTATTGATTAACTAGTTTTTAAGCTATAGTCTGTTTCATATTTGTATAGCGTTTTACCTTAGAAACAAGGGTGGGTTCGAATTTTGACTTACTGTGGAGAGAATATGTCATTTTCTGAACTTCTGCTGATTTGTTTGAAAAAAGCACGTACACGTCTAGAGTTTGGATATACAAATCGATTTTTAAACATGACAATCTCGATCCAAGTGCTGTTATCGAAATTACCAAATTCAGTGAAAATGTACAGAAATGATCCCCTTCGAACATTGAAATGTTCACTCGAATTACAGACTATAACAATTAGAATAGGCACGACATTTTGTAGTTAACGAATAGTTTTCGATGTTTCAACACAAATATTTACACATTTTTTATATTTTGAAAGGCTATAGTCTGTTTCAAAAATGTACTTTTATACGAAAATGGTTTCATTTAAAACTGTTGTTCAAAATTCACCGTAGTAGTTACATATTGGATCGGTTTTGGTATCAATATAATCAGTACTTGATGACATATAAAGAATCATTGGAGAAAGTGTACATTATCTTCAGGCCCTTTTTAGCAGTACCGCATTTACTCAAAAAATCAGAAATTTTTTTTTCACATTTTTTGACTGGGGTTACCTCTGATAAAAAATTGTGAAAATTCAGAGAGTAATGTCAGAACGTTTTGAAGATGATTTTTGTGTGGCATATATATTTATGCATCTAACGAACTATGAATTGCATGATTCTAGAAAGTATTAAATACCGTATAGGTTACAATACACCATTAGATTTTATGGGCGCAGCCATTTTATGAGCATAACATGGTATTCAGAATTAAGAGTATAGCTAATCCTGATTGGTTGATATGTGCGCCCGTTATTTTTTGTAATTAGGGACTTCGTGCATTCTGCATTATACCAAAGGCCAAATAAATTATTTTCCTTAGCCCTAACGGAACTGAGATGTCTTTTAAACGCTAGGATGAGACACGTATTTTTAAGTGCAAAATTGATAGGCATGGGAGATAAGTACAAATTACGCTAAGAAAAGCAACGCGAACCTATATTTTTTGGACCAAAAAATACTGTCCTAATAACTTTTCTTTAATTCTAGCAAGGTTTCGTTAAAAAAATCAGCTTTCTAAAGTCTGTATCTCGAAAAAGGCTATCATTGTCGCCTATGGGGAAATTAATTGTTTATTTCAATCTATACAGCGTCGACATTTCTTTATCATAGTGCTCAAAAAGTGTCAAAAACAGTAATTTTACTTGATATTTGATGTGAAACCGTATTTTTTGGTGACAAATGAATTATTGATTAACTAGTTTTTAAGCTATAGTCTGTTTCATATTTGTATAGCGTTTTACCTTAGAAACAAGGGTGGGTTCGAATTTTGACTTACTGTGGAGAGAATATGTCATTTTCTGAACTTCTGCTGATTTGTTTGAAAAAAGCACGTACACGTCTAGAGTTTGGATATACAAATCGATTTTTAAACATGACAATCTCGATCCAAGTGCTGTTATCGAAATTACCAAATTCAGTGAAAATGTACAGAAATGATCCCCTTCGAACATTGAAATGTTCACTCGAATGGCAGACTATAAAAATTAGAATAGGCACGACATTTTGTAGTTAACGAATAGTTTTCGATGTTTCAACACAAATATTTACACATTTTTTATATTTTGAAAGGCTATAGTCTGTTTCAAAAATGTACTTTTATACGAAAATGGTTTCATTTAAAACTGTTGTTCAAAATTCACCGTAGTAGTTACATATTGGATCGGTTTTGGTATCAATATAATCAGTACTTGATGACATATAAAGAATCATTGGAGAAAGTGTACATTATCTTCAGGCCCTTTTTAGCAGTACCGCATTTACTCAAAAAATCTGAAATTTTTTTTTCACATTTTTTGACTGGGGTTACCTCTGATAAAAAATTGTGAAAATTCAGAGAGTAATGTCAGAACGTTTTGAAGATGATTTTTGTGTGGCATATATATTTATGCATCTAACGAACTATGAATTGCATGATTCTAGAAAGTATTAAATACCGTATACAGCGTCGACATTTCTTTATCATAGTGCTCAAAAAGTGTCAAAAACAGTAATTTTACTTGATATTTGATGTGAAACCGTATTTTTTGGTGACAAATGAATTATTGATTAACTAGTTTTTAAGCTATAGTCTGTTTCATATTTGTATAGCGTTTTACCTTAGAAACAAGGGTGGGTTCGAATTTTGACTTACTGTGGAGAGAATATGTCATTTTCTGAACTTCTGCTGATTTGTTTGAAAAAAGCACGTACACGTCTAGAGTTTGGATATACAAATCGATTTTTAAACATGACAATCTCGATCCAAGTGCTGTTATCGAAATTACCAAATTCAGTGAAAATGTACAGAAATGATCCCCTTCGAACATTGAAATGTTCACTCGAATTACAGACTATAACAATTAGAATAGGCACGACATTTTGTAGTTAACGAATAGTTTTCGATGTTTCAACACAAATATTTACACATTTTTCATATTTTGAAAGGCTATAGTCTGTTTCAAAAATGTACTTTTATACGAAAATGGTTTCATTTAAAACTGTTGTTCAAAATTCACCGTAGTAGTTACATATTGGATCGGTTTTGGTATCAATATAATCAGTACTTGATGACATATAAAGAATCATTGGAGAAAGTGTACATTATCTTCAGGCCCTTTTTAGCAGTACCGCATTTACTCAAAAAATCAGAAATTTTTTTTTCACATTTTTTGACTGGGGTTACCTCTGATAAAAAATTGTGAAAATTCAGAGAGTAATGTCAGAACGTTTTGAAGATGATTTTTGTGTGGCATATATATTTATGCATCTAACGAACTATGAATTGCATGATTCTAGAAAGTATTAAATACCGTATAGGTTACAATACACCATTAGATTTTATGGGCGCAGCCATTTTATGAGCATAACATGGTATTCAGAATTAAGAGTATAGCTAATCCTGATTGGTTGATATGTGCGCCCGTTATTTTTTGTAATTAGAGACTTCGTGCATTCTGCATTATACCAAAGGCCAAATAAATTATTTTCCTTAGCCCTAACGGAACTGAGATGTCTTTTAAACGCTAGGTTGAGACACGTATTTTTAAGTGCAAAATTGATAGGCATGGGAGATAAGTACAAATTACGCTAAGAAAAGCAACGCGAACCTATATTTTTTGGACCAAAAAATACTGTCCTAATAACTTTTCTTTAATTCTAGCAAGGTTTCGTTAAAAAAATCAGCTTTCTAAAGTCTGTATCTCGAAAAAGGCTATCATTGTCGCCTATGGGGAAATTAATTGTTTATTTCAATCTATACAGCGTCGACATTTCTTTATCATAGTGCTCAAAAAGTGTCAAAAACAGTAATTTTACTTGATATTTGATGTGAAACCGTATTTTTTGGTGACAAATGAATTATTGATTAACTAGTTTTTAAGCTATAGTCTGTTTCATATTTGTATAGCGTTTTACCTTAGAAACAAGGGTGGGTTCGAATTTTGACTTACTGTGGAGAGAATATGTCATTTTCTGAACTTCTGCTGATTTGTTTGAAAAAAGCACGTACACGTCTAGAGTTTGGATATACAAATCGATTTTTAAACATGACAATCTCGATCCAAGTGCTGTTATCGAAATTACCAAATTCAGTGAAAATGTACAGAAATGATCCCCTTCGAACATTGAAATGTTCACTCGAATTACAGACTATAACAATTAGAATAGGCACGACATTTTGTAGTTAACGAATAGTTTTCGATGTTTCAACACAAATATTTACACATTTTTTATATTTTGAAAGGCTATAGTCTGTTTCAAAAATGTACTTTTATACGAAAATGGTTTCATTTAAAACTGTTGTTCAAAATTCACCGTAGTAGTTACATATTGGATCGGTTTTGGTATCAATATAATCAGTACTTGATGACATATAAAGAATCATTGGAGAAAGTGTACATTATCTTCAGGCCCTTTTTAGCAGTACCGCATTTACTCAAAAAATCAGAAATTTTTTTTTCACATTTTTTGACTGGGGTTACCTCTGATAAAAAATTGTGAAAATTCAGAGAGTAATGTCAGAACGTTTTGAAGATGATTTTTGTGTGGCATATATATTTATGCATCTAACGAACTATGAATTGCATGATTCTAGAAAGTATTAAATACCGTATAGGTTACAATACACCATTAGATTTTATGGGCGCAGCCATTTTATGAGCATAACATGGTATTCAGAATTAAGAGTATAGCTAATCCTGATTGGTTGATATGTGCGCCCGTTATTTTTTGTAATTAGGGACTTCGTGCATTCTGCATTATACCAAAGGCCAAATAAATTATTTTCCTTAGCCCTAACGGAACTGAGATGTCTTTTAAACGCTAGGATGAGACACGTATTTTTAAGTGCAAAATTGATAGGCATGGGAGATAAGTACAAATTACGCTAAGAAAAGCAACGCGAACCTATATTTTTTGGACCAAAAAATACTGTCCTAATAACTTTTCTTTAATTCTAGCAAGGTTTCGTTAAAAAAATCAGCTTTCTAAAGTCTGTATCTCGAAAAAGGCTATCATTGTCGCCTATGGGGAAATTAATTGTTTATTTCAATCTATACAGCGTCGACATTTCTTTATCATAGTGCTCAAAAAGTGTCAAAAACAGTAATTTTACTTGATATTTGATGTGAAACCGTATTTTTTGGTGACAAATGAATTATTGATTAACTAGTTTTTAAGCTATAGTCTGTTTCATATTTGTATAGCGTTTTACCTTAGAAACAAGGGTGGGTTCGAATTTTGACTTACTGTGGAGAGAATATGTCATTTTCTGAACTTCTGCTGATTTGTTTGAAAAAAGCACGTACACGTCTAGAGTTTGGATATACAAATCGATTTTTAAACATGACAATCTCGATCCAAGTGCTGTTATCGAAATTACCAAATTCAGTGAAAATGTACAGAAATGATCCCCTTCGAACATTGAAATGTTCACTCGAATGGCAGACTATAAAAATTAGAATAGGCACGACATTTTGTAGTTAACGAATAGTTTTCGATGTTTCAACACAAATATTTACACATTTTTTATATTTTGAAAGGCTATAGTCTGTTTCAAAAATGTACTTTTATACGAAAATGGTTTCATTTAAAACTGTTGTTCAAAATTCACCGTAGTAGTTACATATTGGATCGGTTTTGGTATCAATATAATCAGTACTTGATGACATATAAAGAATCATTGGAGAAAGTGTACATTATCTTCAGGCCCTTTTTAGCAGTACCGCATTTACTCAAAAAATCAGAAATTTTTTTTTCACATTTTTTGACTGGGGTTACCTCTGATAAAAAATTGTGAAAATTCAGAGAGTAATGTCAGAACGTTTTGAAGATGATTTTTGTGTGGCATATATATTTATGCATCTAACGAACTATGAATTGCATGATTCTAGAAAGTATTAAATACCGTATACAGCGTCGACATTTCTTTATCATAGTGCTCAAAAAGTGTCAAAAACAGTAATTTTACTTGATATTTGATGTGAAACCGTATTTTTTGGTGACAAATGAATTATTGATTAACTAGTTTTTAAGCTATAGTCTGTTTCATATTTGTATAGCGTTTTACCTTAGAAACAAGGGTGGGTTCGAATTTTGACTTACTGTGGAGAGAATATGTCATTTTCTGAACTTCTGCTGATTTGTTTGAAAAAAGCACGTACACGTCTAGAGTTTGGATATACAAATCGATTTTTAAACATGACAATCTCGATCCAAGTGCTGTTATCGAAATTACCAAATTCAGTGAAAATGTACAGAAATGATCCCCTTCGAACATTGAAATGTTCACTCGAATTACAGACTATAACAATTAGAATAGGCACGACATTTTGTAGTTAACGAATAGTTTTCGATGTTTCAACACAAATATTCACACATTTTTCATATTTTGAAAGGCTATAGTCTGTTTCAAAAATGTACTTTTATACGAAAATGGTTTCATTTAAAACTGTTGTTCAAAATTCACCGTAGTAGTTACATATTGGATCGGTTTTGGTATCAATATAATCAGTACTTGATGACATATAAAGAATCATTGGAGAAAGTGTACATTATCTTCAGGCCCTTTTTAGCAGTACCGCATTTACTCAAAAAATCAGAAATTTTTTTTTCACATTTTTTGACTGGGGTTACCTCTGATAAAAAATTGTGAAAATTCAGAGAGTAATGTCAGAACGTTTTGAAGATGATTTTTGTGTGGCATATATATTTATGCATCTAACGAACTATGAATTGCATGATTCTAGAAAGTATTAAATACCGTATAGGTTACAATACACCATTAGATTTTATGGGCGCAGCCATTTTATGAGCATAACATGGTATTCAGAATTAAGAGTATAGCTAATCCTGATTGGTTGATATGTGCGCCCGTTATTTTTTGTAATTAGAGACTTCGTGCATTCTGCATTATACCAAAGGCCAAATAAATTATTTTCCTTAGCCCTAACGGAACTGAGATGTCTTTTAAACGCTAGGATGAGACACGTATTTTTAAGTGCAAAATTGATAGGCATGGGAGATAAGTACAAATTACGCTAAGAAAAGCAACGCGAACCTATATTTTTTGGACCAAAAAATACTGTCCTAATAACTTTTCTTTAATTCTAGCAAGGTTTCGTTAAAAAAATCAGCTTTCTAAAGTCTGTATCTCGAAAAAGGCTATCATTGTCGCCTATGGGGAAATTAATTGTTTATTTCAATCTATACAGCGTCGACATTTCTTTATCATAGTGCTCAAAAAGTGTCAAAAACAGTAATTTTACTTGATATTTGATGTGAAACCGTATTTTTTGGTGACAAATGAATTATTGATTAACTAGTTTTTAAGCTATAGTCTGTTTCATATTTGTATAGCGTTTTACCTTAGAAACAAGGGTGGGTTCGAATTTTGACTTACTGTGGAGAGAATATGTCATTTTCTGAACTTCTGCTGATTTGTTTGAAAAAAGCACGTACACGTCTAGAGTTTGGATATACAAATCGATTTTTAAACATGACAATCTCGATCCAAGTGCTGTTATCGAAATTACCAAATTCAGTGAAAATGTACAGAAATGATCCCCTTCGAACATTGAAATGTTCACTCGAATGGCAGACTATAAAAATTAGAATAGGCACGACATTTTGTAGTTAACGAATAGTTTTCGATGTTTCAACACAAATATTTACACATTTTTTATATTTTGAAAGGCTATAGTCTGTTTCAAAAATGTACTTTTATACGAAAATGGTTTCATTTAAAACTGTTGTTCAAAATTCACCGTAGTAGTTACATATTGGATCGGTTTTGGTATCAATATAATCAGTACTTGATGACATATAAAGAATCATTGGAGAAAGTGTACATTATCTTCAGGCCCTTTTTAGCAGTACCGCATTTACTCAAAAAATCAGAAATTTTTTTTTCACATTTTTTGACTGGGGTTACCTCTGATAAAAAATTGTGAAAATTCAGAGAGTAATGTCAGAACGTTTTGAAGATGATTTTTGTGTGGCATATATATTTATGCATCTAACGAACTATGAATTGCATGATTCTAGAAAGTATTAAATACCGTATACAGCGTCGACATTTCTTTATCATAGTGCTCAAAAAGTGTCAAAAACAGTAATTTTACTTGATATTTGATGTGAAACCGTATTTTTTGGTGACAAATGAATTATTGATTAACTAGTTTTTAAGCTATAGTCTGTTTCATATTTGTATAGCGTTTTACCTTAGAAACAAGGGTGGGTTCGAATTTTGACTTACTGTGGAGAGAATATGTCATTTTCTGAACTTCTGCTGATTTGTTTGAAAAAAGCACGTACACGTCTAGAGTTTGGATATACAAATCGATTTTTAAACATGACAATCTCGATCCAAGTGCTGTTATCGAAATTACCAAATTCAGTGAAAATGTACAGAAATGATCCCCTTCGAACATTGAAATGTTCACTCGAATTACAGACTATAACAATTAGAATAGGCACGACATTTTGTAGTTAACGAATAGTTTTCGATGTTTCAACACAAATATTTACACATTTTTCATATTTTGAAAGGCTATAGTCTGTTTCAAAAATGTACTTTTATACGAAAATGGTTTCATTTAAAACTGTTGTTCAAAATTCACCGTAGTAGTTACATATTGGATCGGTTTTGGTATCAATATAATCAGTACTTGATGACATATAAAGAATCATTGGAGAAAGTGTACATTATCTTCAGGCCCTTTTTAGCAGTACCGCATTTACTCAAAAAATCAGAAATTTTTTTTTCACATTTTTTGACTGGGGTTACCTCTGATAAAAAATTGTGAAAATTCAGAGAGTAATGTCAGAACGTTTTGAAGATGATTTTTGTGTGGCATATATATTTATGCATCTAACGAACTATGAATTGCATGATTCTAGAAAGTATTAAATACCGTATAGGTTACAATACACCATTAGATT
This sequence comes from Mytilus californianus, assembly GCF_021869535.1. Classification (NCBI taxonomy): domain Eukaryota; kingdom Metazoa; phylum Mollusca; class Bivalvia; order Mytilida; family Mytilidae; genus Mytilus; species Mytilus californianus. The sequence goes on along the minus strand of NW_026262723.1, from coordinate 46,673,263 downwards.
TTATGGGCGCAGCCATTTTATGAGCATAACATGGTATTCAGAATTAAGAGTATAGCTAATCCTGATTGGTTGATATGTGCGCCCGTTATTTTTTGTAATTAGAGACTTCGTGCATTCTGCATTATACCAAAGGCCAAATAAATTATTTTCCTTAGCCCTAACGGAACTGAGATGTCTTTTAAACGCTAGGATGAGACACGTATTTTTAAGTGCAAAATTGATAGGCATGGGAGATAAGTACAAATTACGCTAAGAAAAGCAACGCGAACCTATATTTTTTGGACCAAAAAATACTGTCCTAATAACTTTTCTTTAATTCTAGCAAGGTTTCGTTAAAAAAATCAGCTTTCTAAAGTCTGTATCTCGAAAAAGGCTATCATTGTCGCCTATGGGGAAATTAATTGTTTATTTCAATCTATACAGCGTCGACATTTCTTTATCATAGTGCTCAAAAAGTGTCAAAAACAGTAATTTTACTTGATATTTGATGTGAAACCGTATTTTTTGGTGACAAATGAATTATTGATTAACTAGTTTTTAAGCTATAGTCTGTTTCATATTTGTATAGCGTTTTACCTTAGAAACAAGGGTGGGTTCGAATTTTGACTTACTGTGGAGAGAATATGTCATTTTCTGAACTTCTGCTGATTTGTTTGAAAAAAGCACGTACACGTCTAGAGTTTGGATATACAAATCGATTTTTAAACATGACAATCTCGATCCAAGTGCTGTTATCGAAATTACCAAATTCAGTGAAAATGTACAGAAATGATCCCCTTCGAACATTGAAATGTTCACTCGAATGGCAGACTATAAAAATTAGAATAGGCACGACATTTTGTAGTTAACGAATAGTTTTCGATGTTTCAACACAAATATTTACACATTTTTCATATTTTGAAAGGCTATAGTCTGTTTCAAAAATGTACTTTTATACGAAAATGGTTTCATTTAAAACTGTTGTTCAAAATTCACCGTAGTAGTTACATATTGGATCGGTTTTGGTATCAATATAATCAGTACTTGATGACATATAAAGAATCATTGGAGAAAGTGTACATTATCTTCAGGCCCTTTTTAGCAGTACCGCATTTACTCAAAAAATCAGAAATTTTTTTTTCACATTTTTTGACTGGGGTTACCTCTGATAAAAAATTGTGAAAATTCAGAGAGTAATGTCAGAACGTTTTGAAGATGATTTTTGTGTGGCATATATATTTATGCATCTAACGAACTATGAATTGCATGATTCTAGAAAGTATTAAATACCGTATACAGCGTCGACATTTCTTTATCATAGTGCTCAAAAAGTGTCAAAAACAGTAATTTTACTTGATATTTGATGTGAAACCGTATTTTTTGGTGACAAATGAATTATTGATTAACTAGTTTTTAAGCTATAGTCTGTTTCATATTTGTATAGCGTTTTACCTTAGAAACAAGGGTGGGTTCGAATTTTGACTTACTGTGGAGAGAATATGTCATTTTCTGAACTTCTGCTGATTTGTTTGAAAAAAGCACGTACACGTCTAGAGTTTGGATATACAAATCGATTTTTAAACATGACAATCTCGATCCAAGTGCTGTTATCGAAATTACCAAATTCAGTGAAAATGTACAGAAATGATCCCCTTCGAACATTGAAATGTTCACTCGAATTACAGACTATAACAATTAGAATAGGCACGACATTTTGTAGTTAACGAATAGTTTTCGATGTTTCAACACAAATATTTACACATTTTTCATATTTTGAAAGGCTATAGTCTGTTTCAAAAATGTACTTTTATACGAAAATGGTTTCATTTAAAACTGTTGTTCAAAATTCACCGTAGTAGTTACATATTGGATCGGTTTTGGTATCAATATAATCAGTACTTGATGACATATAAAGAATCATTGGAGAAAGTGTACATTATCTTCAGGCCCTTTTTAGCAGTACCGCATTTACTCAAAAAATCAGAAATTTTTTTTTCACATTTTTTGACTGGGGTTACCTCTGATAAAAAATTGTGAAAATTCAGAGAGTAATGTCAGAACGTTTTGAAGATGATTTTTGTGTGGCATATATATTTATGCATCTAACGAACTATGAATTGCATGATTCTAGAAAGTATTAAATACCGTATAGGTTACAATACACCATTAGATTTTATGGGCGCAGCCATTTTATGAGCATAACATGGTATTCAGAATTAAGAGTATAGCTAATCCTGATTGGTTGATATGTGCGCCCGTTATTTTTTGTAATTAGAGACTTCGTGCATTCTGCATTATACCAAAGGCCAAATAAATTATTTTCCTTAGCCCTAACGGAACTGAGATGTCTTTTAAACGCTAGGATGAGACACGTATTTTTAAGTGCAAAATTGATAGGCATGGGAGATAAGTACAAATTACGCTAAGAAAAGCAACGCGAACCTATATTTTTTGGACCAAAAAATACTGTCCTAATAACTTTTCTTTAATTCTAGCAAGGTTTCGTTAAAAAAATCAGCTTTCTAAAGTCTGTATCTCGAAAAAGGCTATCATTGTCGCCTATGGGGAAATTAATTGTTTATTTCAATCTATACAGCGTCGACATTTCTTTATCATAGTGCTCAAAAAGTGTCAAAAACAGTAATTTTACTTGATATTTGATGTGAAACCGTATTTTTTGGTGACAAATGAATTATTGATTAACTAGTTTTTAAGCTATAGTCTGTTTCATATTTGTATAGCGTTTTACCTTAGAAACAAGGGTGGGTTCGAATTTTGACTTACTGTGGAGAGAATATGTCATTTTCTGAACTTCTGCTGATTTGTTTGAAAAAAGCACGTACACGTCTAGAGTTTGGATATACAAATCGATTTTTAAACATGACAATCTCGATCCAAGTGCTGTTATCGAAATTACCAAATTCAGTGAAAATGTACAGAAATGATCCCCTTCGAACATTGAAATGTTCACTCGAATTACAGACTATAACAATTAGAATAGGCACGACATTTTGTAGTTAACGAATAGTTTTCGATGTTTCAACACAAATATTCACACATTTTTCATATTTTGAAAGGCTATAGTCTGTTTCAAAAATGTACTTTTATACGAAAATGGTTTCATTTAAAACTGTTGTTCAAAATTCACCGTAGTAGTTACATATTGGATCGGTTTTGGTATCAATATAATCAGTACTTGATGACATATAAAGAATCATTGGAGAAAGTGTACATTATCTTCAGGCCCTTTTTAGCAGTACCGCATTTACTCAAAAAATCAGAAATTTTTTTTTCACATTTTTTGACTGGGGTTACCTCTGATAAAAAATTGTGAAAATTCAGAGAGTAATGTCAGAACGTTTTGAAGATGATTTTTGTGTGGCATATATATTTATGCATCTAACGAACTATGAATTGCATGATTCTAGAAAGTATTAAATACCGTATAGGTTACAATACACCATTAGATTTTATGGGCGCAGCCATTTTATGAGCATAACATGGTATTCAGAATTAAGAGTATAGCTAATCCTGATTGGTTGATATGTGCGCCCGTTATTTTTTGTAATTAGAGACTTCGTGCATTCTGCATTATACCAAAGGCCAAATAAATTATTTTCCTTAGCCCTAACGGAACTGAGATGTCTTTTAAACGCTAGGATGAGACACGTATTTTTAAGTGCAAAATTGATAGGCATGGGAGATAAGTACAAATTACGCTAAGAAAAGCAACGCGAACCTATATTTTTTGGACCAAAAAATACTGTCCTAATAACTTTTCTTTAATTCTAGCAAGGTTTCGTTAAAAAAATCAGCTTTCTAAAGTCTGTATCTCGAAAAAGGCTATCATTGTCGCCTATGGGGAAATTAATTGTTTATTTCAATCTATACAGCGTCGACATTTCTTTATCATAGTGCTCAAAAAGTGTCAAAAACAGTAATTTTACTTGATATTTGATGTGAAACCGTATTTTTTGGTGACAAATGAATTATTGATTAACTAGTTTTTAAGCTATAGTCTGTTTCATATTTGTATAGCGTTTTACCTTAGAAACAAGGGTGGGTTCGAATTTTGACTTACTGTGGAGAGAATATGTCATTTTCTAAACTTCTGCTGATTTGTTTGAAAAAAGCACGTACACGTCTAGAGTTTGGATATACAAATCGATTTTTAAACATGACAATCTCGATCCAAGTGCTGTTATCGAAATTACCAAATTCAGTGAAAATGTACAGAAATGATCCCCTTCGAACATTGAAATGTTCACTCGAATGGCAGACTATAAAAATTAGAATAGGCACGACATTTTGTAGTTAACGAATAGTTTTCGATGTTTCAACACAAATATTTACACATTTTTTATATTTTGAAAGGCTATAGTCTGTTTCAAAAATGTACTTTTATACGAAAATGGTTTCATTTAAAACTGTTGTTCAAAATTCACCGTAGTAGTTACATATTGGATCGGTTTTGGTATCAATATAATCAGTACTTGATGACATATAAAGAATCATTGGAGAAAGTGTACATTATCTTCAGGCCCTTTTTAGCAGTACCGCATTTACTCAAAAAATCAGAAATTTTTTTTTCACATTTTTTGACTGGGGTTACCTCTGATAAAAAATTGTGAAAATTCAGAGAGTAATGTCAGAACGTTTTGAAGATGATTTTTGTGTGGCATATATATTTATGCATCTAACGAACTATGAATTGCATGATTCTAGAAAGTATTAAATACCGTATACAGCGTCGACATTTCTTTATCATAGTGCTCAAAAAGTGTCAAAAACAGTAATTTTACTTGATATTTGATGTGAAACCGTATTTTTTGGTGACAAATGAATTATTGATTAACTAGTTTTTAAGCTATAGTCTGTTTCATATTTGTATAGCGTTTTACCTTAGAAACAAGGGTGGGTTCGAATTTTGACTTACTGTGGAGAGAATATGTCATTTTCTGAACTTCTGCTGATTTGTTTGAAAAAAGCACGTACACGTCTAGAGTTTGGATATACAAATCGATTTTTAAACATGACAATCTCGATCCAAGTGCTGTTATCGAAATTACCAAATTCAGTGAAAATGTACAGAAATGATCCCCTTCGAACATTGAAATGTTCACTCGAATTACAGACTATAACAATTAGAATAGGCACGACATTTTGTAGTTAACGAATAGTTTTCGATGTTTCAACACAAATATTTACACATTTTTCATATTTTGAAAGGCTATAGTCTGTTTCAAAAATGTACTTTTATACGAAAATGGTTTCATTTAAAACTGTTGTTCAAAATTCACCGTAGTAGTTACATATTGGATCGGTTTTGGTATCAATATAATCAGTACTTGATGACATATAAAGAATCATTGGAGAAAGTGTACATTATCTTCAGGCCCTTTTTAGCAGTACCGCATTTACTCAAAAAATCAGAAATTTTTTTTTCACATTTTTTGACTGGGGTTACCTCTGATAAAAAATTGTGAAAATTCAGAGAGTAATGTCAGAACGTTTTGAAGATGATTTTTGTGTGGCATATATATTTATGCATCTAACGAACTATGAATTGCATGATTCTAGAAAGTATTAAATACCGTATAGGTTACAATACACCATTAGATTTTATGGGCGCAGCCATTTTATGAGCATAACATGGTATTCAGAATTAAGAGTATAGCTAATCCTGATTGGTTGATATGTGCGCCCGTTATTTTTTGTAATTAGAGACTTCGTGCATTCTGCATTATACCAAAGGCCAAATAAATTATTTTCCTTAGCCCTAACGGAACTGAGATGTCTTTTAAACGCTAGGATGAGACACGTATTTTTAAGTGCAAAATTGATAGGCATGGGAGATAAGTACAAATTACGCTAAGAAAAGCAACGCGAACCTATATTTTTTGGACCAAAAAATACTGTCCTAATAACTTTTCTTTAATTCTAGCAAGGTTTCGTTAAAAAAATCAGCTTTCTAAAGTCTGTATCTCGAAAAAGGCTATCATTGTCGCCTATGGGGAAATTAATTGTTTATTTCAATCTATACAGCGTCGACATTTCTTTATCATAGTGCTCAAAAAGTGTCAAAAACAGTAATTTTACTTGATATTTGATGTGAAACCGTATTTTTTGGTGACAAATGAATTATTGATTAACTAGTTTTTAAGCTATAGTCTGTTTCATATTTGTATAGCGTTTTACCTTAGAAACAAGGGTGGGTTCGAATTTTGACTTACTGTGGAGAGAATATGTCATTTTCTGAACTTCTGCTGATTTGTTTGAAAAAAGCACGTACACGTCTAGAGTTTGGATATACAAATCGATTTTTAAACATGACAATCTCGATCCAAGTGCTGTTATCGAAATTACCAAATTCAGTGAAAATGTACAGAAATGATCCCCTTCGAACATTGAAATGTTCACTCGAATGGCAGACTATAAAAATTAGAATAGGCACGACATTTTGTAGTTAACGAATAGTTTTCGATGTTTCAACACAAATATTTACACATTTTTTATATTTTGAAAGGCTATAGTCTGTTTCAAAAATGTACTTTTATACGAAAATGGTTTCATTTAAAACTGTTGTTCAAAATTCACCGTAGTAGTTACATATTGGATCGGTTTTGGTATCAATATAATCAGTACTTGATGACATATAAAGAATCATTGGAGAAAGTGTACATTATCTTCAGGCCCTTTTTAGCAGTACCGCATTTACTCAAAAAATCAGAAATTTTTTTTTCACATTTTTTGACTGGGGTTACCTCTGATAAAAAATTGTGAAAATTCAGAGAGTAATGTCAGAACGTTTTGAAGATGATTTTTGTGTGGCATATATATTTATGCATCTAACGAACTATGAATTGCATGATTCTAGAAAGTATTAAATACCGTATACAGCGTCGACATTTCTTTATCATAGTGCTCAAAAAGTGTCAAAAACAGTAATTTTACTTGATATTTGATGTGAAACCGTATTTTTTGGTGACAAATGAATTATTGATTAACTAGTTTTTAAGCTATAGTCTGTTTCATATTTGTATAGCGTTTTACCTTAGAAACAAGGGTGGGTTCGAATTTTGACTTACTGTGGAGAGAATATGTCATTTTCTGAACTTCTGCTGATTTGTTTGAAAAAAGCACGTACACGTCTAGAGTTTGGATATACAAATCGATTTTTAAACATGACAATCTCGATCCAAGTGCTGTTATCGAAATTACCAAATTCAGTGAAAATGTACAGAAATGATCCCCTTCGAACATTGAAATGTTCACTCGAATGGCAGACTATAAAAATTAGAATAGGCACGACATTTTGTAGTTAACGAATAGTTTTCGATGTTTCAACACAAATATTTACACATTTTTTATATTTTGAAAGGCTATAGTCTGTTTCAAAAATGTACTTTTATACGAAAATGGTTTCATTTAAAACTGTTGTTCAAAATTCACCGTAGTAGTTACATATTGGATCGGTTTTGGTATCAATATAATCAGTACTTGATGACATATAAAGAATCATTGGAGAAAGTGTACATTATCTTCAGGCCCTTTTTAGCAGTACCGCATTTACTCAAAAAATCAGAAATTTTTTTTTCACATTTTTTGACTGGGGTTACCTCTGATAAAAAATTGTGAAAATTCAGAGAGTAATGTCAGAACGTTTTGAAGATGATTTTTGTGTGGCATATATATTTATGCATCTAACGAACTATGAATTGCATGATTCTAGAAAGTATTAAATACCGTATACAGCGTCGACATTTCTTTATCATAGTGCTCAAAAAGTGTCAAAAACAGTAATTTTACTTGATATTTGATGTGAAACCGTATTTTTTGGTGACAAATGAATTATTGATTAACTAGTTTTTAAGCTATAGTCTGTTTCATATTTGTATAGCGTTTTACCTTAGAAACAAGGGTGGGTTCGAATTTTGACTTACTGTGGAGAGAATATGTCATTTTCTGAACTTCTGCTGATTTGTTTGAAAAAAGCACGTACACGTCTAGAGTTTGGATATACAAATCGATTTTTAAACATGACAATCTCGATCCAAGTGCTGTTATCGAAATTACCAAATTCAGTGAAAATGTACAGAAATGATCCCCTTCGAACATTGAAATGTTCACTCGAATTACAGACTATAACAATTAGAATAGGCACGACATTTTGTAGTTAACGAATAGTTTTCGATGTTTCAACACAAATATTCACACATTTTTCATATTTTGAAAGGCTATAGTCTGTTTCAAAAATGTACTTTTATACGAAAATGGTTTCATTTAAAACTGTTGTTCAAAATTCACCGTAGTAGTTACATATTGGATCGGTTTTGGTATCAATATAATCAGTACTTGATGACATATAAAGAATCATTGGAGAAAGTGTACATTATCTTCAGGCCCTTTTTAGCAGTACCGCATTTACTCAAAAAATCAGAAATTTTTTTTTCACATTTTTTGACTGGGGTTACCTCTGATAAAAAATTGTGAAAATTCAGAGAGTAATGTCAGAACGTTTTGAAGATGATTTTTGTGTGGCATATATATTTATGCATCTAACGAACTATGAATTGCATGATTCTAGAAAGTATTAAATACCGTATACAGCGTCGACATTTCTTTATCATAGTGCTCAAAAAGTGTCAAAAACAGTAATTTTACTTGATATTTGATGTGAAACCGTATTTTTTGGTGACAAATGAATTATTGATTAACTAGTTTTTAAGCTATAGTCTGTTTCATATTTGTATAGCGTTTTACCTTAGAAACAAGGGTGGGTTCGAATTTTGACTTACTGTGGAGAGAATATGTCATTTTCTGAACTTCTGCTGATTTGTTTGAAAAAAGCACGTACACGTCTAGAGTTTGGATATACAAATCGATTTTTAAACATGACAATCTCGATCCAAGTGCTGTTATCGAAATTACCAAATTCAGTGAAAATGTACAGAAATGATCCCCTTCGAACATTGAAATGTTCACTCGAATTACAGACTATAACAATTAGATAAGGCACGACATTTTGTAGTTAACGAATAGTTTTCGATGTTTCAACACAAATATTTACACATTTTTCATATTTTGAAAGGCTATAGTCTGTTTCAAAAATGTACTTTTATACGAAAATGGTTTCATTTAAAACTGTTGTTCAAAATTCACCGTAGTAGTTACATATTGGATCGGTTTTGGTATCAATATAATCAGTCCTTGATGACATATAAAGAATCATTGGAGAAAGTGTACATTATCTTCAGGCCCTTTTTAGCAGTACCGCATTTACTCAAAAAATCAGAAATTTTTTTTTCACATTTTTTGACTGGGGTTACCTCTGATAAAAAATTGTGAAAATTCAGAGAGTAATGTCAGAACGTTTTGAAGATGATTTTTGTGTGGCATATATATTTATGCATCTAACGAACTATGAATTGCATGATTCTAGAAAGTATTAAATACCGTATACAGCGTCGACATTTCTTTATCATAGTGCTCAAAAAGTGTCAAAAACAGTAATTTTACTTGATATTTGATGTGAAACCGTATTTTTTGGTGACAAATGAATTATTGATTAACTAGTTTTTAAGCTATAGTCTGTTTCATATTTGTATAGCGTTTTACCTTAGAAACAAGGGTGGGTTCGAATTTTGACTTACTGTGGAGAGAATATGTCATTTTCTGAACTTCTGCTGATTTGTTTGAAAAAAGCACGTACACGTCTAGAGTTTGGATATACAAATCGATTTTTAAACATGACAATCTCGATCCAAGTGCTGTTATCGAAATTACCAAATTCAGTGAAAATGTACAGAAATGATCCCCTTCGAACATTGAAATGTTCACTCGAATGGCAGACTATAAAAATTAGAATAGGCACGACATTTTGTAGTTAACGAATAGTTTTCGATGTTTCAACACAAATATTTACACATTTTTTATATTTTGAAAGGCTATAGTCTGTTTCAAAAATGTACTTTTATACGAAAATGGTTTCATTTAAAACTGTTGTTCAAAATTCACCGTAGTAGTTACATATTGGATCGGTTTTGGTATCAATATAATCAGTACTTGATGACATATAAAGAATCATTGGAGAAAGTGTACATTATCTTCAGGCCCTTTTTAGCAGTACCGCATTTACTCAAAAAATCAGAATTTTTTTTTTCACATTTTTTGACTGGGGTTACCTCTGTTAAAAAATTGTGAAAATTCAGAGAGTAATGTCAGAACGTTTTGAAGATGATTTGTGTGTGGCATATATATTTATGCATCTAACGAACTATGAATTGCATGATTCTAGAAAGTATTAAATACCGTATACAGCGTCGACATTTCTTTATCATAGTGCTCAAAAAGTGTCAAAAACAGTAATTTTACTTGATATTTGATGTGAAACCGTATTTTTTGGTGACAAATGAATTATTGATTAACTAGTTTTTAAGCTATAGTCTGTTTCATATTTGTATAGCGTTTTACCTTAGAAACAAGGGTGGGTTCGAATTTTGACTTACTGTGGAGAGAATATGTCATTTTCTGAACTTCTGCTGATTTGTTTGAAAAAAGCACGTACACGTCTAGAGTTTGGATATACAAATCGATTTTTAAACATGACAATCTCGATCCAAGTGCTGTTATCGAAATTACCAAATTCAGTGAAAATGTACAGAAATGATCCCCTTCGAACATTGAAATGTTCACTCGAATTACAGACTATAACAATTAGAATAGGCACGACATTTTGTAGTTAACGAATAGTTTTCGATGTTTCAACACAAATATTTACACATTTTTCATATTTTGAAAGGCTATAGTCTGTTTCAAAAATGTACTTTTATACGAAAATGGTTTCATTTAAAACTGTTGTTCAAAATTCACCGTAGTAGTTACATATTGGATCGGTTTTGGTATCAATATAATCAGTACTTGATGACATATAAAGAATCATTGGAGAAAGTGTACATTATCTTCAGGCCCTTTTTAGCAGTACCGCATTTACTCAAAAAATCAGAAATTTTTTTTTCACATTTTTTGACTGGGGTTACCTCTGATAAAAAATTGTGAAAATTCAGAGAGTAATGTCAGAACGTTTTGAAGATGATTTTTGTGTGGCATATATATTTATGCATCTAACGAACTATGAATTGCATGATTCTAGAAAGTATTAAATACCGTATACAGCGTCGACATTTCTTTATCATAGTGCTCAAAAAGTGTCAAAAACAGTAATTTTACTTGCTATTTGATGTGAAACCGTATTTTTTGGTGACAAATGAATTATTGATTAACTAGTTTTTAAGCTATAGTCTGTTTCATATTTGTATAGCGTTTTACCTTAGAAACAAGGGTGGGTTCGAATTTTGACTTACTGTGGAGAGAATATGTCATTTTCTGAACTTCTGCTGATTTGTTTGAAAAAAGCACGTACACGTCTAGAGTTTGGATATACAAATCGATTTTTAAACATGACAATCTCGATCCAAGTGCTGTTATCGAAATTACCAAATTCAGTGAAAATGTACAGAAATGATCCCCTTCGAACATTGAAATGTTCACTCGAATTACAGACTATAACAATTAGAATAGGCACGACATTTTGTAGTTAACGAATAGTTTTCGATGTTTCAACACAAATATTTACACATTTTTCATATTTTGAAAGGCTATAGTCTGTTTCAAAAATGTACTTTTATACGAAAATGGTTTCATTTAAAACTGTTGTTCAAAATTCACCGTAGTAGTTACATATTGGATCGGTTTTGGTATCAATATAATCAGTACTTGATGACATATAAAGAATCATTGGAGAAAGTGTACATTATCTTCAGGCCCTTTTTAGCAGTACCGCATTTACTCAAAAAATCAGAAATTTTTTTTTCACATTTTTTGACTGGGGTTACCTCTGATAAAAAATTGTGAAAATTCAGAGAGTAATGTCAGAACGTTTTGAAGATGATTTTTGTGTGGCATATATATTTATGCATCTAACGAACTATGAATTGCATGATTCTAGAAAGTATTAAATACCGTATACAGCGTCGACATTTCTTTATCATAGTGCTCAAAAAGTGTCAAAAACAGTAATTTTACTTGATATTTGATGTGAAACCGTATTTTTTGGTGACAAATGAATTATTGATTAACTAGTTTTTAAGCTATAGTCTGTTTCATATTTGTATAGCGTTTTACCTTAGAAACAAGGGTGGGTTCGAATTTTGACTTACTGTGGAGAGAATATGTCATTTTCTGAACTTCTGCTGATTTGTTTGAAAAAAGCACGTACACGTCTAGAGTTTGGATATACAAATCGATTTTTAAACATGACAATCTCGATCCAAGTGCTGTTATCGAAATTACCAAATTCAGTGAAAATGTACAGAAATGATCCCCTTCGAACATTGAAATGTTCACTCGAATGGCAGACTATAAAAATTAGAATAGGCACGACATTTTGTAGTTAACGAATAGTTTTCGATGTTTCAACACAAATATTTACACATTTTTTATATTTTGAAAGGCTATAGTCTGTTTCAAAAATGTACTTTTATACGAAAATGGTTTCATTTAAAACTGTTGTTCAAAATTCACCGTAGTAGTTACATATTGGATCGGTTTTGGTATCAATATAATCAGTACTTGATGACATATAAAGAATCATTGGAGAAAGTGTACATTATCTTCAGGCCCTTTTTAGCAGTACCGCATTTACTCAAAAAAATCAGAAATTTTTTTTTCACATTTTTTGACTGGGGTTACCTCTGATAAAAAATTGTGAAAATTCAGAGAGTAATGTCAGAACGTTTTGAAGATGATTTTTGTGTGGCATATATATTTATGCATCTAACGAACTATGAATTGCATGATTCTAGAAAGTATTAAATACCGTATACAGCGTCGACATTTCTTTATCATAGTGCTCAAAAAGTGTCAAAAACAGTAATTTTACTTGATATTTGATGTGAAACCGTATTTTTTGGTGACAAATGAATTATTGATTAACTAGTTTTTAAGCTATAGTCTGTTTCATATTTGTATAGCGTTTTACCTTAGAAACAAGGGTGGGTTCGAATTTTGACTTACTGTGGAGAGAATATGTCATTTTCTGAACTTCTGCTGATTTGTTTGAAAAAAGCACGTACACGTCTAGAGTTTGGATATACAAATCGATTTTTAAACATGACAATCTCGATCCAAGTGCTGTTATCGAAATTACCAAATTCAGTGAAAATGTACAGAAATGATCCCCTTCGAACATTGAAATGTTCACTCGAATTACAGACTATAACAATTAGAATAGGCACGACATTTTGTAGTTAACGAATAGTTTTCGATGTTTCAACACAAATATTTACACATTTTTCATATTTTGAAAGGCTATAGTCTGTTTCAAAAATGTACTTTTATACGAAAATGGTTTCATTTAAAACTGTTGTTCAAAATTCACCGTAGTAGTTACATATTGGATCGGTTTTGGTATCAATATAATCAGTACTTGATGACATATAAAGAATCATTGGAGAAAGTGTACATTATCTTCAGGCCCTTTTTAGCAGTACCGCATTTACTCAAAAAATCAGAAATTTTTTTTTCACATTTTTTGACTGGGGTTACCTCTGATAAAAAATTGTGAAAATTCAGAGAGTAATGTCAGAACGTTTTGAAGATGATTTTTGTGTGGCATATATATTTATGCATCTAACGAACTATGAATTGCATGATTCTAGAAAGTATTAAATACCGTATAGGTTACAATACACCATTAGATTTTATGGGCGCAGCCATTTTATGAGCATAACATGGTATTCAGAATTAAGAGTATAGCTAATCCTGATTGGTTGATATGTGCGCCCGTTATTTTTTGTAATTAGAGACTTCGTGCATTCTGCATTATACCAAAGGCCAAATAAATTATTTTCCTTAGCCCTAACGGAACTGAGATGTCTTTTAAACGCTAGGATGAGACACGTATTTTTAAGTGCAAAATTGATAGGCATGGGAGATAAGTACAAATTACGCTAAGAAAAGCAACGCGAACCTATATTTTTTGGACCAAAAAATACTGTCCTAATAACTTTTCTTTAATTCTAGCAAGGTTTCGTTAAAAAAATCAGCTTTCTAAAGTCTGTATCTCGAAAAAGGCTATCATTGTCGCCTATGGGGAAATTAATTGTTTATTTCAATCTATACAGCGTCGACATTTCTTTATCATAGTGCTCAAAAAGTGTCAAAAACAGTAATTTTACTTGATATTTGATGTGAAACCGTATTTTTTGGTGACAAATGAATTATTGATTAACTAGTTTTTAAGCTATAGTCTGTTTCATATTTGTATAGCGTTTTACCTTAGAAACAAGGGTGGGTTCGAATTTTGACTTACTGTGGAGAGAATATGTCATTTTCTGAACTTCTGCTGATTTGTTTGAAAAAAGCACGTACACGTCTAGAGTTTGGATATACAAATCGATTTTTAAACATGACAATCTCGATCCAAGTGCTGTTATCGAAATTACCAAATTCAGTGAAAATGTACAGAAATGATCCCCTTCGAACATTGAAATGTTCACTCGAATGGCAGACTATAAAAATTAGAATAGGCACGACATTTTGTAGTTAACGAATAGTTTTCGATGTTTCAACACAATTATTTACACATTTTTTATATTTTGAAAGGCTATAGTCTGTTTCAAAAATGTACTTTTATACGAAAATGGTTTCATTTAAAACTGTTGTTCAAAATTCACCGTAGTAGTTACATATTGGATCGGTTTTGGTATCAATATAATCAGTACTTGATGACATATAAAGAATCATTGGAGAAAGTGTACATTATCTTCAGGCCCTTTTTAGCAGTACCGCATTTACTCAAAAAATCAGAAATTTTTTTTTCACATTTTTTGACTGGGGTTACCTCTGATAAAAAATTGTGAAAATTCAGAGAGTAATGTCAGAACGTTTTGAAGATGATTTTTGTGTGGCATATATATTTATGCATCTAACGAACTATGAATTGCATGATTCTAGAAAGTATTAAATACCGTATACAGCGTCGACATTTCTTTATCATAGTGCTCAAAAAGTGTCAAAAACAGTAATTTTACTTGATATTTGATGTGAAACCGTATTTTTTGGTGACAAATGAATTATTGATTAACTAGTTTTTAAGCTATAGTCTGTTTCATATTTGTATAGCGTTTTACCTTAGAAACAAGGGTGGGTTCGAATTTTGACTTACTGTGGAGAGAATATGTCATTTTCTGAACTTCTGCTGATTTGTTTGAAAAAAGCACGTACACGTCTAGAGTTTGGATATACAAATCGATTTTTAAACATGACAATCTCGATCCAAGTGCTGTTATCGAAATTACCAAATTCAGTGAAAATGTACAGAAATGATCCCCTTCGAACATTGAAATGTTCACTCGAATGGCAGACTATAAAAATTAGAATAGGCACGACATTTTGTAGTTAACGAATAGTTTTCGATGTTTCAACACAAATATTTACACATTTTTCATATTTTGAAAGGCTATAGTCTGTTTCAAAAATGTACTTTTATACGAAAATGGTTTCATTTAAAACTGTTGTTCAAAATTCACCGTAGTAGTTACATATTGGATCGGTTTTGGTATCAATATAATCAGTACTTGATGACATATAAAGAATCATTGGAGAAAGTGTACATTATCTTCAGGCCCTTTTTAGCAGTACCGCATTTACTCAAAAAATCAGAAATTTTTTTTTCACATTTTTTGACTGGGGTTACCTCTGATAAAAAATTGTGAAAATTCAGAGAGTAATGTCAGAACGTTTTGAAGATGATTTTTGTGTGGCATATATATTTATGCATCTAACGAACTATGAATTGCATGATTCTAGAAAGTATTAAATACCGTATAGGTTACAATACACCATTAGATTTTATGGGCGCAGCCATTTTATGAGCATAACATGGTATTCAGAATTAAGAGTATAGCTAATCCTGATTGGTTGATATGTGCGCCCGTTATTTTTTGTAATTAGAGACTTCGTGCATTCTGCATTATACCAAAGGCCAAATAAATTATTTTCCTTAGCCCTAACGGAACTGAGATGTCTTTTAAACGCTAGGATGAGACACGTATTTTTAAGTGCAAAATTGATAGGCATGGGAGATAAGTACAAATTACGCTAAGAAAAGCAACGCGAACCTATATTTTTTGGACCAAAAAATACTGTCCTAATAACTTTTCTTTAATTCTAGCAAGGTTTCGTTAAAAAAATCAGCTTTCTAAAGTCTGTATCTCGAAAAAGGCTATCATTGTCGCCTATGGGGAAATTAATTGTTTATTTCAATCTATACAGCGTCGACATTTCTTTATCATAGTGCTCAAAAAGTGTCAAAAACAGTAATTTTACTTGATATTTGATGTGAAACCGTATTTTTTGGTGACAAATGAATTATTGATTAACTAGTTTTTAAGCTATAGTCTGTTTCATATTTGTATAGCGTTTTACCTTAGAAACAAGGGTGGGTTCGAATTTTGACTTACTGTGGAGAGAATATGTCATTTTCTGAACTTCTGCTGATTTGTTTGAAAAAAGCACGTACACGTCTAGAGTTTGGATATACAAATCGATTTTTAAACATGACAATCTCGATCCAAGTGCTGTTATCGAAATTACCAAATTCAGTGAAAATGTACAGAAATGATCCCCTTCGAACATTGAAATGTTCACTCGAATGGCAGACTATAAAAATTAGAATAGGCACGACATTTTGTAGTTAACGAATAGTTTTCGATGTTTCAACACAAATATTTACACATTTTTTATATTTTGAAAGGCTATAGTCTGTTTCAAAAATGTACTTTTATACGAAAATGGTTTCATTTAAAACTGTTGTTCAAAATTCACCGTAGTAGTTACATATTGGATCGGTTTTGGTATCAATATAATCAGTACTTGATGACATATAAAGAATCATTGGAGAAAGTGTACATTATCTTCAGGCCCTTTTTAGCAGTACCGCATTTACTCAAAAAATCAGAAATTTTTTTTTCACATTTTTTGACTGGGGTTACCTCTGATAAAAAATTGTGAAAATTCAGAGAGTAATGTCAGAACGTTTTGAAGATGATTTTTGTGTGGCATATATATTTATGCATCTAACGAACTATGAATTGCATGATTCTAGAAAGTATTAAATACCGTATACAGCGTCGACATTTCTTTATCATAGTGCTCAAAAAGTGTCAAAAACAGTAATTTTACTTGATATTTGATGTGAAACCGTATTTTTTGGTGACAAATGAATTATTGATTACTAGATTTTAAGCTATAGTCTGTTTCATATTTGTATAGCGTTTTACCTTAGAAACAAGGGTGGGTTCGAATTCTGACTTACTGTGGAGAGAATATGTCATTTTCTGAACTTCTGCTGATTTGTTTGAAAAAAGCACGTACACGTCTAGAGTTTGGATATACAAATCGATTTTTAAACATGACAATCTCGATCCAAGTGCTGTTATCGAAATTACCAAATTCAGTGAAAATGTACAGAAATGATCCCCTTCGAACATTGAAATGTTCACTCGAATGGCAGACTATAAAAATTAGAATAGGCACGACATTTTGTAGTTAACGAATAGTTTTCGATGTTTCAACACAAATATTTACACATTTTTCATATTTTGAAAGGCTATAGTCTGTTTCAAAAATGTACTTTTATACGAAAATGGTTTCATTTAAAACTGTTGTTCAAAATTCACCGTAGTAGTTACATATTGGATCGGTTTTGGTATCAATATAATCAGTACTTGATGACATGTAAAGAATCATTGGAGAAAGTGTACATTATCTTCAGGCCCTTTTTAGCAGTACCGCTTTTACTCACAAAATCAGAAATTTTTTTTTCACATTTTTTGACTGGGGTTACCTCTGATAAATAATTGTGAAAATTCAGAGAGTAATGTCAGAACGTTTTGAAGATGATTTTTGTGTGGCATATATATTTATGCATCTAACGAACTATGAATTGCATGATTCTAGAAAGTATTAAATACCGTATAGGTTACAATACACCATTAGATTTTATGGGCGCAGCCATTTTATGAGCATAACATGGTATTCAGAATTAAGAGTATAGCTAATCCTGATTGGTTGATATGTGCGCCCGTTATTTTTTGTAATTAGAGACTTCGTGCATTCTGCATTATACCAAAGGCCAAATAAATTATTTTCCTTAGCCCTAACGGAACTGAGATGTCTTTTAAACGCTAGGATGAGACACGTATTTTTAAGTGCAAAATTGATAGGCATGGGAGATAAGTACAAATTACGCTAAGAAAAGCAACGCGAACCTATATTTTTTGGACCAAAAAATACTGTCCTAATAACTTTTCTTTAATTCTAGCAAGGTTTCGTTAAAAAACATCAGCTTTCTAAAGTCTGTATCTCGAAAAAGGCTATCATTGTCGCCTATGGGGAAATTAATTGTTTATTTCAATCTATACAGCGTCGACATTTCTTTATCATAGTGCTCAAAAAGTGTCAAAAACAGTAATTTTACTTGATATTTGATGTGAAACCGTATTTTTTGGTGACAAATGAATTATTGATTAACTAGTTTTTAAGCTATAGTCTGTTTCATATTTGTATAGCGTTTTACCTTAGAAACAAGGGTGGGTTCGAATTTTGACTTACTGTGGAGAGAATATGTCATTTTCTGAACTTCTGCTGATTTGTTTGAAAAAAGCACGTACACGTCTAGAGTTTGGATATACAAATCGATTTTTAAACATGACAATCTCGATCCAAGTGCTGTTATCGAAATTACCAAATTCAGTGAAAATGTACAGAAATGATCCCCTTCGAACATTGAAATGTTCACTCGAATGGCAGACTATAAAAATTAGAATAGGCACGACATTTTGTAGTTAACGAATAGTTTTCGATGTTTCAACACAAATATTTACACATCTTTCATATTTTGAAAAGCTATAGTCTGTTTCAAAAATGTACTTTTATACGAAAATGGTTTCATTTAAAACTGTTGTTCAAAATTCACCGTAGTAGTTACATATTGGATCGGTTTTGGTATCAATATAATCAGTACTTGATGACATATAAAGAATCATTGGAGAAAGTGTACATTATCTTCAGGCCCTTTTTAGCAGTACCGCATTTACTCAAAAAATCAGAAAATTTTTTTTCACATTTTTTGACTGGGGTTACCTCTGATAAAAAATTGTGAAAATTCAGAGAGTAATGTCAGAACGTTTTGAAGATGATTTTTGTGTGGCATATATATTTATGCATCTAACGAACTATGAATTGCATGATTCTAGAAAGTATTAAATACCGTATACAGCGTCGACATTTCTTTATCATAGTGCTCAAAAAGTGTCAAAAACAGTAATTTTACTTGATATTTGATGTGAAACCGTATTTTTTGGTGACAAATGAATTATTGATTAACTAGTTTTTAAGCTATAGTCTGTTTCATATTTGTATAGCGTTTTACCTTAGAAACAAGGGTGGGTTCGAATTTTGACTTACTGTGGAGAGAATATGTCATTTTCTGAACTTCTGCTGATTTGTTTGAAAAAAGCACGTACACGTCTAGAGTTTGGATATACAAATCGATTTTTAAACATGACAATCTCGATCCAAGTGCTGTTATCGAAATTACCAAATTCAGTGAAAATGTACAGAAATGATCCCCTTCGAACATTGAAATGTTCACTCGAATGGCAGACTATAAAAATTAGAATAGGCACGACATTTTGTAGTTAACGAATAGTTTTCGATGTTTCAACACAAATATTTACACATTTTTTATATTTTGAAAGGCTATAGTCTGTTTCAAAAATGTACTTTTATACGAAAATGGTTTCATTTAAAACTGTTGTTCAAAATTCACCGTAGTAGTTACATATTGGATCGGTTTTGGTATCAATATAATCAGTACTTGATGACATATAAAGAATCATTGGAGAAAGTGTACATTATCTTCAGGCCCTTTTTAGCAGTACCGCATTTACTCAAAAAATCAGAAATTTTTTTTTCACATTTTTTGACTGGGGTTACCTCTGATAAAAAATTGTGAAAATTCAGAGAGTAATGTCAGAACGTTTTGAAGATGATTTTTGTGTGGCATATATATTTATGCATCTAACGAACTATGAATTGCATGATTCTAGAAAGTATTAAATACCGTATACAGCGTCGACATTTCTTTATCATAGTGCTCAAAAAGTGTCAAAAACAGTAATTTTACTTGATATTTGATGTGAAACCGTATTTTTTGGTGACAAATGAATTATTGATTACTAGATTTTAAGCTATAGTCTGTTTCATATTTGTATAGCGTTTTACCTTAGAAACAAGGGTGGGTTCGAATTTTGACTTACTGTGGAGAGAATATGTCATTTTCTGAACTTCTGCTGATTTGTTTGAAAAAAGCACGTACACGTCTAGAGTTTGGATATACAAATCGATTTTTAAACATGACAATCTCGATCCAAGTGCTGTTATCGAAATTACCAAATTCAGTGAAAATGTACAGAAATGATCCCCTTCGAACATTGAAATGTTCACTCGAATGGCAGACTATAAAAATTAGAATAGGCACGACATTTTGTAGTTAACGAATAGTTTTCGATGTTTCAACACAAATATTTACACATTTTTCATATTTTGAAAGGCTATAGTCTGTTTCAAAAATGTACTTTTATACGAAAATGGTTTCATTTAAAACTGTTGTTCAAAATTCACCGTAGTAGTTACATATTGGATCGGTTTTGGTATCAATATAATCAGTACTTGATGACATGTAAAGAATCATTGGAGAAAGTGTACATTATCTTCAGGCCCTTTTTAGCAGTACCGCTTTTACTCAAAAAATCAGAAATTTTTTTTTCACATTTTTTGACTGGGGTTACCTCTGATAAATAATTGTGAAAATTCAGAGAGTAATGTCAGAACGTTTTGAAGATGATTTTTGTGTGGCATATATATTTATGCATCTAACGAACTATGAATTGCATGATTCTAGAAAGTATTAAATACCGTATAGGTTACAATACACCATTAGATTTTATGGGCGCAGCCATTTTATGAGCATAACATGGTATTCAGAATTAAGAGTATAGCTAATCCTGATTGGTTGATATGTGCGCCCGTTATTTTTTGTAATTAGAGACTTCGTGCATTCTGCATTATACCAAAGGCCAAATAAATTATTTTCCTTAGCCCTAACGGAACTGAGATGTCTTTTAAACGCTAGGATGAGACACGTATTTTTAAGTGCAAAATTGATAGGCATGGGAGATAAGTACAAATTACGCTAAGAAAAGCAACGCGAACCTATATTTTTTGGACCAAAAAATACTGTCCTAATAACTTTTCTTTAATTCTAGCAAGGTTTCGTTAAAAAACATCAGCTTTCTAAAGTCTGTATCTCGAAAAAGGCTATCATTGTCGCCTATGGGGAAATTAATTGTTTATTTCAATCTATACAGCGTCGACATTTCTTTATCATAGTGCTCAAAAAGTGTCAAAAACAGTAATTTTACTTGATATTTGATGTGAAACCGTATTTTTTGGTGACAAATGAATTATTGATTAACTAGTTTTTAAGCTATAGTCTGTTTCATATTTGTATAGCGTTTTACCTTAGAAACAAGGGTGGGTTCGAATTTTGACTTACTGTGGAGAGAATATGTCATTTTCTGAACTTCTGCTGATTTGTTTGAAAAAAGCACGTACACGTCTAGAGTTTGGATATACAAATCGATTTTTAAACATGACAATCTCGATCCAAGTGCTGTTATCGAAATTACCAAATTCAGTGAAAATGTACAGAAATGATCCCCTTCGAACATTGAAATGTTCACTCGAATGGCAGACTATAAAAATTAGAATAGGCACGACATTTTGTAGTTAACGAATAGTTTTCGATGTTTCAACACAAATATTTACACATCTTTCATATTTTGAAAAGCTATAGTCTGTTTCAAAAATGTACTTTTATACGAAAATGGTTTCATTTAAAACTGTTGTTCAAAATTCACCGTAGTAGTTACATATTGGATCGGTTTTGGTATCAATATAATCAGTACTTGATGACATATAAAGAATCATTGGAGAAAGTGTACATTATCTTCAGGCCCTTTTTAGCAGTACCGCATTTACTCAAAAAATCAGAAAATTTTTTTTCACATTTTTTGACTGGGGTTACCTCTGATAAAAAATTGTGAAAATTCAGAGAGTAATGTCAGAACGTTTTGAAGATGATTTTTGTGTGGCATATATATTTATGCATCTAACGAACTATGAATTGCATGATTCTAGAAAGTATTAAATACCGTATACAGCGTCGACATTTCTTTATCATAGTGCTCAAAAAGTGTCAAAAACAGTAATTTTACTTGATATTTGATGTGAAACCGTATTTTTTGGTGACAAATGAATTATTGATTAACTAGTTTTTAAGCTATAGTCTGTTTCATATTTGTATAGCGTTTTACCTTAGAAACAAGGGTGGGTTCGAATTTTGACTTACTGTGGAGAGAATATGTCATTTTCTGAACTTCTGCTGATTTGTTTGAAAAAAGCACGTACACGTCTAGAGTTTGGATATACAAATCGATTTTTAAACATGACAATCTCGATCCAAGTGCTGTTATCGAAATTACCAAATTCAGTGAAAATGTACAGAAATGATCCCCTTCGAACATTGAAATGTTCACTCGAATGGCAGACTATAAAAATTAGAATAGGCACGACATTTTGTAGTTAACGAATAGTTTTCGATGTTTCAACACAAATATTTACACATCTTTCATATTTTGAAAAGCTATAGTCTGTTTCAAAAATGTACTTTTATACGAAAATGGTTTCATTTAAAACTGTTGTTCAAAATTCACCGTAGTAGTTACATATTGGATCGGTTTTGGTATCAATATAATCAGTACTTGATGACATATAAAGAATCATTGGAGAAAGTGTACATTATCTTCAGGCCCTTTTTAGCAGTACCGCATTTACTCAAAAAATCAGAAAATTTTTTTTCACATTTTTTGACTGGGGTTACCTCTGATAAAAAATTGTGAAAATTCAGAGAGTAATGTCAGAACGTTTTGAAGATGATTTTTGTGTGGCATATATATTTATGCATCTAACGAACTATGAATTGCATGATTCTAGAAAGTATTAAATACCGTATACAGCGTCGACATTTCTTTATCATAGTGCTCAAAAAGTGTCAAAAACAGTAATTTTACTTGATATTTGATGTGAAACCGTATTTTTTGGTGACAAATGAATTATTGATTAACTAGTTTTTAAGCTATAGTCTGTTTCATATTTGTATAGCGTTTTACCTTAGAAACAAGGGTGGGTTCGAATTTTGACTTACTGTGGAGAGAATATGTCATTTTCTGAACTTCTGCTGATTTGTTTGAAAAAAGCACGTACACGTCTAGAGTTTGGATATACAAATCGATTTTTAAACATGACAATCTCGATCCAAGTGCTGTTATCGAAATTACCAAATTCAGTGAAAATGTACAGAAATGATCCCCTTCGAACATTGAAATGTTCACTCGAATGGCAGACTATAAAAATTAGAATAGGCACGACATTTTGTAGTTAACGAATAGTTTTCGATGTTTCAACACAAATATTTACACATTTTTCATATTTTGAAAGGCTATAGTCTGTTTCAAAAATGTACTTTTATACGAAAATGGTTTCATTTAAAACTGTTGTTCAAAATTCACCGTAGTAGTTACATATTGGATCGGTTTTGGTATCAATATAATCAGTACTTGATGACATATAAAGAATCATTGGAGAAAGTGTACATTATCTTCAGGCCCTTTTTAGCAGTACCGCATTTACTCAAAAAATCAGAAATTTTTTTTTCACATTTTTTGACTGGGGTTACCTCTGATAAAAAATTGTGAAAATTCAGAGAGTAATGTCAGAACGTTTTGAAGATGATTTTTGTGTGGCATATATATTTATGCATCTAACGAACTATGAATTGCATGATTCTAGAAAGTATTAAATACCGTATAGGTTACAATACACCATTAGATTTTATGGGCGCAGCCATTTTATGAGCATAACATGGTATTCAGAATTAAGAGTATAGCTAATCCTGATTGGTTGATATGTGCGCCCGTTATTTTTTGTAATTAGAGACTTCGTGCATTCTGCATTATACCAAAGGCCAAATAAATTATTTTCCTTAGCCCTAACGGAACTGAGATGTCTTTTAAACGCTAGGATGAGACACGTATTTTTAAGTGCAAAATTGATAGGCATGGGAGATAAGTACAAATTACGCTAAGAAAAGCAACGCGAACCTATATTTTTTGGACCAAAAAATACTGTCCTAATAACTTTTCTTTAATTCTAGCAAGGTTTCGTTAAAAAACATCAGCTTTCTAAAGTCTGTATCTCGAAAAAGGCTATCATTGTCGCCTATGGGGAAATTAATTGTTTATTTCAATCTATACAGCGTCGACATTTCTTTATCATAGTGCTCAAAAAGTGTCAAAAACAGTAATTTTACTTGATATTTGATGTGAAACCGTATTTTTTGGTGACAAATGAATTATTGATTAACTAGTTTTTAAGCTATAGTCTGTTTCATATTTGTATAGCGTTTTACCTTAGAAACAAGGGTGGGTTCGAATTTTGACTTACTGTGGAGAGAATATGTCATTTTCTGAACTTCTGCTGATTTGTTTGAAAAAAGCACGTACACGTCTAGAGTTTGGATATACAAATCGATTTTTAAACATGACAATCTCGATCCAAGTGCTGTTATCGAAATTACCAAATTCAGTGAAAATGTACAGAAATGATCCCCTTCGAACATTGAAATGTTCACTCGAATGGCAGACTATAAAAATTAGAATAGGCACGACATTTTGTAGTTAACGAATAGTTTTCGATGTTTCAACACAAATATTTACACATCTTTCATATTTTGAAAAGCTATAGTCTGTTTCAAAAATGTACTTTTATACGAAAATGGTTTCATTTAAAACTGTTGTTCAAAATTCACCGTAGTAGTTACATATTGGATCGGTTTTGGTATCAATATAATCAGTACTTGATGACATATAAAGAATCATTGGAGAAAGTGTACATTATCTTCAGGCCCTTTTTAGCAGTACCGCATTTACTCAAAAAATCAGAAAATTTTTTTTCACATTTTTTGACTGGGGTTACCTCTGATAAAAAATTGTGAAAATTCAGAGAGTAATGTCAGAACGTTTTGAAGATGATTTTTGTGTGGCATATATATTTATGCATCTAACGAACTATGAATTGCATGATTCTAGAAAGTATTAAATACCGTATACAGCGTCGACATTTCTTTATCATAGTGCTCAAAAAGTGTCAAAAACAGTAATTTTACTTGATATTTGATGTGAAACCGTATTTTTTGGTGACAAATGAATTATTGATTAACTAGTTTTTAAGCTATAGTCTGTTTCATATTTGTATAGCGTTTTACCTTAGAAACAAGGGTGGGTTCGAATTTTGACTTACTGTGGAGAGAATATGTCATTTTCTGAACTTCTGCTGATTTGTTTGAAAAAAGCACGTACACGTCTAGAGTTTGGATATACAAATCGATTTTTAAACATGACAATCTCGATCCAAGTGCTGTTATCGAAATTACCAAATTCAGTGAAAATGTACAGAAATGATCCCCTTCGAACATTGAAATGTTCACTCGAATGGCAGACTATAAAAATTAGAATAGGCACGACATTTTGTAGTTAACGAATAGTTTTCGATGTTTCAACACAAATATTTACACATTTTTCATATTTTGAAAGGCTATAGTCTGTTTCAAAAATGTACTTTTATACGAAAATGGTTTCATTTAAAACTGTTGTTCAAAATTCACCGTAGTAGTTACATATTGGATCGGTTTTGGTATCAATATAATCAGTACTTGATGACATATAAAGAATCATTGGAGAAAGTGTACATTATCTTCAGGCCCTTTTTAGCAGTACCGCATTTACTCAAAAAATCAGAAATTTTTTTTTCACATTTTTTGACTGGGGTTACCTCTGATAAAAAATTGTGAAAATTCAGAGAGTAATGTCAGAACGTTTTGAAGATGATTTTTGTGTGGCATATATATTTATGCATCTAACGAACTATGAATTGCATGATTCTAGAAAGTATTAAATACCGTATACAGCGTCGACATTTCTTTATCATAGTGCTCAAAAAGTGTCAAAAACAGTAATTTTACTTGATATTTGATGTGAAACCGTATTTTTTGGTGACAAATGAATTATTGATTAACTAGATTTTAAGCTATAGTCTGTTTCATATTTGTATAGCGTTTTACCTTAGAAACAAGGGTGGGTTCGAATTTTGACTTACTGTGGAGAGAATATGTCATTTTCTGAACTTCTGCTGATTTGTTTGAAAAAAGCACGTACACGTCTAGAGTTTGGATATACAAATCGATTTTTAAACATGACAATCTCGATCCAAGTGCTGTTATCGAAATTACCAAATTCAGTGAAAATGTACAGAAATGATCCCCTTCGAACATTGAAATGTTCACTCGAATGGCAGACTATAAAAATTAGAATAGGCACGACATTTTGTAGTTAACGAATAGTTTTCGATGTTTCAACACAAATATTTACACATTTTTCATATTTTGAAAGGCTATAGTCTGTTTCAAAAATGTACTTTTATACGAAAATGGTTTCATTTAAAACTGTTGTTCAAAATTCACCGTAGTAGTTACATATTGGATCGGTTTTGGTATCAATATAATCAGTACTTGATGACATATAAAGAATCATTGGAGAAAGTGTACATTATCTTCAGGCCCTTTTTAGCAGTACCGCATTTACTCAAAAAATCAGAAATTTTTTTTTCACATTTTTTGACTGGGGTTACCTCTGATAAAAAATTGTGAAAATTCAGAGAGTAATGTCAGAACGTTTTGAAGATGATTTTTGTGTGGCATATATATTTATGCATCTAACGAACTATGAATTGCATGATTCTAGAAAGTATTAAATACCGTATAGGTTACAATACACCATTAGATTTTATGGGCGCAGCCATTTTATGAGCATAACATGGTATTCAGAATTAAGAGTATAGCTAATCCTGATTGGTTGATATGTGCGCCCGTTATTTTTTGTAATTAGAGACTTCGTGCATTCTGCATTATACCAAAGGCCAAATAAATTATTTTCCTTAGCCCTAACGGAACTGAGATGTCTTTTAAACGCTAGGATGAGACACGTATTTTTAAGTGCAAAATTGATAGGCATGGGAGATAAGTACAAATTACGCTAAGAAAAGCAACGCGAACCTATATTTTTTGGACCAAAAAATACTGTCCTAATAACTTTTCTTTAATTCTAGCAAGGTTTCGTTAAAAAAATCAGCTTTCTAAAGTCTGTATCTCGAAAAAGGCTATCATTGTCGCCTATGGGGAAATTAATTGTTTATTTCAATCTATACAGCGTCGACATTTCTTTATCATAGTGCTCAAAAAGTGTCAAAAACAGTAATTTTACTTGATATTTGATGTGAAACCGTATTTTTTGGTGACAAATGAATTATTGATTAACTAGTTTTTAAGCTATAGTCTGTTTCATATTTGTATAGCGTTTTACCTTAGAAACAAGGGTGGGTTCGAATTTTGACTTACTGTGGAGAGAATATGTCATTTTCTGAACTTCTGCTGATTTGTTTGAAAAAAGCACGTACACGTCTAGAGTTTGGATATACAAATCGATTTTTAAACATGACAATCTCGATCCAAGTGCTGTTATCGAAATTACCAAATTCAGTGAAAATGTACAGAAATGATCCCCTTCGAACATTGAAATGTTCACTCGAATGGCAGACTATAAAAATTAGAATAGGCACGACATTTTGTAGTTAACGAATAGTTTTCGATGTTTCAACACAAATATTTACACATCTTTCATATTTTGAAAAGCTATAGTCTGTTTCAAAAATGTACTTTTATACGAAAATGGTTTCATTTAAAACTGTTGTTCAAAATTCACCGTAGTAGTTACATATTGGATCGGTTTTGGTATCAATATAATCAGTACTTGATGACATATAAAGAATCATTGGAGAAAGTGTACATTATCTTCAGGCCCTTTTTAGCAGTACCGCATTTACTCAAAAAATCAGAAAATTTTTTTTCACATTTTTTGACTGGGGTTACCTCTGATAAAAAATTGTGAAAATTCAGAGAGTAATGTCAGAACGTTTTGAAGATGATTTTTGTGTGGCATATATATTTATGCATCTAACGAACTATGAATTGCATGATTCTAGAAAGTATTAAATACCGTATACAGCGTCGACATTTCTTTATCATAGTGCTCAAAAAGTGTCAAAAACAGTAATTTTACTTGATATTTGATGTGAAACCGTATTTTTTGGTGACAAATGAATTATTGATTAACTAGTTTTTAAGCTATAGTCTGTTTCATATTTGTATAGCGTTTTACCTTAGAAACAAGGGTGGGTTCGAATTTTGACTTACTGTGGAGAGAATATGTCATTTTCTGAACTTCTGCTGATTTGTTTGAAAAAAGCACGTACACGTCTAGAGTTTGGATATACAAATCGATTTTTAAACATGACAATCTCGATCCAAGTGCTGTTATCGAAATTACCAAATTCAGTGAAAATGTACAGAAATGATCCCCTTCGAACATTGAAATGTTCACTCGAATGGCAGACTATAAAAATTAGAATAGGCACGACATTTTGTAGTTAACGAATAGTTTTCGATGTTTCAACACAAATATTTACACATTTTTCATATTTTGAAAGGCTATAGTCTGTTTCAAAAATGTACTTTTATACGAAAATGGTTTCATTTAAAACTGTTGTTCAAAATTCACCGTAGTAGTTACATATTGGATCGGTTTTGGTATCAATATAATCAGTACTTGATGACATATAAAGAATCATTGGAGAAAGTGTACATTATCTTCAGGCCCTTTTTAGCAGTACCGCATTTACTCAAAAAATCAGAAATTTTTTTTTCACATTTTTTGACTGGGGTTACCTCTGATAAAAAATTGTGAAAATTCAGAGAGTAATGTCAGAACGTTTTGAAGATGATTTTTGTGTGGCATATATATTTATGCATCTAACGAACTATGAATTGCATGATTCTAGAAAGTATTAAATACCGTATACAGCGTCGACATTTCTTTATCATAGTGCTCAAAAAGTGTCAAAAACAGTAATTTTACTTGATATTTGATGTGAAACCGTATTTTTTGGTGACAAATGAATTATTGATTAACTAGATTTTAAGCTATAGTCTGTTTCATATTTGTATAGCGTTTTACCTTAGAAACAAGGGTGGGTTCGAATTTTGACTTACTGTGGAGAGAATATGTCATTTTCTGAACTTCTGCTGATTTGTTTGAAAAAAGCACGTACACGTCTAGAGTTTGGATATACAAATCGATTTTTAAACATGACAATCTCGATCCAAGTGCTGTTATCGAAATTACCAAATTCAGTGAAAATGTACAGAAATGATCCCCTTCGAACATTGAAATGTTCACTCGAATGGCAGACTATAAAAATTAGAATAGGCACGACATTTTGTAGTTAACGAATAGTTTTCGATGTTTCAACACAAATATTTACACATTTTTCATATTTTGAAAGGCTATAGTCTGTTTCAAAAATGTACTTTTATACGAAAATGGTTTCATTTAAAACTGTTGTTCAAAATTCACCGTAGTAGTTACATATTGGATCGGTTTTGGTATCAATATAATCAGTACTTGATGACATATAAAGAATCATTGGAGAAAGTGTACATTATCTTCAGGCCCTTTTTAGCAGTACCGCATTTACTCAAAAAATCAGAAATTTTTTTTTCACATTTTTTGACTGGGGTTACCTCTGATAAAAAATTGTGAAAATTCAGAGAGTAATGTCAGAACGTTTTGAAGATGATTTTTGTGTGGCATATATATTTATGCATCTAACGAACTATGAATTGCATGATTCTAGAAAGTATTAAATACCGTATAGGTTACAATACACCATTAGATTTTATGGGCGCAGCCATTTTATGAGCATAACATGGTATTCAGAATTAAGAGTATAGCTAATCCTGATTGGTTGATATGTGCGCCCGTTATTTTTTGTAATTAGAGACTTCGTGCATTCTGCATTATACCAAAGGCCAAATAAATTATTTTCCTTAGCCCTAACGGAACTGAGATGTCTTTTAAACGCTAGGATGAGACACGTATTTTTAAGTGCAAAATTGATAGGCATGGGAGATAAGTACAAATTACGCTAAGAAAAGCAACGCGAACCTATATTTTTTGGACCAAAAAATACTGTCCTAATAACTTTTCTTTAATTCTAGCAAGGTTTCGTTAAAAAAATCAGCTTTCTAAAGTCTGTATCTCGAAAAAGGCTATCATTGTCGCCTATGGGGAAATTAATTGTTTATTTCAATCTATACAGCGTCGACATTTCTTTATCATAGTGCTCAAAAAGTGTCAAAAACAGTAATTTTACTTGATATTTGATGTGAAACCGTATTTTTTGGTGACAAATGAATTATTGATTAACTAGTTTTTAAGCTATAGTCTGTTTCATATTTGTATAGCGTTTTACCTTAGAAACAAGGGTGGGTTCGAATTTTGACTTACTGTGGAGAGAATATGTCATTTTCTGAACTTCTGCTGATTTGTTTGAAAAAAGCACGTACACGTCTAGAGTTTGGATATACAAATCGATTTTTAAACATGACAATCTCGATCCAAGTGCTGTTATCGAAATTACCAAATTCAGTGAAAATGTACAGAAATGATCCCCTTCGAACATTGAAATGTTCACTCGAATGGCAGACTATAAAAATTAGAATAGGCACGACATTTTGTAGTTAACGAATAGTTTTCGATGTTTCAACACAAATATTTACACATCTTTCATATTTTGAAAAGCTATAGTCTGTTTCAAAAATGTACTTTTATACGAAAATGGTTTCATTTAAAACTGTTGTTCAAAATTCACCGTAGTAGTTACATATTGGATCGGTTTTGGTATCAATATAATCAGTACTTGATGACATATAAAGAATCATTGGAGAAAGTGTACATTATCTTCAGGCCCTTTTTAGCAGTACCGCATTTACTCAAAAAATCAGAAATTTTTTTTTCACATTTTTTGACTGGGGTTACCTCTGATAAAAAATTGTGAAAATTCAGAGAGTAATGTCAGAACGTTTTGAAGATGATTTTTGTGTGGCATATATATTTATGCATCTAACGAACTATGAATTGCATGATTCTAGAAAGTATTAAATACCGTATACAGCGTCGACATTTCTTTATCATAGTGCTCAAAAAGTGTCAAAAACAGTAATTTTACTTGATATTTGATGTGAAACCGTATTTTTTGGTGACAAATGAATTATTGATTAACTAGTTTTTAAGCTATAGTCTGTTTCATATTTGTATAGCGTTTTACCTTAGAAACAAGGGTGGGTTCGAATTTTGACTTACTGTGGAGAGAATATGTCATTTTCTGAACTTCTGCTGATTTGTTTGAAAAAAGCACGTACACGTCTAGAGTTTGGATATACAAATCGATTTTTAAACATGACAATCTCGATCCAAGTGCTGTTATCGAAATTACCAAATTCAGTGAAAATGTACAGAAATGATCCCCTTCGAACATTGAAATGTTCACTCGAATGGCAGACTATAAAAATTAGAATAGGCACGACATTTTGTAGTTAACGAATAGTTTTCGATGTTTCAACACAAATATTTACACATTTTTCATATTTTGAAAGGCTATAGTCTGTTTCAAAAATGTACTTTTATACGAAAATGGTTTCATTTAAAACTGTTGTTCAAAATTCACCGTAGTAGTTACATATTGGATCGGTTTTGGTATCAATATAATCAGTACTTGATGACATATAAAGAATCATTGGAGAAAGTGTACATTATCTTCAGGCCCTTTTTAGCAGTACCGCATTTACTCAAAAAATCAGAAATTTTTTTTTCACATTTTTTGACTGGGGTTACCTCTGATAAAAAATTGTGAAAATTCAGAGAGTAATGTCAGAACGTTTTGAAGATGATTTTTGTGTGGCATATATATTTATGCATCTAACGAACTATGAATTGCATGATTCTAGAAAGTATTAAATACCGTATACAGCGTCGACATTTCTTTATCATAGTGCTCAAAAAGTGTCAAAAACAGTAATTTTACTTGATATTTGATGTGAAACCGTATTTTTTGGTGACAAATGAATTATTGATTAACTAGATTTTAAGCTATAGTCTGTTTCATATTTGTATAGCGTTTTACCTTAGAAACAAGGGTGGGTTCGAATTTTGACTTACTGTGGAGAGAATATGTCATTTTCTGAACTTCTGCTGATTTGTTTGAAAAAAGCACGTACACGTCTAGAGTTTGGATATACAAATCGATTTTTAAACATGACAATCTCGATCCAAGTGCTGTTATCGAAATTACCAAATTCAGTGAAAATGTACAGAAATGATCCCCTTCGAACATTGAAATGTTCACTCGAATGGCAGACTATAAAAATTAGAATAGGCACGACATTTTGTAGTTAACGAATAGTTTTCGATGTTTCAACACAAATATTTACACATTTTTCATATTTTGAAAGGCTATAGTCTGTTTCAAAAATGTACTTTTATACGAAAATGGTTTCATTTAAAACTGTTGTTCAAAATTCACCGTAGTAGTTACATATTGGATCGGTTTTGGTATCAATATAATCAGTACTTGATGACATATAAAGAATCATTGGAGAAAGTGTACATTATCTTCAGGCCCTTTTTAGCAGTACCGCATTTACTCAAAAAATCAGAAATTTTTTTTTCACATTTTTTGACTGGGGTTACCTCTGATAAAAAATTGTGAAAATTCAGAGAGTAATGTCAGAACGTTTTGAAGATGATTTTTGTGTGGCATATATATTTATGCATCTAACGAACTATGAATTGCATGATTCTAGAAAGTATTAAATACCGTATAGGTTACAATACACCATTAGATTTTATGGGCGCAGCCATTTTATGAGCATAACATGGTATTCAGAATTAAGAGTATAGCTAATCCTGATTGGTTGATATGTGCGCCCGTTATTTTTTGTAATTAGAGACTTCGTGCATTCTGCATTATACCAAAGGCCAAATAAATTATTTTCCTTAGCCCTAACGGAACTGAGATGTCTTTTAAACGCTAGGATGAGACACGTATTTTTAAGTGCAAAATTGATAGGCATGGGAGATAAGTACAAATTACGCTAAGAAAAGCAACGCGAACCTATATTTTTTGGACCAAAAAATACTGTCCTAATAACTTTTCTTTAATTCTAGCAAGGTTTCGTTAAAAAAATCAGCTTTCTAAAGTCTGTATCTCGAAAAAGGCTATCATTGTCGCCTATGGGGAAATTAATTGTTTATTTCAATCTTTAAAGCTGCACTGGCGGTGGCATTCACAGCTTTACTTCCCAGCGTTTTTGCAACAGAAGAGGTAAATGCTCGACTGAGTAAATTACCGACAGTCTAAATAATACTCCTGCCTTCAATTACACATTGTCGATGACTACCACGTTTTAAAGTTAATACTGTTACGGGACGGGTGGGTGTGTCCCATAGGTAACAGTATTTATAAAGGTAAACACACCTGTGACTATGATATTGGTTAATTCAACTATCTGTCAACCCTGGTGTCGAGTAACAAACTAAGTAATTACTGGTAGCGTAGCTGGCAAAATGGTCAAGGCAATGGTAGCGTAGCAGTCAAAACAGATAAGGCACTGGTTTAAAAATGGTAGCTCAGAAACTCATTAATTAACATTGACTTCCTTATTACATGTACAACAGATAACAAGATTTATCTTAGCTTTACAATTTATTATATACAAACAATCAATACTATTACAAGTATAAATCACATGAAAACCAACCAGAGCACTTAAGTAATAAAATGTACAGAGACCCCACTTTTTGGTACGTTAATCGTTTCTCAACATTGTAGTAAACGTAGTAAAACATATAGGTCAATCATGGTCAGGTCCATTTATTCAAAGGGAGGCATACAGTATCAAAGGTACGTGTATTCTACGGGTTGCATCGACTGCGGCGTATTTGGTTTGCTCTGGTAATATCCTTGGTATCAGGAGTGAACGCCCTAGTAGCGGGCCGCAGTCTCCCTGAAGATGATGATGGAAGTTTTTAACGACCTTGACTGGTTATACAGCCCTCGCACGGTCGGCCCTGGCTTGCGCCTTTTTGGGCATTCAAATGATTTAATTTTTACCATAAGGTAATTTATCTCCCTGAAGACTGGTGTGCACTCTCTTTTATACATCTGTCCCACCAAATTATCGTGCCCCTATGGTGATTGTGGGAAAATTACGTAAAGCTGATTTGATGCTGATCTCAGGTCATTAGGTCTCGACGTCAATAAACTTGATGATGCAAATGGCGGCGATTGCGAATGTTGACATTCTGTCAAGTCGGGAAATGGACAAACGGGACTTAACTAAGCTTAGTACTCTTAGCATGTATGGACCCCGATTACAATATGCAGGCCTATCGTAAAATAAAATAGAAAGGTAATAAAGCAGGAACGTGTGAAATAAAGGTAAACAGAAGGTGGGAACCGTCGTTCAGTCATGGGACCCCCCTGGTCAAACAGTGAAGACGAACTCTATATCACTATTCCGAGAGACCTTACTAACAATATTTACATACAATAACAATAAAATTATATGTAATGTTCAACAACTGTCTTTTTATACGTGAAAGTAGAAGTGAGTGTTTACTGAGTTGCCCGAAAAAGTCGTATGTTCAAACCTACAACCTATCCCCTAAACCGTAACACTACCCTGGAAAAGAGTTCGTCCTCGAACTAAAAATAGGACACCTACCTAATAAATACCTACTTATCAACCTATAAGAAAAAAATAAAACCGGATCTTCTGTCTGTAGTTGATGGCTCTGTCGACATGGTAAAATTGATCGCAATAGGCATCAATATATATAGTTCCCATTTCTGGCACTGAGATAATATGTATGGCATTGATACTATATCTCTGGTATCAATTATAAATATGGTTTGAAAGATGAATAATATTGTATCTCTGGAATTAAGATACTCTCAACACTGAATAATAGTATATATCTGGTTTCAATATAAAGTGCTTACTCTACTTGATGTTAACTTCATGGTATGGTTGGTTCAAATAAATAAATGACTAATAAAAGGTACTCCATAGATTGTCCATGTCACCCGTCACAAAGACACTTCAGTGAATCACAACAATACCATATGAAGAATATTCCACAGACCTTCCATCCGTCACACAGACAAGTCGATGAGTCACCGGGAACACTGGTAAACTAATATAGGTAACAAAAATACTGCATGGTATTCCACAGACATTCCACCCGTCACATAGACACGTCGGTGAGTCACCGGGACAATACCAAATGAAAAATATTCCACAGACCTTCCATCCGTCACACAGAAACGTCGATGAGTCACAAGAACATTGGTAAACTAAAATAGGTAACAAAAAAACTGCATGGTATTCCACAGACATTCCATCCGTCACATAGACACGTCGATGAGTCACCGGGACAATACCAAATAAAAATATTCTACTGACATCCCATCCGTCACACAGACACGTCGATGAGTCAATCAGAATATTTCTGTATACTAGCAAATAATACGATAGTCAATAAAAGGTCCAACCATACAACTCTGTTTCTCATAAAATGGTCTATAAAAAATGTTTATTTATTGGTAACATGAATTCATACATAACAACACCGCAACAGTTTCAACTGGTAAAACAATGTGATTTAACGATATAAATACTGAAATATTTAATGAACTCATTTTCAGGTTTTATGAAAATGACTATTACTGGTACAAAATTCATTTTCATAATAATATAAAAAAAAACATGTTCACATTCTAACATTCATGGTATCTGAATGTAACAAAAATTGATCATTAAGTTCTCTTAGGACAATCTCTAATGATGTGGCCCTTCTCATTACAGTAATAACATTTCTGGTTTACCTTTGCATCTATACAAGCTGCAGTTTCAAATTGTGTCTGTTGTCTAAACTTTTTCTCTCTAGCTCTAAAAGATTAACATTTCAGAGCACAGTACAACGCCCCGTCAATGGTTTCAACATTGCTTTTTACAATAGCAAATTCTAACTCATGGTCATTTAGTGCTTTTCTAAATGCCATATATGTGTAATAGGAATGGATTATTTCCCTTTTCATTACTTAATCATTCCAGGCTGTTAATTGATTTGCTTGATAATATTTCATTTAATTTGATTTATTCTATTTAGTATTCATATATTGAGCAATACTGACATTTGAGGTCCTTTATTTATTTGGCATTTGCGATAATTTTGCAATGTTATTTATTTTTGCTTACCATTTTGAAAGAAGTTATTTAAATGAATTAATTAAAATATTTGAATATGAACTAATTGCCTAAAGACGGGTTGCCTGTCTGAGTGCGATGCACATTAAAACAAACTACGATAAGACGGGTTGCCTGTCTGAATTTAAGCTCTATAGGCAAGCCTCGTGGCGTCATGATGGCTGAGCTAACCTGGTTTTGTCAATAATGTTTGGAAGGGTTTCTGTCTATATATTATTAAGATGTTTTGATGTGTTAAATGTTGAATTGAATATGTCTTTACTTTCTTTTCATTAAATTGGTATTTGTTTTGCTGCTTTGAGTATTATTTGAAGTGCCTTGGAATATACCCCCATACACTGTATCCAGAACCATCCCCTCACATTTGGTCCCGCGAGGCGGATACAGTTGTTCCTGGGGTATATTTATTGTTTATAAGTTTGATTCATTTTTTAAAATTTATATATATTTCATGTCATGTTTCGGTTTGAAGAAAAACCTTGTTTGTTCGACGGTGTCAGCACTGATGTTACAGATTATGTGTTTCATTTTGAAACTGTTTCATTATGGAATCAGTGGACTGAGTTTGAAATGACTTGTCAACTTATCATTAATTTGAGAGGTGAGGCTCAGACAGTTTTACGTTTTCTGGAAAAGAAACATATGCAAGATTATCAGTATTTGAAAAAAATGTTGGTTCAAAGGTTTAACCCCAAGGAAAGGGAAGCATATTTCAAAATTGAACTGAAAAATTGTACAAAAAAGGAGAGTGAAAATATTTCTGAGTTTGGTCAGCGGTTCAAAATTTTAGCACACAAGGCATATCCAGAGAGTTATTTTGATTTGAATTTGTATTTGGTTGATTTATTGATTTCAAAATTGGATAGTGAAATGGGGAAACATGTCGCTCTGAAACACCCCAATTGTTTGGATGATGCAATATGTTTGGCACTTGATTACGAAACAGTTTGTCTTACAACTGGCAATTTTATTTCTGAAAGTGTTGAAATTGAATCGTGTGACAAAAGTTTAACTTGTTCTGAAATTGTTTGTTCGGGTTTTGAGATATTGTCTAAATTTGTCAAGAAATACTTGAAGTGTCGGAGAAAACGTAAGCAAAAGAAGTGTTTCAACTGTAGTCAGATTGGTCATTTACGAGTCAAATGTCCTAATAAAGTGGTTAAAGCCAATGTTAATGCTGAAAAGTCTGATGTTAGTGGTAGTATTGAAATGTTTTCAGAACCGGAAGTTTTAATCAGTGATGATTTCTTTGGACTGGCATACTAAAACGGTTTACCTTGATGCATTTTCTTAGGGTTTATGTGTATTTGTGTGTTGTAGGTGTTTTTGTAGTTGTTTGCATACAAATATTGTTCTCTACTTTTGTGGCAACAGTTCAAAGACGTGCTGCATGTCTAAATAACTGGTTTGTACAAATTTTCTTTTTACTTGGTTTAATTGGTGGTAAATACTAGTTTAAGGCTTGATCTGAAGGCAGGTGTGTAGTTTGTAGGATAGTTATTATAGTTTGAATTGGTTTATATTTTGGGTTTTTACTCAATTGTTTGGATTTGTAATCTCCATCTAGATATTTTGTATTTAGGGAGTTTATGATGGTCTGATTTTGTGGCTTTTGTTAATCATGGCATACCAATAGTTTGTACGAATAGTTTGAAGTTAGGAACACTTCTTGCTTTTATAGAACGTAGCACATAGATGAACCCGATCCATCTCAAGTGGCACACAGCTGTGTTACTTTAAAAAACAACGTTGGAGTGCTGAACCCGATGGTACATGTCAAACGTACCGTCGTGAGATCTACAATGGTGGACTTTACCTGGTATTGCCTCAACAGAAGCATAAACAGCGACTTTCGACCGTTACAACATTTATTCATCTAGATGTCCGCTCGATATTATCTGTTATCCGAAACAACTCGGGGAATTATAGCAATGGAGATTTAAACAGCGCGTCCGTACAGAAGTAGCAGTTCAACCCTTGATGTGATGTGTGTATCCGTGTGCTGTGTTGTAACATTTTATGTGAAACTGGACATTAATTATGTATTTTTGAATTGAAAATTTCATGAACATTTATTTTTACATGTGTAATTTGTTGTTTGTGTCAAATGTTATTTCATGAACATTTTTTCTTAAGGGGGGAGGAATGTAATAGGAATGGATTATTTCCCTTTTCATTACTTAATCATTCCAGGCTGTTAATTGATTTGCTTGATAATATTTCATTTAATTTGATTTATTCTATTTAGTATTCATATATTGAGCAATACTGACATTTGAGGTCCTTTATTTATTTGGCGTTTGCGATAATTTTGCAATGTTATTTATTTTTGCTTACCATTTTGAAAGAAGTTATTTAAATGAAATAATTAAAATATTTGAATATGAACTAATTGCCTAAAGACGGGTTGCCTGTCTGAGTGCGATGCACATTAAAACAAACTACGATAAGACGGGTTGCCTGTCTGAATTTAAGCTCTATAGGCAAGCCTCGTGGCGTCATGATGGCTGAGCTAACCTGGTTTTGTCAATAATTTTTGGAAGGGTTTCTGTCTATATATTATTAAGATGTTTTGATGTGTTAAATGTTGTATTGAATATGTCTTTACTTTCTTTTCATTAAATTGGTATATGTTTTGCTGCTTTGAGTATTATTTGAAGTGCCTTGGAATATACCCCATACACTGTATCCAGAACCATCCCCTCACATATGTTAAATAGTCTCTGGTATCGAGAGTCGCTGATGGGTAAGCCATTCTGACTAGTCTTTTTAAATTATCAGCCAATTCCTGTAATGGTTGGCCTGGTTTACGTATACAAGCATCAATTTGTGACATTTAAACATCTGTCAGGTTTTCAGGAGCAAACCTTTTGGTTAATATTTTAACTAACTTATGATATGTTGGGGTATTATCTATTTCAATATCAGCTAAGGTTGATAAAGCAGCACCATTCATACATGTAATAAGCTTTAAAACTTTGATAGCTTCCGACCATTTATTTAATTTTGAAACAGCCTCAAAATGTAACTTGTACTCTAGCCAGTTAGTAGTCCCATTGTAGATTGATGGTTTGGTATACCCAATATTCTCGATGTATACTGATTGAACATTCTCTGTTTGAAGACTGGTTTGATTCACTACTCCCGCATAAACTATTGGTTTCATTAGAAATTGTATGCTCACATGAACAATCGTTGTTCACTTTTGGTACGGTCTTCTATTTTGGTAATACTATTTAAAAGTTATTCAGTCAGATTTTCAAGTTTTTCTACTTTTTCATTAGTTATCTGTAACTGAGTTTCAAATTTATTAAAATGGTCCCCTAAGGTATTCAAATTTCTACTGAACTGGTTAACTATATTTGTAATGACCTCAACTTTCTTATTTATGGTATTTACTACAACATCTGGTCTCGATGTACACGAATTTTCACTTACCGGGGTAGACGCACGACTGTTAGTAACAGAATTTTCTGAAGGGCTAAAGCAATTACTCATGTTGATATTAAATCTGTTGTACAAGTATGTCAATAAGTTTCACAAAATAATCATACTGGCTATAGTCTCTACTCTCGATGTTTGGTTTTAAACGTATCCCACCGCTGCCACCAAATGTTACGGGACGGGTGGGTGTGTCCCATAGGTAACAGTATTTATAAAGATTAACACACCTGTGACTATGGTATTGGTTAATTCTACTATCTGTCAACCCTGGTGTCGAGTTACAAACTAAGTAATTACTGGTAGCGTAGCTGTCAAAATGGTCAAGGCAATGGTAGCGTAGCAGTCTCCCTGAAGATGATGATGGAAGTTTTTAACCACCTTGACTGGTTATACAGCCCTCGCACGGTCGGCCCTGGCTTGCGCTTTTTTGGGCATTCAAATAATTTAATTTTCACCATAAGGTAATTTATCTCCCTGAAGACTGGTGTGCACTCGCTTTTATACATCTGTCCCACCAAAGTCTCGTGCCCCTATGGTGATTGTGGGCAAATTACGTAAAGCTGATTGGATGCTGATCTCAGGCCATTTTGTCACGACGTCAATAAACTTGATTATTCAAATGGCGGCGATTGCGAATGTTGACATTCTGTCAAGTCGGGAAATAGACAAACGGGACTTAACTAAGCTTACTCTTAGGACCCCGATTACAATATGCAGGCCTAACGTAAAATAAAATAGAAAGGTAATAAAGCAGGAACGTGTGATATAAGGGTAAACCGAGGGTGGGAACCGTCGTTCAGTCATGGGACTCCCCTGGTCAAACAGTGAAGACGAACTCTATATCATGTTCCCAGAGACCTTACTAACAATATTTACATACAATAACAATAAAAGTATATGTAATGTTCAACAAATGTCTTTTTATACGTATTGGCTAACAGTAAACGACGAACGTGAAAGTAGAAGTGAGTGTTTACTGAGTAGCCCGAAAAAGTCGTATGTTCAAACCTACAACCTATCCCCTAAACCGTAACAATACCGTTGTGACGGTGATCCAAATCATACTCCTGAATACCAATCCATCCCTGGCCTTTCATGGCATCAGCCATCGCAACAATTCAATTTCTTACCCTGTTGTTGGCAGCTTTATACGAGGCTTTGCATAGATCTAATTGACCCAAAAAGTTGTTGAAATCAGAAGACAGTAAAACAGTTTGTAATCCACTACCATTTTGTCTTGAAGTCTGTAAGTGAGGGAAACTATGTTTCCCCCAATGGAAACCTTTACTCGATTTTGGAGTTTCGGAGAGAACAGAGTTACCATAGTACATGACTCTACTGTCTTTCAAATTTTTTCCATAATAAACAACAGTTCTTAAATTAGCAGATTCATTCGACTCCAAAAACTTGAAATAGGCACGTTTCTTCTTAATAAGTTCCCACCATCCTGGTGTTTCTTCGTATAACACACACAACAACAATATATCATTCCAAACAATTGTTAAAGAGGAGTTTCCAATAAGAATACCATGATTACCAGATTGCAATTCAAATGTGTGTTCAGTCTTATTTATAGTCTAAGTGATAAATAAATAATAAATAATTACTGTTAAGTAAGAGGTTTCAGGAATGCGTCTGTGGTTTTGTCAAATAGAATTGAATGTGCAAACTCTGGAGATGCTCAAAAATAGGTAGTGGATTGGAAAACTCTGGATGTGTGGTAGAGCTGGCTGCATGGTTGGAATGTCTTAAATTTTTAGGTTATTTGAGAAGCAGCTTCCTTTTGCACCTCAACCACAGGTTTAAACACTTTGGTAAGGTTTCGAGTTAATCCAATATTGTATATTAGGGGTTGATAGTTGCTTGCTCGAATATTTTGATTGGCCTCGTGCATTTCGTTACAACAAAATAACAAATTTTTACCACTATTACCAAATGGGAAATACATCATTATTGGATTCACATGACGCAGTGTTTATCGGCGTTGAACGGTGTCTAGTCTTTGAATTTGATTACAATGTATATATCTCAACAATATACCTTCCAATCACGGAGCCATTTCATGATCATATTTGTCGGTCGCATAGCCATCTTTAAGTGTGTGAGACATTTGTATTGATTTGGTCTACATAGGTTAGTGCTATTATTTCCCTTAGTTATAATTGTACTACACTGAGGCTGTATTTACTTTTTATTGCATTGTAAATTAATATCATATATATTGGTCATTTTTTCAGCATTGCACTTACTACCCTGACTACAGATACTTTTTCTATATTTCAATGGATTCCTGTCTTGTTAAAAGAATCGGGAATCAATGACATTCGGCTGTCTCGGCGGTGGTAAATGTATACTGTTCATCAAATCCGGTAGCAAATAGGAACACTTGATTTTTTATTAAGATGAGATTATAATTGTCTTCTTTAGAAAATCCTTCGTCTAAACCAGCCCTCATGATACTAGAGTTGGTTGATCGGTTGTTGTAGCGATTTTTTAAATACATACAAACCCAAGTCCATCCAATCCGATCGAAGGAGTAGATTTCAGCAGAGTTATTTTGCTGCTTCCTGATATCCAAATAATAAATCCTTTTCGGACTATCGACTTGATCTCTCTTATTATAAATACAAGGATACATTCATACGAAATTATGTGTGTGACAAAAAAATGTCAAGTGAACTCAATCGTATTACCAATCCTACAGTAAGAGAAAACAAATAGATAAGGATATTGTTAAACCTCTTATTGGAACCTCTATGCAACATTTAGATTTAGTGTGTGTGACATAGTGTAAATCACCAGAAAGAAATG
Organism: Mytilus californianus; assembly: GCF_021869535.1. Lineage (NCBI taxonomy): Eukaryota > Metazoa > Mollusca > Bivalvia > Mytilida > Mytilidae > Mytilus > Mytilus californianus. The sequence goes on along the minus strand of NW_026262723.1, from coordinate 46,630,503 downwards.
TTTGAAAAGGGATACAAAACAAGTTGAATCGAAGAAGAATTTACTATTTCCTAAGTGACAAGTAATCAGCCAACGACCTACTATCTCAAATATTTCAACGATGAAGAAATCCAATGATCCTTTTACGAGACTGAACTTCAGAAGACTAAAACAAATGTATACCGCATTGAACAAATATTGCGAAGGTGACCATGGAATTGAGTAAAAGAGGTCTATGACAATTTGATAGATTAACCCGCGATATTCAACTCATGGATCAAACAATCGTATATTGTAAAGATTTAAATTTGTTTTTATCTTGACATTTAACTTCATTTAACAAATAACCTTAAACTGTCCAGGTTTTTATGGGGTTTTCGCTTTCACCGCCAACACCATACCAGTGCATTGGTTTTTGTTGCATAGTGCAGTCAGAATAGTCCACTTTGCTCTCTATTGTTTTTGTAGGTTTTTTAAGGTGTTGATGGTTTTTCAAAATTTGTTATTGTTTTTTTTTTAACTTCTCTTCATACTAGTCATTCCTATTGAAGTGGAAATCTGCAATCATATAGTATTTTACATTTAAAACTCATTGTCATTATATCTAACCCATTTATTAAATTCCTACCACAAAACATGTTATGTTTAGAAGACTTAGCGTATCTAGTAGCTGTATGTACCGGTGGTAATGCAGTCAAATTACAAATAAATTTATCAGTTTTTTCGGGATATTCAGAATATTCTTCTTATTCATCTTTAGCCGACAAACCAATCTTAGTAATGTCCTCAGTAAAGTGAAGATGACTCCTACTAATATTCATGAATTTGTATTTTTCCTGATGTGATTCTAATATGGTTTTTATCCTTCAAAGTAACATTTTTCATAATCACATTTTCTTAAAACTTTTGCTTTCTTCGTAATTTCACCATCTACTATGTAGGCGTACATAATGGCCCTTTAACCCACAAACTGGGTCAGTATTTTACCAGCAAATTCTTATTTTAAAATGACAATTACTTTTTTGTTAACACCAGTTGCACTTCCTGATACATGGTTATTTGGATAATTAGAAGTATCAAATCTGTCTTGAACATGGAGGGATATATCCTTGTAAAAATCACCCGTTTGAATATCTGTATCAGTATACAAATGCTTAGCACTGTTGTCATTTAGTTTGCAAATAAAATTGTAATGAAAGTCATAACTAGTGTTTTTGAAAGAATCCAGATACAACTCCCAAATTTTTACCAAATTTAAGCGGAGTCTTTTTCATATGAACGGCTATCAACTGTTCTGTAAAAATAACTCTACTGTCAAAACTTGGTTTACCCACGAATTTAAGTGCTTGTTTTTCACTAACGACCAATTTCACATCGACTCTCTTGCAAATATGTTCCATAGTTTTTCAAAATACAAAATAAATCATCAGGTTTTTTTTCATATTCTGACATGGCTTTAGATCTAAGACTTGTATATAAATCTATATATTTATCAAGCCATACGCATTGAACAAAACTTATCATACTATGAACCTAGTCAATTTCATTTCTTCTAGTATAATGGAGCACTTACTTGGCGCAGTTATGTTATGTTGGTATTCGTTTGCCAACATTATTAATCTCAACATTTTCTTGTGCTAGTGAATAGTCACTATGTGTATCATGAAGTGTTTTGGATATTCAAAATATCATTCAACCATGTATTCATAATTAGTATCATCTGGACAGTTTAACATCTGGATCTACCCAATCAAAATCTCCTTTAGGTGAAGGTAGTGGCATAGTCCGTGCATAAAAATAGTAATTATCATCTAGATAAGTTGAGTATTTAGTCATTTGTGTTTTATCATTATCAACCATATATGAATTATAAGCTTTACCATGTAAGCATGGCAACTCCTGCTCTGGATGATTTTTCAAACATAAGCAGCATATCTGGATCCGAAAGCAATTCCAATTTAACTTTAGTAATGTTAAGAGCTGCATTATAAGCTTATCCTGATGCTGTGTAATACCACATGGGATCTTATTTATAATTTCCTATACAAACATCCCTCAAATCTTCCATTTTCATAATATCTGTTCATAATAACACATTGGATTTAAGATAGAGACCGTGGTAATCCCCCAAGGTCTTACACTCTTGCCAGCTAGCCATACTATGCGATTTCCGCATAAAAATTGGTACTAGAGTATTATGTTTGAAGAGGAAGATGATGAATTTTCGAGGGAATACGTGTTGGAAAAGAAAGCCAAAGAACAAAATTGTGAAGCATTGAAGTGGAAGGATCTCTCGATTAAAATTTTTTTAAATAAAGTATTGAATGTTGAAGAAGTGAAGGGTAAGTTTGGGATGAGCAAGATTCTAACAATTAAAGACCAAATTGGAGAACATTGCAAGTATTGGATTTACTGGGTAAGCATTATGTAACAAGGAAACAAACTTGAAAGGGGCATACATGAGAAGTGACGGTTTACAATTGGCTAATAAAACATGATCAATATCTAAAATAACAAACACCATTTATAAATATGGTGTTTGTAATGAAATAAATCAGTACAAAGAAACAGTGGAATGGATGCCATTAAAAAGTTGAACAAGAAGTAAAATGGAAAACAATGCAAATCTTTGGATAATTTTAATTCAGAGTCTGAAGTTAAATCAGAGAATGTACATAATTTTGTACAAAAAGACAAAAGTGTAGAAATATGTACAAGTTGTGGTGCTCAAAGAAGGGTTAGATTTGAGAAGATACAACTACCAATTACAACGTTTAAAGTGCCGCTTATACGAAAAAAAACAGGTTTTGTAAAAGAAAACCAGGTCCCATTGGATTATGTTAGAGGCACAAAAACAAATCCATTATAGGAATCCAGAAGACTTTATATTACTCATATGGATATTTAAATTAAAGTAGCTAAATAAACTCATCATAGATAAAAGGGTAAAAGAACTACGTCAAATGGCCAAGCAGGATTGATTAGAGAGGTACAGCAGACTTGAAAAATTGTTCAGTCAAACTAATTGAAACAAAAAGCAAAAGAAAATTTTCCAAATAAGATGGCTTTAACAAAACGAAATTTAAAACCATTGAAAATGGAAAAAGATTGTTTGAATATTATAAAAATAACTAAATCAAAACTAACCCGCTAGTAAGGAGTTCTTATATACAACTTCCACAAAAATTTGCACAAAAAGAGAGCTATTATTTAATGTTCTTCATAAGGATCAAAAGTTTTTCCAATAGGCAATTTTATCCACGCTACATAATAAGGAGGTAGATCAAAATCATACTAAGGGAGAGGGTAAATACCAAAAGTGGTCCGATGAATATTCAGTGTCACTTAAGATGAGTGATTAATTTGATAGATTAGATATGATCCTAGTATAAAACGTGTTTGTTATATGGAGATAGAGGAACCATTTCCCTTATGAATATCGAAAAGTAAAGGATCAAATGAATACTAGTAGATCAATAATGATAGTCAACGCTACTGTTGGATCAAGACCTTTGTCTCAAATTTAGCATCACATGTATCTTCCATGGAAAATAACACTTTTTGGTGTCGACACTGTGTAAGTCACTTTAACAGACAGGACATCTTAGAAAATCACAGCCAGTACTGCAGTCAGCATCAGTCTGTAAAAACAGAATTACCAGAGGAAGATACATAGAATCATGTGCATAACAGTGTAGACGAGACCATTGATTGGCGCGCTAAAATATCCCATTGACTGGGTCAGATTAGGTGAACGTTCGTCTGTAACGCCCACTACTCACGACGTATTTATTATAGACATTTAAACTGTGGGGTCACCAAAGGGTCTCAACGCCTAAATAAAATAATTCGAAAAACTATTCAGGAATAACCTTTGTGTTTTGATTTATATTGAATACTTAAATGTTCTTTACTTGTGTTTTTGTTATGTTTTGATAATCAATTTTTATGATATCGCACGTTTTTTCAGCAAAAATAAAAGAGGATTTAACTGGCTTTAAAAGTTACAATGCATGTGTTGATTATTATCTTTTTTTCGGACGTCAAAGCGATTTAACAATTGCGGTTGTCCAATTATGTCATATTTTAACTTTTATCTGGTCAAAATTTTATTTTAGAACGAATGCATGATCAACTTTAAAAAGTGTGCAAACACAAAACATATAGACAAAATATACTTCTGTCCTGTCTTTTTCGTACTTGCAAGTTATTAGACAGTAAAAAAGCTATTTGGATCAAGCCTTGTGAAATTTGCATTTACGTTTTTGAATAGGTAAAATATATAGTTTGGTGAACTTTTCTGCCAACTACTATACTTGTGAAAAACCCTTGGCAACAGAAACATATTCAGCTTTTTTTTTTAATCGACCCAATTTACATAGTAATGGACGACTTCGTACATTTTATGATCGCAAATAAAATATGTATATAATATACTGTGCACTGTAGTTCGTATATTCATTTTTTCTTTTGTTAATGGATTTTCCCGTCTTTCTGGGAGTGATTATTTGTTATTGACTCCTTAAGCTTACTCGCAAATAATTTAAAACCAAGACTTGCATTATAAAAATGTCCAAACAAATCTTGATTTTCCTTTTTGTTTAAACATACATCTCAGCCATAGATGAGGGCTTAAATTCGCCAAGTCTTTAATTTCAAGTTAGTGAGATGACCAAAGTAATATTGCGAACCATTTGCCAGTTTCCATGCGGTATCCGTGTTTTTTCACTCGCTCTGTTCTGTATCCACTCAACTTTCGTGTTTGTCATGACAAGGCCATTTGAAGCTTTCATGCTATACAGTGTGTGTTTTGCTTATTGTTGAAGGTCGTACGGTGACCTATATTGCTAACGTATGTTGACCACTGGAAGGGATTTGTCTGATTGTCTATCACACCACATATTCTTATTTTTATATGCAGCTATATCTATAATAAAATTGAGAATTGAAACGGGGAATGTGTCAAAGAGACAATAACCCGACCAAAGAGCAGAAAATTTGTTTTTCGTTAATTGTATTGTTGTAGATTAGGCCGTTGGTTTTCTCAATTGAATTGTTTCATATTTTTCATGTCGGGGACTGTTGTAGCTGACTATACGGTATGGGTTTTTCTCATTGTTGAAGGCCGTACGGTTGTCCATAATTGCTTACATCCACTTCATTTGAACTTTGGTGGATAGTTGTCTTATAGCAATCATACCACATCTCCTTATTTTTATATAAAGTTGTATCAATTGTGACTTTAGATACATTGGTGTATTGATTTTTGTTTGCGTAACGTCTAGTGTCAAATTTGTCGTGCATGTTTAGGACTATTAAATATACTGCAGATAGTTTCGTAATTAAACGTAGAGTTGTCTCATTGGCAATAATCTTCTTTTTTATATTAGATCTGTTATACGACAATAATACATAAAAAGATAAAAGGTAGGAAAATTAAGAGACCACAACAACAAAGACCATCGAGTCCTGTCCATAAAAAGTAAAATAGATGTTTAATCAGCAATGAACAACACAAAACCCGGATAGCCGGACGTTTGGCTCAAAATTTAGTTGGGCTAATCCAGTCTAACATGCAATCCCTCCCTTGGTAGACTTGGTAGACTTGGTGCAGGCACACAATCCAGTGGGTTAAATCAGTATAACATGCACCCTCCCCAGACCGACTTCTGCACAATATGTAGCGGTGTATTGTTGTGTGTTTGTTTAATCTACATTGATTAGAGGTATAGGGGGAGGGTTGATATATCACTAAACATGTTTAACCCCGCCGCATTTTTTGCTCCTGTCCCAAGTCAGGAGCCTCTGGCCTTTGTTAATTTTCATTTTGTATGTTTTTTTAAATTTAGTGCATTTATTTGTTTAGGAGTTCAGTGTGACGTCCATTTTCACTTAACTAGTACACATTTTTGTTAAAGGGCCAGCTGAAGTGCGCCTTCCGGTGCGGGATTTTCTCGCTGTGTTGAAGACCCATTGGTGGCCTTCGGCTGTTTTGTTTACTCTTTGGTCGGGTTGTTGTCTCTTTGAAACATTCCCCATTTCCATTCTCTATTTTAACATGTAACCTTTCAAATTTTTTGTGTCTGTCTTGACTTTATTTGGCAATAAACAATTAAAGAAAAATAAACTACACAGCGCAGCTTCCAACAGGATTACAACCAGAAAATTGATTTTAAAAATGCGGTCAAAAGTCAAAATTTGATCGCAGCGGAAAAATGCAACAGCTTGATATTCATTTGAAATAAAATAATTGTAATGATTTACACAACGTTACTTTTTCCAATATAAACATTCAAATTATTTAGTTTTTTGTTGTTTTTGATTAATTTACAACATCTTTACAAAGACCACAGTATGACTTCGATATTAAGTAAACCATAAAAGCGATGTTCATTATCTTTCTTCTGTTGTAAGTTTAACTTAGTTATTTTGTGTCATGAATTGGTATTGATGTCACTCGTATGTTTTTAAATATGAAGACAGGGATAGTCCGGTTGTCTTATACGTCACTGAGACACACAAAAAAAAAACGACAAAAAATAAAACTAGAGGCTCTAAAGAGCCTGTGTCGCTCACCTTGGTCTATGTGCATATTAAACAAAGGACACAGATGGATTCATGACAAAATTGTGTTTTGGTGATGGTGATGTGTTTGTAGATCTTACTTTACTGAACATTCTTGCTCCTTACTATTATCTCTATCTATAATGAACTTGGCCCAGTAGTTACAGTGGAAAATATTAAATTTATGAAAATTGTAAAAAATTGATTATAAAGGGCAATAACTCCTTAAGGGGTCAATTGACAATTTTGGTCATGTTGACTTATTTGTAGATCTCACTTTGCTGTACATTATTGCTGTTTACAGTTTATCTCTATCTATAATAATATTCAAGATAATACCCAAAAACGGCAAAATTTCCTTAAAATTACCGATTCAGGGGCAGCAACCCAACAACGGGTTGTCCGATTCATCTGAAAATTTCAGGGCAGATAGATCTTGACCTGATAAACAATTTAACTCCAATGTCAGATTTGCTCTAAATGCTTTGGTTTCAGAGATATAAGCCAAAATCTAGGAGAAGATTTTTGTAAAAGTTAACGACGACGGACGACGACGGACGACGATGGACGACGGACGCCAAGTGATGAGAAAAGCTCTCTTGGCCCTTTGGGCCAGGTGAGCTAAAAAGGGGCAACATTCATTCTACAACAAAAGAATACATCACAAGAATGTAAGTTTTGTAAGGAAAAGACCAAATTCGTGAGACGTTGTGTAGGACTTGAATAGCCAAGACAAACTGATAAATATCTGAATGAATGAATCGATTTATGTAAAAAAAATCAAGGTATTAAACAAAAAAAATAAAATGATTTTTTAATTATCCGGAACTCTTCACAAACAAAACCTTCATGTATGCATTGAATAAATAGTAGGCCACTCTTTTAAAATTATTACAACGTAGAAGTACTTATTCTCGTAATCAATAAGATATTTTGTGAATTAACCCCATCAACTTAAAGTTTTTTACAATGAATAACCGTATTTTTGGATTATTTAATGATATTAGCTCTGAACATTATTATTCTTTAAAATGAAACTGTTGTATGTGATGGTATAAAAAAATATTTAAAACAAATCTTTTCATTTTATGTATCGAAATGTGTAACAAGTAATCATTATTTAAATCCCCACTGGAAGGCCTCTGACAAACTGAATGAGCGTAAAATCATTGTTATCGATAGCCAATGACAAACAAGTTTAAGGTAAATTATTCAGTATTATTACCAACAAAAGTTTTACGGTTGTCTACGCTGTTATGAAAACGATTCTATATCAAAATTACAATCGCACGTTGGACGTTCAATGCCAACCAAATCCATCAGGGTCTTATGCTTGAGAATGAAAAATATCGCAATGCAGCTCACAGGAAATGCAATTTGGAATATCAACTTTCAAAATTCATTCAATTCCATTTCACAGTTTGAACGGGTTAGTCGCATATTTCTGAAAGAGTTGGGATTAAGCAAGGGAAAGATAAATTTCACATCAAACACAGATGAGAGATGTATCATTTTTTTTCAAAGAATATAGGAAACATAGACATGATATTCATTGACTCATTTAGACTGATGCCAAAGTCACTAGACACTCAGGCTAAAGATTTTACTCAGGACCAGTTTAAAACAATAAAACAACAGAAATTGGTGATTCTTATAAGTTACGAATAAAAAAAGATGCATATACATATGACTATTTAGATTGCAACATAAGATTGGAATAAACACAACTACGAACAAAAGAACATTTTTTTTATAATGAATTAACTGAGGCGCATTTAAGTGGTAAAGATTATGCACATGCTCAAACATTATTTGTCAATATAGCAATTGGATTAAGTAATATATATAGGGTACCCTCCCAACCCTTTCCTGACAAACTCGTTCGGGTCTAGGGCATAAGTGATATGGGCCATTTTAAAGGCAATACCTACCTCTACCTCTGGTATCATGGCCCTAGTGAAGAATCTCTTAGTTTGGCCAGCCGGCAATAGTTAATTTCGACTTTGTGATATATCAGGGTACCCCCTTACCCTTTGCTGACAAACTCGTTCGGGTCTAGGGCATAAGTGATATGGGCAATTTTAAAAGCAATACCTACCTCTACCTCTGGTATCATGGCCCACGTGGAGAATCTCTTAGTTTGGGCAGCCGGCAATAATTAATTTCGACTTTGCGATATACCAGGGTACCCCCTTTACCCTTTGCTGACAAACTCGTACGGGTCTAGGACATAAGTGCTAAATACCATTTTAGAGGCAATGCCTACCTCTACCTCTGGTATAATGGCACACGTGGAGAATCTCATAGTTTGGTCAGCCGGAAATAGTTTATTTCGACTTCGTGATATACCGGGGTACCCCCTCCCCCTTTTAACCCTCTGCTGACTAACTCGTACGGGTCTAGGGCATAAGTGCTATGAGCCATTTTAAAAGCAATACCTACCTCTACCTCTGGTATCATGGCCCTCGTGGAGAATCGCTTAGTTTGGCAAGTCGGCAATAGTTTATTTCAACTTCATGATATACCAGGGTAACCCCCATACCCTTTGCTGACAAACTCGTACGGGTCTAGGACATAAGTGCGAAAACCAATTTAGAGGCAATGCTTACCTCTACCTCTGGTATAATGGCACACGTGGAGAATCTTATAGTTTGGTCAGCCATTAATACTTTATTTCGACTTTGTGATATACCGGGGTACCCCCTCCCCCTTTTAACCCTCTGTTGACAACATTGTACGGATCTAGGGCAGAAATGATATGGGCCATTTTAAAAGCAATACCTACCTCTACCTCTGGTATCATGGCCCACGTGGAGAATCTCTTAGTTTGGCTAGTCGGCAATAGTTAATTTCGACTTTGTGATATATCAGGGTAACCCCCTTACCCTTTGCTGACAAACTCGTAGGGTGTAGGACATAAGTGCTATAAGCCATTTTAGAGGCAGTACCTACCTCTTCCTCTGGCATAATGGACCACGTGGAGAATCTCTTAGTTTGGCCAGCCAGCAATAGTTTATTTCGACTTCGTGAGATACCGGGGCACCCCCTCCCCATTTTAACCCTCTGCTGACAAACTCGTACTTGTCTACGGCATAAGTGCTATAGGCCATTTTAAAGGCAATACCTATTTCTACCTCTGGTATTATGGCCAACGTGGAGAATCTCTTAGTTTGGCCAGCCGGCAATAGTTTATTTCGACTTCTTGATATACCGAGGTACCCCCTCCCCCTTTTAACCCTCTGTTGACAAATTCGTACGAGTCTAGGGCATCACTGCTATATGCCATTTTAAAGGCAACACCTACTTCTACCTCTGGTATCATGGCCCACGTGGAGAATCTCTTAGTTTGGTCAGCAGGCAATAGTTAATTTCGACTTTGTGATATACCAGGGTACCCCCCTAACCCTTTGCTGACACACTCGTTCGGGTCTAGGACATAAGTGCTAAAACCAATTTAGAGGCAATGCTTACCTCTACCTCTGGTATAATGCAACTAGTGGAGAATCTCATAGTTTGATCCGCCGGTAATAGTTTATTTCGACTTTGTGATATACCAGGGTAACCCCCTTACCTTTTGCTGACAAACTCGTACGGGTCTAGGATATAAGTGCTATAGGCCATTTTTGAGGCAATGCCTACCTCTTCCTCTGGTATAATGGCCCACGTGGAATATTTCTTAGTTTGGTCAGCCGGCAATAGTTAATTTCGACTTCGTGAAATACCAGGGATCCCCTCCCCCTTTTAACCGTTTGCTGACAAACTCGTACGGGTCTTGGACATAAGTGCTAAAGACCATTTAAGAGGCAATGCCTACTTCTACCTCTGGCATAATGGCACACGTGGAGAATCTCAGTTTGGTCAGCAGGCAATAGTTTATTTCGACTTCGTGATATACCGGGATACCCCTTCCCCCTGTTAACCCTCTGCTGACAAACTCGTACGGGTCTAGGGCATGAGTGCTATGGGCCATTTTAAAAGCAATACTTACCTCTACCTCTGGTATCATGGCCCACGTGGAGAATCTCTTAGTTTGATCAGCAGGCAACAGTTAATTTCGACTTTGTGATATACCAGGGATCCCCCTTACCCTTTGCTGACACACTCGTACGGGTGTAGGACATAAGTGCTATAGGCGTGGCCCATTATATCAGAGGTAGAGACAATGCCTACTTCTACCTCTGATATAATGGCCCACATGGAGAATCTCTTAGTTTGGCTAGCAGGCAATAGTTAATTGCGACTTTGTGATATACCAGGGTACCCCCCTTACCCTTTTCTGACAAACGGGTCTATGACATAAGTAATTTTGACCATTATTGTAGAGGCAATGCCTACTTCTACCTCTGGTACAATGGCCCACGTGGAGAATCTCTTAGTTTGGCCATCCGGCAATAGTTTATTTCGAATTTGTGATATATCGGGATACCCCCTCCCCCTTTTAACCCTCTGCTGACAAACTCGTACGGGTCTAGGGCATAAGTGCTATGGGCCATTTTAAAGGCAATACCTATCTCTACCTCTGGTATCATGGCCCACGTGGAGAATCTCTTAGTTTGGCCAGCATACAATAGTTAGTTTCGACTTTGTGATATACCAGGGTACCTCCTTATCCTTTGCTGACAGCTCATACGGGTCTAGGACATAAGTGCTATAAGCCATTTTAGAGGCAATTCCTACCCCTACCTCTGGTATAATGGCCCACGTGGAGAATCTCTTAGTTTGGCCAGTCGGCAATAGTTTATTTCGACTTTGTGATATACCGGGGCACCCCTCCCCATTTTAACCCTCTGCTGACAAACTCGTTCGGGTCTAGGGCATAAGTGCTATGGGCCATTTTAAAGGCAATACCTACCTCTACATCTGGTATCATGGCCCACGTGGATAATCTTTTAGTTTGGCCAGTCGACAATAGTTATTTCGACTTTGTGATATACCAGGGTACCCCCTTACCCTTTGCTGACAAACTCATACTTGTCTAGGACATAAGTTCTATAGACCATTTTAGAGGCAATGTCTTCTTCTACCTCTGGTATCATGGCCCACGTGGAGAATCTTTTAGTTTGGCCAGCCGGCAATAGTTTATTTCGACTTCATGATTTACCGAGGTACCCCCTCCCCCTTTTAATCCTCTGTTGACAAACTCGTACGGGTCTAGGGCATAAGTGCTATAAGCAATTTTAAAGACAATACCTACCTCTACCTCTGGTATCATGGCCCACGTGGAGAATCTCTTAGTTTGGCCAGCAGGCAATAGTTAATTTCGACTTTGTGATATACCAGGGTACCCCCTTACCCTTTGCTGACAACTCATTCGGGTCTAGGACATAAGTGCTATAAGTCATTTTAGAGGGAATACCTACCTCTACTTCTGGTATCATGGCCCACGTGGAGAATCTCTTAGTTTGGCAAGTCGGTGATAGTTAATTTCAACTTTGTGACATACCGGGGTACCTTCCTTACCCTTTGCTGACAAACTCGTACTTGTCTAGGGCATAAGTGCTATAAGCCATTTTAGAGGCAATGCCTACCTCTTCCTCTGGTATAATGGCCCACGTGGAGAATCTCTTAGTTTGGCCAGCCGGCAATAGTTTATTTCGACTTCTTGATATACCGAGGTACCCCTCCCCTTTAACCCTCTGCTGACAAACTCGTACTTGTCTAGGGCATAAGTGCTATAGACCATTTTAAAGGGAATACCTACCTCTTCTTCTGGTATTATGGCCCACGTGGAGAATCACGTTTGGCCAGCTGACAATAGCTTATTTCGACTTCGTGATATACAAGGGTACCCCCTCCCCCTTTTAACACTCTTCTGAGAAACTCGTGCGGGTCTAGGGCATAAGTGCTATAAGCCATTTTAAAGGCAATACCTACCTCTACCTCTGGTATCATGGCCCACGTGGAGAATCTCTTAGTTTGGCCAGCCGGCAATAGTTTATTTCGACTTTGTGATATACCAGCCCCCCCCCCCCCCCTTTACCCTTTGCAAACAAACTCGTACGGGTCTAGGACATAAGTGCTATGGGCCATTTTAGAGGCAATGCCTACCTCCGAATGGAATGGCCTGATAATGTTGAGATTAATGACTCTGACTGATCTCCGTAGTTTTGAAAAATGATATGTCATTGAAATAGTAACTGATAGTTTTTATTTTTCTGGTGTTTTTTCATTAACTATAAATCTTCTTGTTTATCTGATTTGTTTAAAATGGAAGATATACGATCGTATTTAAGGCATGTAGTACTTGAGATGGGATTATATTAGACAACGAACAGATTGTGGAATGCCCATATGACAATTAATTCTCTTTAATTCCTTTCAGTGAACGTGTAAATTATATTTGTTAAATCACTGATGTCAAATATTTAAACACTTCGAGAAGTCAAAGATGACAATTATTTATAAGAACCGTATTTGTATGGATTGTTTGAGTGTATGTCCCATTTTGAAGAAGCATATGCATATGTCATCGCTTTTGTTCAATGTCTTTATTTACAATAATTGCTAAATTTCTATATTTAATCATCCTTTTATTTATTGTAGTCTCAGTTTACATTATTTCACTAATCACAGAATTTTAATGAATCGTTTCTTGGTTTTATGTGTATTAAGACATTAACCTTTTTATTTACTTTCATTTTAAATGGTGTTAAAAGACGCAGACCTTGCATAAAACACCTATTGATTTAAGATTTCATATTGCTATAAATAGCAGAACCATATTGGATATTTACAGCAAAAAGTTATTTTATTGTCACAGTCTATTAATTACCCACACCACTTCATCGGACGCTCTCTTGAATATTATTGGCGACTAACCTCATGAATATTAACGCCGGCTAACTTCACACTGTTATTTTCGGCAGTCCTTTGTAAAATGGCGAATGGAATACATATAAGATATTTCAAAATCAAAACAATCTTATTCTCTCTTTATAAAAAGTGGTGCCGGGGTTCTGAGAGACGAGATGTGCGTGTGCGTGTAGATGATGAGTGGTTGTTTTGGGAGTGGCTATTTGAGATGGCCGTTTCTAAAGCTTAATCAAGGGTTACTCTTCCTTTTCATAAAGCCCATTAGAATTAATGTGCACCTATAATTGTTTACCCTGCATTATAATTTATGTACTATCTATTTTCCTCTCATGGGTAGAACTCTCAATGAAAATACTGAAACTTAAAATTGAGAATGGAAATGGGGAATGTGTCAAAGAGACAACAACCCGACCATAGAACAGACAACAGCAGAAGGTCACCAACAGGTCTTCAATGCAGCGAGAAATTCCCGCACCCGGAGGCGTCCTTCAGCTGGCCCCTAAACAAATATATATACTAGTTCAGTGATAATGAACGCCATACTAAACTCCAAATTGTACACAAGAAACTAAAATTAAAAATAATACAAGACTGACAAAGGCTAGAGGCTCCTGACTTGGGACAGGCGCAAAAATGCGGCGGGGTTAAACATGTTTATGAGATCTCAACCCTCCCCCTATACCTCTAGCCAATGTAGAAAAGTAAACGCATAACAATACGCACATTAAAATTCAGTTCAAGAGAAGTCCGAGTCTGATGTCAGAAGATGTAACCAAAAAAAAAAAAATAAAAAAAATGACAATAATACATAAATAACAACAGACTTATATACTTACAGTTTATTTGTTTTCTTTTTGTTGTTCCGGCGTCGGTTGTGTGAATCAGTGTTGTACTTATCATACCAGTAAAATTATTATTATAGTGCTCCAAACATGTGTTCTGTCTTGTACTATATGTATCCTTACGAAATGTAAACAATGGGAAGTGACATAAATACATATAAGGCACGTGTTGGGCTACACTATGTTAGGTCTACTCGACTGTCTCACTCGATCGACTTGGATACCGTTGTATTAGTTAATCTGCTTATTCAAATTGGCACAAAGGCTCTTAAAATGTTTTTATACTTTCAATCACAAACAATTTTAGAAAATCGAAGATGTTCTACATGTTTGCTCTCAAGTTTGAATTCGTATGTAAATTTTGTTTCGTTTCTTTTCGTTTTGTTTTGTTTCGTTCCGCTTTTATTCCGTTTTGCACTTTACAGGTACCCCTCTTTTCGCCCGTTTTCTATTTTTGATATCTTAATCAAAAATTTTAAAAAATCAAACTTTCAAAAAGCGAAATAATCAAAACTGCACGTTAAGTTTAGTACTTTTAAAGTTTGATCAAATATCTAAGCTATCAAATTCAAAAACGATTTGTAGAATTTTAAAATTTTAATTATTTGGTGAAAATTTCAAAATTTCAAAAATTTTCAAAAATTTGGAATTTTGATATTTTAAAACTTTGATCAAAATTCTAAAAATCGAAAATTTGAAAACTTTTTAAAATTTTGAATTGATAAGTGTTACACGGACCGATATGCATAAAACTACTAAAGTTAAGATTTGTTCCGAACGGGCGAATTTTTCTACATGTCCTACGATAAATAAGTACTACGATTGGATATCTTAACTTAAGTGGTTTTATGCATATCAGCCCTGTTTCTTTACATTTTGCATCATATTCACACGAAATAACTTTGTCACGATCGAAAACCAAACACTATACCTTGCGTGAAAAAGGCCCAAGTTAATCACAAATTTATAAAAGATTTGTGGTCTATTTTGATATTACGAAACTTCAGAATTATTTTTATTATGAGACTAACTTCTTCTCCGCACATAAACAAATGTGTATCTGTCGAAACCCATATTTTGGTAAGGTCATGATTTTCTTTGACTGTTAATGACGTCTTTACACTAAATCCATTGGATGCTGCCTGTGTATTTGTTGATATTTTAGTTCTGGACACATGCTTTTTTTTAGTTGATAATAGCTTTGGACTAGCTTTCAGTAACTGCGAGTACTCTCAGATCTGTACTTTGCGTCTTTTGTGTTTTTGTTAGGGGTTTGTATGTGCTTTGTATCGATCTGATGAGTTAAGCCCATTTCAACTGATTTTTATAGTTTGTTTTTATGTTGTACTGTTACAAATCTGTCCCAAATGATGGGGAGGACTTTACGTCACAAAACATGTTAAACGCCGTCACATTCTGCATGTGCCTGTCCCAAGTCAGGAGCCTGTAATTCAGTAGTTGTCATTTGATGCTGTATATCATATTTGTTTTTTAATTAGTGTATTCGTGTATTGTTTTTGGCATTAATCAGGCCGTTAGTTTTTCTCGTTTCAATTGTTATACATTTGAAATTTGTCATTTCGGAGCCTTATATAGCTTACTGTGTGGTATGGGCTTTGCTCATTGTTGAAGGCCGTACGGTGTCCTATAGTTGTTAACTTCTATGTCATTTGGTCTCTGGTGGAGAGTTGTCTCATTGGCAATCATACCACATCTTCTTGTTTTTATATTTACCCTTGATATCATTATATATGCAAATTCTAAGTTCTTTGCATATCATGATATTTGAGGTAGGATTTTTTGACATTTACAAAATGTCTCTTGTAGCATTGCTTTTAAACAAATTGAATTGTTGTACTGTAATATAATACAATAAAGTCACTATAATATATTGCTCTCAAAATTATTCTTTTTCTAATTTTACACTTTTTAAAACAAAATTTTACTGATATTTAATTTTAAAAATTTGACTGTAAATGTATACTTAATCATCCTTGGATATGGATATAATCCAATAACACTGTAGTTAATTGAAATAATTTATAGTTTTATTTTTATAACGAATTGATTTAATCTTGATTTAATTTCAAACAGTTCAAATAGCAATTTAAGTGCACAACACTTTAAGAAAATACAATTGTCCTTATGAGTACTGCCTTGTATATTTGTACTTATTGAGTTCTGCCAGCAACGATGTAGCGTTGATATTAACGGTTATGATGTGTATTCAAATAAAATGGTACACCATGCGCATTTAGACAACTATAACTATCTTCTGTATTGTCAGAGACAAAGATAATATATTTCGGTTTTCGAAATTTAAAACAAACGTTTTCAATATCATTTTAGATAAAAAGATCAAACTTGACTCAATGATGGGGTGTGTTCAATGTTTAAGACACCCATGGTTGCCAATAGACTATAGTTGCTGATTCAACGTCTTTTGAACTCTGGTGGAAAGTTGTCTCATTGGCAATCATACCACATCGCCTTATTTTTATATTTACTGTGACAAATTCAACATTCATAAAAAAATATAATTTATTAGAAAATCTTAGTCTTAAACGTTGTTTTTCTCGTTTGAATTGTTTCACATTTTGTCATGCCAGTGCTTTTTATATATAGCTTACTATACGGTATCGGCATTGTTGAAGGCCGTATATGTGACATATAGTTGTTTTAATTCCACGTCATTTGGACTCTGGTGTATAGTTGTCTCATTGGCAATCATACCTCGTCTCCTTATTTTACAACCCCATCGGTGGTTTTGTGGTAGCTTGTTCGCCTCGAGTGCGAGAGATCGTGGGCTAACCCCGGCTGGGTCAAACCAAAAACTGCAAAATTGGTATTTGCTGCTTCTTCGCTAAGCACGCGGCATGAAGGAGTAAGAGCAAAGACTGGTCGGCTCGAAGTCGGAATAATGAGTTCAAGTAGGGTGATATGTCTTCCTGCGGACTGTTACCTTGCGAACTAGCACACTAAAAATCCGACTCAGCGTGTGGGTCTAGTACAAATCAGGGTTCATATACATATCGCACTAACATGTTCTCGTCCTGAACATGCATTTAATTTGCCATTAGACGATAAACAGCCATCGAGCCATCCATCCTCATTTTGCATGTTTTATATTCATAACATTTATTGGGTCTTTTCAGTAATAGATTTGAATTGTTTCACATGATTTTATAGCTATTTCGTCGAAATTATGTCGATAAAAGTAAAACAACCAACCTATAAAAGCCATTCAACAACATGTTTATGCAGTTGTTACTTTATCCTTTTTGCTTCGAAGTTTTGTAGTCAATGTATTAACTCTTTATTGTTGCATATAATACTTCTAAAAAATCTAAAAAACCCTTTCAAAATTGTGTTTTTTACTAAAATTGGTCCAAAATCATATATCATATCTATATACTAGGTAATTGCTTAACAATGGATTGTTAATTATTTAATTTATTTAATTTGGCTATAATATTTAGGTCTCTTTTTGAGCCTATAACTCCATAGGTGTTTCGGTATTTATACATCCTTGGATTTCAAATATTTAGCTTTGAGAGTTCATGATGAAGGTTAATCGAGAAAAGCGCTTCGGACGCACAGAATTTATACAGTTTGACTTTAAAATTTCGTTATTTTTGTTTAAGGAACATTCGATACTGCTATGCCTCTCACATTCTTTTTGTACAATGTACAAAACAAAAAGCTATTGAAAAGGTGGTATATCCCATTTCCCCTGAATGTGTTTCACTCACGAGATCAATATCCGAAAGTTGAAAATTTGAATACAGTATTTTATATAAAGCATTTAAAACATCGGTTTTATATCCACCGTCCAAAGCAATTTGCAAGAGAAAAATAGGTTTGAGACTTGAATGTTTGTCTTACTAATCGGCTAGGGCGAACGTTATATTTAACTTTTATACTGGTTGAAAGGTTTTCATGGTTTATTACACGTAGTTCACATTGAAAATACATAAATTACATAAAATGTCGAATTCATTTTATTGTATTTATTTGTAACGTATATATGATAGTCACGATATTTACGGGCATATGAAATTACATAGGCTAAAATGAGTTCATTACATATGTATCAAGTACAGATTGAAAGAAAACATTTTGTAAAGTTATTTTGACAGATTCGTAAAATAAAGGAATTACGGGTCATTTTGCATTTTGCCATTTCTGGGATTTGATTACCGACGTCAAGATTTTTTTCGAATTTATATATGTATTCATAAATCATTCCATCAGCTTCTTATTTTCACATTAGTTCAAAGGAATATAGGAGTTATGACCTTCAAATGACAGTAAGCATTTACTTACCGTCAATTTCGCAGTATTTACTTGGTGATGCACAGTTCTTCAAGTTCTTTGTTCTTTTTCGTTATCTTAGATGCAATGTAAAAGTTAAAGATGACTTTTGGTAATATGTGTCGCTAACTTGCTATATCATTTATGTATATCTCACGTTTTATTTTATTCATATTCATATTAAATTTGAAAAAAAACTTGAAGCGCAAGATCAAACTTTTCTACAAATGCACTATCAAACAGTGTCATGACGCTCGAAAGGTCAAAACCATATTTCCAAAAAGGTAATAAATTATCAAAAAATAAAATTCTACGTCATTTGATCTCTGTGGGAGAGTTGTCTTTTTGTCTCATTGACAATCATACCACATCTTCTTAGTTTTATAGAGGAATAAAATACAAAAGTATAAAAAGTAACAATGCAAATTTTTGTTTGCTTTAATGTTTGATTTTGAGATTTATGTTTATTGCCAATGTTTCCTTTTATCATTATGAAAACCCGGGTATCATTGTGATTTGGCATTTTGATCCCAAAGTATTTATCTTACATGACCTATTCATCAATTTTTGCGAATGGTTTCTACTAATAAGTAGCCGAATTAAGTAAAGGCATGCATTCTTTTAATAGCCATGTTAGATTTTATACTCGTTCTAGACTATAAGATTCTGAAATGGTGCACCAGTATATATACACGCATGCGCCATTATGGTTGCAGTGAAAAATTTCGTTCTTAACATTTTGGTATAAAAATGCGTAAAACTTGTGAATATGCAGCATTAGTTACTTTTAACTTGGATTTTTTGTGATAAGTGATGCCAAATAAGACAGACAAAAAACGAAAGAGGCAAATGCATACTCAAGGAAATACTTCATCTGAAAGCTCGACAAGGGACAGTTCTTTGTTTACAAAAGGCAAGAAAAAGTGTTCAGAAGACATAAAGGGTGACAAAAACAATGTACTTTTAACAGATATATTTAGTGAGGCATTCTCTTGTCTTTAGGGAGCTACCATTTGATTTTTATGGGGGGAGGGGGGCAGGATGAAAAATTTTGTCCTGCATTTTTTTTTACTAGTAATCTCTGTCCTGCCTTTTTATTTTTCACTCTATTCGGTCCTGTCTTATTTTTTTATTGGTTTATCCTGACATTTTTTACATAAATTGTCATCCTGCCTTTTTTTTTTTTGCCAAGTTCATACTTTTTTTTTTCAAATTTCATCTTAGACACCCCCCCCTCATAAAACTCATAAAGATCAAATGGTAGCTCCCTTACAACTACTCACCTACGATTAATTACTATCAAAATACAAACATGAACAATTCAAAATTCAATTAATCAAGGGTTTAGTCAATACACACCCATTCAATCGAGGTACTCAGTACACCAAATTTCTCGTACCATGGCCAGCCCTATCAGTTCCAACAATAACCGAGTCGCCCCATCTAGCAACAAACGGAATTGAAATGATACTAAAAGAATTGTGTAAAAAAGTTGATTTGATCGACACTAAACTCAACAAACTAGACTATTGAAGAGCGATTAAACAATTTGAAATATGTTTTGAAAGTTAGTGCTGTTGATGTTCATATTAAATCCTGCAAAGACAGAATAAGCACACTTGAACATAGTGCCCAATTTATGTCCGATATTAAGGATGAACACCAATCTATTAAAAAGAAACTTTAAACGGTGACTGAAAGCATAGAAACATCTAAAACAGTAAACTTAAATGTGAAAAATAGACTCGTCGATGGTGAAACACAAAACTTTAGTACTAACCTACTGTTTTTGCTGTCGATGAACAAATTGAAAATGTTGAAATGGATACCGGAATAAACGGGCCACAGGGTGATTCCGAGGAGGCAAATGAGGCGGAGAAAAAAGTTCCGGAAAACTGCATCAACATTATTATAGATTTTCTCGAGCAAAGGTTGAATATTAATGACGCTAAAACGTGCATAAAACTCGAAAAAGCTTTTAGACTTGGTAAAAAAAAAGACAAATTAATACCGAAAAACCGAGACCAATAGTGGTAAAATTTACTGTTTTCGACGATTGAGAAACGGTAGCTTAAAAGGAACAAACTTTGGAATTAGTCCTCAGTTCCCGACAGAGGTGTTATTGAAACGAAAAAAATTAATCCCGGTGATGATGGAAAAACGGTAAGAAAAGAAAGAGGCATATTTAGTAGGAGTTTTTTTTAGGAGATAAATTGTTCATAGAAGGAGTTTTGTGGACGGAATAGGAGTTTTCGGAGAATGACTGTACTACTGTTGAAAGTGATAAGTGTAATAAATCTTCATTAAATGTGTGCTCATGAAATATTTCTTAAGGTCTATTGCGGAAATTAAAAGACAAAGAATTTTTACAGGAAGTAACGAATTGTGATATTGTGTGCTTTAATGAGTGCTGGGTTAAATGCCCGACGGAATTTTAACTAAATGGTTAAGATAAGAAGTTAGTTTATAGGGAAAAGTGCAACGGTGGAGGAGTAATTGTTTTTTGTAGAAAGTGGTTAAATCCGTGTATTGAAGTATTGAATTGTTGTGCAAATAGTATGATATGGTTAAGAATAAGCAATTATGTTATTAAGTGTGATAGCTTCCGGAATGTTATCACATGCCTTTCCGTTAATGTCCGTGACGTTTATCACATGCAAAAGTTCAAAGAAAGACAAAATTTTAATAGTTCTTGTCTGTATTTCTTTTGCTGAAGTATATGATAAAAAGATCATTACATATCATTTTTCATATCAGACACGTTATCGCCCCTCGCTCATGATATCAGCCCTCGAGCCTGCGGCTCTTGGGCTGATATCATGACCTAGGCCGATAAAGGGTCTGATATGAAAAATGCCATGCAATAATCTATACTTAATATCGAAAATATGACTGCGATGTCTTTGAAATTTTGCAGGAACAAGTAGAACATTATAGTATATTAGGTAACATTTCAGTGATTGGTGACCTCAACGGAAGAATAGGTAGAGAAAATGACTAACCGTAATTGATATATGTACTTGTAAAACTGTGAAATATGATTGTTATAAATGGAATGAAGGGTTTAAAGATGACGTTAAAAGGGACATTGCAGTAAATTCCAATAAAATTGATGTACTGATGAATAGTTTTTCCGATGAGCCAAGGAATATCGACGAAATTGTGAATAATATTAATTCGTGTCTGTCCGATATTGTCAATAAATATACAAAACAGAAGTCACGAAAACTTTAAAATGTGATTATTGTAACAGCACAGAGCGAACTTATAATTAGATATAAGAACATGTGGTATGAGTGCCAATGAGACAACTCTCCATCCAAGTCACAATTTGTAAAAGTAAACCATTATAGGTCAAAGTACGGAGCCTTGGTTCACACCGAACAGCAAGCTTTTTCTGAAGGAGTGTAAATTAACTCTACTGCCACTGTTATGTAAACTTTTTAAAGTAATACTTATTACCGGGTGGTTTCCATAAATATGGGTCAAGAGTGTTTTAGTTCCGCTATTTAAGAAAGGTCCAGTGGATGATACGGGAAATTACAGAGGAATTTCGCTTATGTCTCATGTTGGGAAATTGTTTACTTCTGTAATTTATACAAGACTTTTAAAGTGGTGCAAGGAATACAGTATACTGTAGACTAATTCACATTTTGGTTTTGTCCCTGGATATGGTACACACGACGCCATTTTTGCCCTTCATTCTGTTGTATCAAAAAGTTTACGTAAAGGAAAACGTCTTTATTGTTGTTTTATTGACTTTGTCAAAGCTTTTGACAGTGTGTCACATTATGTTTTATGGCAAAAAATGTTGAAATGCGGTATTAGTGGAAATCTTTTGAATCTTATTAAATCAATGTATTCTAAGTTAAAAGTAAAAACTTGTGTTAAATAAGTTGGTGAATTTTCAGAGTTTTTCCATTGTAATGTTAGCCTGATGCAAGGCGAATCACTATCCCCATTTTTATATGCAATTTATGTAAATGACATAGTAATTGAGTTGATTAAACAAGGAATAGAACAATATGAAGTATAAATGTTAAATCTTTATCTTTTTATGTATGCTGATGATACAGTTCTCTTTAGCGAAAGTATTTTTGAATTGCAAAAAAAATGATTGTCACTGTATATGATAGTTCGTACCAGAATGGTCTTGACATTGATTTAAGAAAAAACCAAAATAGTGGTTTTTCGTAACAGAGGTGTAATGAAAGAGAATGAAAAATGGTATTTAAATGGTAAAATGATAGAAATATGTGATCAGTTAGTATATCTTGGTTTGTTATTAAATTATAACGGTACTGTTACTGTAACACAGAAAACACTATCTGAACAGGGTAGAAAGGCTACATTTTGATTATTGAGTAAGATTTATGATGATTGTTTTAATACTGAGACTTTGATATCCTTACTTGATACATATGTAACAAGTATTTTGAATTATGTTTGTGAAATGTGGGGTTTTCATAAGGGATCTGATATAGAAACGCTTCCGATTTGTATTATTTAAAAAGAATTTTGAAAGTGAAAAAAGAGACTGTAAATCATATGGTGTATTTTGAACTTGGGCGTTTGCCGTTGTATGTAAATAGATATGTAAGAATGGTACGTTATTGGTTGAAGTTATTAGAATCTAATAATTGTATCTTGAAGAGTATTTATAAAGATAAGTGCGAATCTAGTTTTGTTAAACCGAATGATAAACTCAACTGGAGCTGTTGTAAGTAGTGGAGTGACAAATCAAGAAAAAGGTGCTTATTTTACGACTTTAATGGACCGGCATAACTGCAGGCTGAATATGATTTTTCTGCAAAGTTAATACATTAATCTTACTTTTTTACCCGGTCGTAGCCATTTCCTACGATGCAGTTTTTCATAAAATGGAAATAAAAAGACATGTTGATTTTTTCAATTCAAAATGCAACTCGACAAACTATTTTACTTTTGTTTCTTTTTATATTCATCAAACTCTTGATTTGGCATTTTATGAATAGTTTAAGTACTAATTTATAATGTAAAACTATAATTTCTTCTATTTTGCCGTATTTTTGTTCGTTTTCACTCAGTTTTAAGACTATGCACTCTGTTCTTTTTCCACGGAGTGGTTACAACATTTGTGAATTTACATTGCATCGATATCTTTCAATCTTTTTGCGCTAAAAAGTAATTAAACTTCATTTTGTACAGTTATGAGACCTCTCCGGCTTAGTTTTTCTAATAACTTAACGTTTTTCGACATATTTTAAAATACATAATAATTCTATGAATTTCCGGATTTATTTCTCCTACCGATACGATTTAGATTTACTTTTTCTTGACGAATCGGTTCAGAAATTCATCATACTATTGTTCATGTTTTTGACAATTAAATTTATTAGTATTGATATTTTTGTATCACAGGTTGATTCAACAATGTTTTGAAAAGATTTTGACTGATAAATGTTTGCCAAAAAGATTTAATCGTGTTTTTTTCTAAAAAGTTAAAAATAGATTTTTTCTAACAATAAAAGTCAAATTGGAGCGGATTAGTATTGTTCCCGGAACATATCGACTAATACTGACATCTTCGCAAGCTTTTTTTTTATTATATATCTTAGTCTGTTCTGAACAGATGCATGCCCATGCCTTTTAACTGGACTGCTAGTATTTTCTGCAAGCATAAACCGTAGAAACGCGACAAAAACCTACGTTTCACTGAATCTGACGATGGGCTAAATAAAAAATAATCTAAACAACGTTAAGAAATAAAGTAACTTCATTTTCACAAGAGTTTAAAACCAAGACCCTTTACTACAGGGGTTGCTCTGTTATTTTTTCAACTTAGCAAATCGAAGAAAGAAGATTTTACAATGAGCTGAATGTTTTACATGTACGAGAAGGCTTCTCATTGCCTGTTTTGCCAGTGTTATCCTTGAAGATGTGCTTGTTCACAAAAAGCCTTTGTCATGTCTTTTCTTTTGGTAAAGTACTTGTCAATACTGCTGCTTCCTACTTCATGAATTGAAAACAAAGTACGATTCAGCCAAACTGCATTGTAAGTTTGAAAAACATTATGCAAAATCAATCGTTATACTGAAAACAAAAAGGACAGGGAGCAACAAATTTGGGGTTCAGTATTTCACTGATTTCGAAAGGATTTGAAGCAGCTAGCAATGTAAAATGTGGATAAATACTGACAGAAATGGAAACGGCAATTGAGACACTAACTAGCAATGAAGACCAAACATTACATGCAGCCGCTTCAATAGTTCCTACTTAAATGTAGTCCTTAGAAACAACAAACGGGACTTGCCCAACAACATCTGAAATATCTATTTCATATTCCATACAATACTCCTTGCTTGCTTGAGAAGTTCTTGTTGTGGATAGATGATGTTTAAGCTTACAAGGGTGGGGGTATTTACTTCTGAATTTCCTGACGGCAAGATGTATAACGTCTTAGCAAAAGTAGAATGTATAGTTAAAAAACTACTTTTTTTTATACCATTTCATTTAAAATTGGCATTACAACTACACCATGAGTTTGGATAAAATAATGTAAATGACAATCTAAATTAAAAATACTTATTGACCTTGTTTTTCCTATGCTTATGGGGAGATAAGATTTGTTTTAAGGAAAGAATCGATACTTCGGATAAGTCTTGCATATTTATCTAACTTATTTCAGACAAAACCTAGATCCAATACCTATTTCTACAGAAAACACTGACAAAATATTCCCCAATTCGGACCAGCTTTTACAAAAGGCTATGAGAATTCAAATTTGTATATATACATTTCTACCTTATGCTCCAGTCATATGCACCAAACATAGCAACAGTTTATCATATATACCACTATAAAATAATGTTTGGATATGTTCAGCAAAATGCTGTGCAAACTTTTGACCAGCAATTGCATTCTGATGCACAATAAGAAATATGGTATATGGAAGACGTTTTATAGTCCCACATTATAAGAAATTGAGAATGTCATGGGTTTTCATCTTTCTTTTATAAATGCTATAGCAACAGTTAGTAAGTTATTAACTTTAGCTGGGCTAGATGACATATGTGTTGACTCTGGAGTTTATGCTCGAAATACAATAAGCATATTATTATTTGCTAACAGTTTAATCGTAGTGTCCCAGAATTAATTCTGCCTATGATGCTCTCATGACTTCTTTATTTAAAGGATTTTCAATTGATAGTGAAACATAAACTGTATAAAAAGCATTGAACCAAAAGTATGGACGGCGTTCCTTGATTGTCGAAGTTCATGTTTTATCTTAAGGCATTGACGATTTCTTTACTGTTTATAAAGATCACACATTTGCTTGGAGAATTGAAAACACATACTGGTTTTCCTCCAGAGACCAATGTCATCATACATGTATATCCTTGTTTTTACATGCAAGGGTAAAGAGCTTGAAATAAAAGTTGTGTATGCAACACACATAGTTCGGCTTGTCCAAGTAGCTTGTCCAAGTATTTGATCGTGTGGAGGGTTTTAGGGGTGTAGGAATCATCTTACTCACGAAGCAATTTCCGAAGAAGACGACGATTAAACGATGCCTGAACAAACTATGTAAAGTCAGAAATATTGGAAAAATATTGCGTATACATATATTACAGTAGAACTCAGGGATGGTGGTTACATCTTTGACTTTGTTTAATGTTCAAACCCAGGGAAGAACAATGAGAAACCTGGTTTTCTGAAAATGTTGTGCACTTTGCATTTAAAGGACCATTGCAGCAACTCTTTCTGAGGGGTTCATAGTAGGCTGCTTATGTCAAAATTCCTGCCCATAAAATCTCAATGTTCACAACAGCAAATATATATTAACCTATCAGTACTTCATTTAAACCATTTCATTCGGTTATTTAGTGAAATATGTGCCACTTGGTACAATCAAAAACCTGATAATAAATTGTTCAAATAAGGCCTTTGAAAATAGTGGAATTAACTACTTTTGGAGTGTCAAAAACTCGTTGGAAGTACTTGATAAATTGCATGCATATATTGGTGATTTTGAATCTGTTCAAAGTTTTGATTTTTCTACCCTATATACCACTTTGCCTCATATTCTTATTAAGAAAAAATTCACACACCTAATTAAATGGGCATTTAAAAAGTCGTAATGCGAATACATATGTTCAAACTCTTTTAGGTCATTTTTTAGTAGCAACAAATAAAAGAGCTATGTCAATTGGGCATGCTTTGATACTATATCTGCCCTTGAATTTTTACTTGATAACAATTTTGTTCGCTTTGGAGATTCCGTATATCGTCAAGTTATCGGAATTCCTATGGGGACTAACTGTGCACCACTTATTGCGGACCTGTTTTTGTATTGTTATGAGTTACAATTTATGACTAAAATTAGCAAAGACCCATCGAAACAACATCTGATACAAAAATTTAACAATACTTTTAGATATTTGGATGATATATTGGCTCTCAATAATGACGACTTCAGTATGTATACTAAAGAAATTTATCCTGTTGAACTTACTTTAAATAAAGCTAATACTAACAATGAACACTGTCCTTTCCTCGATCTTGATATCTATATCATTAACGGGAAGCTTAATACAAAAATTTATGATAAAAGAGATGATCTTACATTTCCTATCGTTAATTATGCATTTTTAGATGGTGACGTTTCCTTGTCACCATCTTATGGTGTTTATATATCTCAAATTGTACGATTCGCTCGTGTATGTAACAACGTATTAGATTTTAGCGAGAGAAATTTATGTATTACTGAATAATTATTACACCAGGGTTTTCAATATCATAAACTAGTCAAAACATTTACTAAATTTTATCATCGGTATAAAGACATCATTCGTAAATATAATTCAACATGCAGACATCTTATACGTTCGGGTATTTCACATCCAATCTTTTATGGTAATATTCTTTACAAAGCACAAAAATGTCAGTATTCACCTCAAAAGCTAACAAAACCTTTAAACAGACTTATTAAGAAGGGATATAGTTACGATACTGTTGTCAGGTCATTAAAGATTGCATATTTTGGCTTTAATATTGATTCACTTATAGGGTCTTTGCATCGGAATTAAAGATATTTATTCTAAAACCAGTTGTTGGCATGACACGGGTTATGTTCTTCTCATATATTTTATGATGGTATAATACTAAACTTCTAACAGGAGGGGTTGTGCCTGATATTCATATGATGAAGACATAATCTTTCAATCAGTTTAATTGAGGTCTGGAGCTGGCATGTCATTAACTGCTAGTAGTCTTATTCTGTTACGCCTTTCCTCAATTTATATAGTTCGTTTGATTATATTCCTAATCTGTTTATGTGTTCCAGTTTAGGAGGATTATTCATCTTTAACCTTATAAGAGCTTGTAAGAACTTTAAACATCGTATCATCATTACCTTTCCCTTTCTTACACGTATCTCGAACTGAATATTGCAAGGTCATTCCGGCAGAACTGGAGAAGTAAAAACGTCATCTAGGACACAATTCGTGGCTAACCACAGAGTGAGTTACATTTATAACTTTGTATTTGATGCCTTCAAATCGTTCTTCACATAATTGAACTCTTTATCCGTGATATACTGGAAACTTCACCTTTAATAACTGCAGCTTTATTTCGCGTTCTATGGACTTTGCTATTGTCTACACTTGACATTCATACATTATAACATTGATTGAACACATTGAAAAATTGTATTTTATTTTGTATTTTCAGCTTTTTACCATTTGTTTAGATTGGTTTGAGAATTAATTGTCAGCACCTGATAGTCTTATTGCTTGAGCCCAATCGTGGTTATACTTAAATGGTCAGGCCATTACAAGTCTGTTGTTATTTATGTATTATTGTCATTTTGTTTATTTTCTTTTGTTTCCTATTCTGACATCGGACTCGGACTTCTCTTAAACTGAGTTTTACTGTGCGTACTGTTGTACGTTTGTTTTTTCTACATTGGCTAGACATAGCCAGAAATTAGTAGTACTTTTGCTAATTAATATTCATAATATGTAAATGAGAATTGTACCACGTGATAATAGTTTGAACTGGACTGGCTTGATATCATTAAAATCTTTAAAACACGGATATTATAAGTTGCCCGTCACAGAGTCCTTGTTTATAATTACTCTGATATTTCCGTAAAGTTGTCAGGCGGTCAAAATCAAAACAATGAACGCGAATTTAGTGAATTTTTCGTGTTTTCGTGAGTTTATTCTTCTTGAAATAGAGGCATTTTAACTTTACGTGGGAACCTAGAGTTCAACGACTACACATACAAGGTTTGGACTTGCTTATTCTTTGGACATTCAAGTTTCAAGTTTCACCCCGGCAACCTGTATTTCTAATGACCTTGTTAGCCAATTTTCAACACGAAGTTTGCAAATTTGACGTTTCAGCCATTTTAGCCTGTATGTTATACTGCAATGTTAAAAGCCTCTCGCTTCGATTTTTAAAATAGCTCAGGAACCTTGATGTTTGCAACGCCAGTCATTATATTTCGTTTAAATGGTGTATATTGTTGTGCATATTTATTTTCTGCCCCGGCAACCTGTTTATCACTTAAATCAAAGTAAAAACAGACACTTTTTCTAAATTCCCTATCATTTCAATATAATTTCCGTGACCCGTATCCGATTTCTTTAGTATAATATTCAAATAAGCAAAGTGGCGTTGATTTCTGGATATGAGGTATAGGGGGAGGGTTGAGATCTCAAAAAACATATTTAACGCCGCCGCATTTTTGCGCCTGTCCCAAGTCAGGGGCCTCTGGCCTTTGTTAGTCTTGTATCATTTTTAATTTTAGTTTCTTGTGTATAATTTGGAGTTTAGTATGACGTCCATTATCACTGAACTAGTATACATATTTGTTTAGGGGCCAGCTGAAGGACGCCTCCGGGTGCGGGAGTTTCTCGCTGCATTGAAGACCCATTGGTGGCCTTCGGTTGTTGTCTACTCTATGATCGGGTTGTTGTCTCTTTGACACATTCCCCATTTCCATTCTCAATTTTATGTGATGGATATACTGTGCAAATTTATTTGAATCGACCATTGAACAGTTTATACCAATCATATGTAACTAAATATATAATCAATTCACATTCACTCAATGTAGAAACTGGAAGATACTTTAATATTTCCAGAAATGAGCGTATTTGTACTATGTGTGATAAAAAAGTAATCGAAGATGAATATCATTTTATATTAGAGTGTGATAAATATTTAAATGTCAGACGTTACTATATTAAGATATATTATTATAGAAACCCATCTACTTTCAAACTAGTTCAGTTGTTATCTATAAGAAACATAAAGGAGTTAAATAATCTGGGTAAATACCTTTATGAGGCAGAAAAAATTCGTAACAGATGATTGTTATGTACTGTTAATATCTATGTGAATTGTATGCCAAACTCCGCTACATGTTAGAAATTGTTTATGTCATTAATGCTGTATATGTATATGTAAACTGTATAAATTGTGTATCTGTTTAATCCTGTGAGCTGTATTTGGTTACGAAATAAAGTATCAGTATAGCATACAAAGCATAATACATGTAGTTATTTAGTAATACATAAAATGACGTCATGAATTTGGTTTTGTCCCAATGGTGGTAGAACATTAAGGATGTTCGCTACTCTGTTACAATAAACAAGCTTTTTTAAAAAAAAACTGTTATAAACTGATAGTATATAAATCACAGAGCTAAAAAAAAAAGAAAAAATGAAAGGTCCGTGTCCTTGTATTTGAGATAAAAGTCATTGAAAATTAAGCGGAAAATCATGAAATTCTCGAGATTTTTCATACATTAAAATTGGTACCTTTTTTCTTTCAAAAACTATGAAAAAATAAGGATTTTATAAGATTTTGAAAAAATAGGTTTTGAAAGAAAACTATGGCTTAGCGGGCATTTTTTTTAATGGCACTTTCAACAACTTAACATCAGCACATTCGCATGAAATAATTTATAAACATGTGAGTATATATGAATTTAATCGGGTACTACAGAAGTTTTCAATTACCTGTTGGAGCAACCAAACAAAAACTAAATAAACTGTTTTGCCAGAACCAATTTTAAAAAGACAAAGACATCGTGTATAATTGATTCATTCAGTGGCTGAACAGACACTTTCATTTTCGTGAAAAATTGACCATTGCTCTCTCATACAGTTGTCATATTGAACAGTAAATATTCAAACCAGTTTGTAAAATTGATGAAATTTAATACCTAAGAAAAAAAAAGGTGATAATTATTTATGACATAAGTATAAAAATAGAGTAAATTGAGTACATGGATATATAAGACAAGGAAAAGTGACCTTATACGATATATATACGGGGTCAGTAAATTCCATCATTTTCTTCATTGTAGTTTTTACACACCTTTTAATACAATTTTTTTGATACTATATCGACAGGAAACTGGTAACATGAAACAATCAATGCAATGTATGCTTCTTCCACAGCTCTAAGCGCGATAACTAAAAGTCTACAGCAATCGGTTACTGGCTAAAGGCAGTCCAATAGAAAATTTATCTAACTTCTTTTGTTAACGTCGATGTGTTTAGTGTATATTTTTGAGTTTTCCTTTGTTCCTCACAATAAAAAGCATGAACTTACTGTTAGATAGATTTTGTTATCAAATGCTGAGGCGGATTGAGGCGA
The DNA here is from genome assembly GCF_021869535.1 of Mytilus californianus. Classification (NCBI taxonomy): domain Eukaryota; kingdom Metazoa; phylum Mollusca; class Bivalvia; order Mytilida; family Mytilidae; genus Mytilus; species Mytilus californianus. The sequence continues at coordinate 46,599,337 of NW_026262723.1, read as the reverse complement.
AGAAAATAAAAAAAAAACATTCCATTTTCATCAGTTTTAGGTGTAAAGTTGATTTTTGTCAGACAAAGCGGCATACATCAGACCTTGCTGGATATGTTGTACTGCTTTGGTTTTTGTCCTCTTTTACTGGTTACTATTAAAAAAAATTGGAGCAAAAGAAATGAAAAATAAATACGTTTTATCCTATTCAAATTTACCAAAAAGGACGAGAATTATACGGTTTTAATAACCTTTTGGTTTTTTATGCCGATAGCTATATTTATAACCACCATTTTGACTATTTATTCAAAATGTGCATAAAATATTTTTTATTTTGAATTTATAGAAGCTATTGTCTATTAAAGGATTAAACGCCTTTTTAAAGGAATTTATTGGTGTATAAACTCGACCAATTCACTCACAAACAAATAAAAGTCCGAAGGACTTTTATGGTATGTTTGTGAGTGACTTGGTCCAGTTTATACACCAATAAATTCCTTTAAAAAGGCGTTTAATCCATATAATTCTTTAAAAATTGAGATAAGGAATTCATTTTCCCACACTCGTAACCTCTATCACACGTAAATTGTATATTTGTGTCATTGAATTGGCCTGGCGCATGAATATATTTGTTGGTTAACGCAAAATTTTGTACTCCATGAAATTTGCTATCTGATAATAAATAAACTGCAAAAACTCTTATTGTCATTCAAAAGTGTTTATTATTTAAATTAATGATTAACGCGAAGTGAAAATACATTTTGTTAACGTCGAGCCGAATTGTGTTATTATCGCCACCATCTTGTTTACATTGGTTACGAAAAGAAGTTCGGTCAACGTCGTCTATCGAAAAATAAACAACGTCAAGAACAACTACCGGAAGTCCTCTCGACCAATCATATCAACGTATTCCCTAATATGCAAATCATATAAGAATTAAAAACCAATTGTTCAAAGAACAATTGAAGGTCTTTCCACACCAATTTTCTAAATTATTGACAGGAAGCTACTTCTGGTTTACTCAAAGTTATTAATAGCGTCAAAGTATAGATTTCTTCATACTGATTCAATAAATAAATGGTTTCTATATACTTTTGCCTGAAATAATGGAGATAATTGCCAACTTCCGGTTTAGAAAATGTCACTTCCGGTCTCATATGATAGCTTTATTCACACTGATTCCAAAAATATATAGTCTGTATATACTTATGCCTGTAATTAGGAAGATAATATGCTACTTCCGGTTTATAAAATGTCACGGTCTCAAATGATAGGTTAACCTATGATCATTCAAAAAATATATGGTTTCTAGGTACTTTTTCATGAAATAAGTGCAAAAAATACTACTTCCGGTTCGCTCAAGGTCACTTCCGGTTTACTTTTTTCAAGGTCATATGTCAACCAACAGTTTGCAAAAGACCCTATGGCTTTACCAAGTTGGAGTAATAATCAATTAACCTTAAATTGAATCATTTCAGGGACAATAACTCCTATAAGGTATCATTGGATTGTTTCAGACCAAATATATCATATCTTAATCACAATTAAGCAAACATTTTGCACTAGTTCTTTAATTTGTAATTTTAAAAGTGACAGAGGAGATCAAATAACAAGGAAAAGTCAAAATTTAGAATATGACCTTGACCTTTGACCTTGACCTCAATTTCATTTAATCGAACCAAGGAACTCAAATCAATATACCTTAGGTCTCTATCACTTACCATTCATGCTATACATTTATATATCCCTTATGTCAAATACAGAAGGGGAAATAACTCTCATATGGAGTTTACAAATCGCTTCGGTCAAAATTGGACAAAACATCCTGAGGATATAACGAGCAATTTGGTAAAATAAATTTGTCGCTTTCTTTTACGGTTACGGAGGAGATGCACGCACAAGGAAAACAGTGTTCGGGGAGATAACTCCTACAAAGAAAAGTATTCGGTTAAGCAGGGTCAATTTGAAAGGCGCATAAACTGTTCGATATCATATACGAAACATCTAAGCGACATCTTGCGAAACAAAAATTTATCGCAAGAACAAAATTTGGCGGAAGAAAAAAAAAAAAAAAAATAATCAGAAGAAAACCAATAGGTCTTTCCACAGAAAAGTGGAAAGACCTAATTATAATATATTAAACAAATTCAGAGCCTAGCCCAAATAGTCTCAAGGAAGAATACGCCCAACAAATATTTAGCAATTTAATTCGATTTTTCAACCTTTTGAACTGCCTTTAATAGTAGAACAGTATTCTTTGGACCCCTTTTAGAAAATTTGTTATTTAGTCAACAGGTAGTCAACCATACCGACACTTATAAAGTGTCTGAAAAAAAATTATACATTTACATACAACAGTATACACCTATTGACTGGTTATGAGGGTAATAGCAAGTTTGTTGTCCCTGAGATACCAACTTTTGCTCGAGGTGAAGCCGGCGAGTAGTCATTTAAACATGCACAAGATGAACTATTTGGTTCCTTTTGTCCGTGTGGTATTTGTAAATATCTTATTTGCTGTAATCAAGACAGGAATCCTTGTGTAATAATTTCCGTGCATATAATTAACGCTAGCTAAAATATATTACCGTATACCAAACTAATCACAGATTATGAAGGCGACGACAGTCCCATACCATACATTTGTTTTGTTTTAGATCTTAACAGTTGGAAAGCAAGTCCTTGGAAACGTCCGTTGTCGTCAAGCTCTATTAGCAACAATCTTTCTTTCTACAGGTATGAATCGCCGTTCTAGATCGGCGCACTCCTACATAGTAGGATGGCTAATGCGCTATATACAAATATACACCCACACCCACTAAAAACTCATATTACACACAAAGGAACGTGTCACTAATCCACCAATTCATGCATATATATATATATATAAAACGGTAACGGTAAAAGCGTGCTGCACAAATACTGTGTTGTTATTTACATATTATATACATCGTACATTACAGTGAAGTTACGATTAAGACGGATGTGATCATCTTCACTGCTCCATGCTTAAAATACTAGTTGCTAATTTATGCTAGGTGTGCGAATATATACATTAGCTTTATAGCAGCCTATAGGAAAGCACTAAATGTTAATGTCTTATATTTTGGACATACTGTTAATATTGGATATATGCGTTCATCAGCAGAATATGTAGATATATTTTAAATTTAGGTACACTAAAGCACTATGCGGTAAATATGCAGGAAAAGAGGATGTTAAAGTACTATGCTGTAAAATGGCCAAATAAACGATACATGTAGGTAAATAGCCAGCCGGATTGTCGTTATTTTTTTTAATAAATAATATGCTTCTACATAAACTGTCACTACACCCTCACCCCTACCCTGCCATCTGCCTCATTCTACTGGTATGCATGTCGTAACAGAACAGTCGTGTGAGGTTTTCTAGCTCTATGTATTGTTGATGTTTCATATGGAATCCGTAGTTAATGCTTTTGTGAGTACAGTCCATCAGAATTTGTACAAGCATGTTACAGTTAACTAAGTTCTGATAGAGACCATTCTTTAAGTTGTCCAGGTATAATTTTATTTTCTGGAGGTGCCTTTCACGTGTATGCGAATGCCTGTTGCATTAGAGTATGAAGTGTTCTAGGTCTCCAATTGCTGTATTACACAATGTACATATTGCGGATATATTCTTATTGTGTTTAGACCTAACTGTCTGTAGCATATGCGTTTGTGTTACTAGCCTGCTCTTTATTTCTCCTGTTTTCACATTTGTAGGGTTGTTTCCTGTACACTGCCAGATATTATGCGGCATAAATGATGGGTTTTCCTGTATTTGAAGATATGCCAATGTCTTTTTATTGGATTGGTCTTCAAGGCATATTTCATGCCAGTATGTTGATGATATCTAACTATCCTTTTCCATTTTTCCTTTGATTTTGGGTGTTTCATAAGATTCTCAACCGGTTCCATCCTGTACTTTGTCAGAGCTTCCTCTACTCTATTTATAAATATGTTGCTTTTTTCATTTTTCATTGCAACTTGACGTTCCAGGATTTGAAATTCTAATGAGTTATTGTTTCTTATTATGTTCATCAACAAGGATAGCATATTTCTGTCTATCACCATACGGATTGGCACTGCTCCAATTAATGTGTAGACTGCTGTGTTGGCTACCTGATTGGGAAGGCCCTGTAACTGCTTTAAGATTTTCGGTTGCATTGTTTCCATTTGGTCCATTTCTTTTTTCTTAATTGGCATGACCTCCAACCCATATGTCATTTTTGGAACAGAATATACCTTCCACAGATTATGGGATACAAGAGGATAGAAACCTTTCCTTATATGGAGACCAGCTCCTAACATACCATAAATAGTGGCCCTTCCTACTTTCATGTTTTTCCTTAGTATTCTTTGATGCTTCTGATATATTTTTATTCCAAAGGGATTTCCCTCAAGTTGTCTTTCTTGGCTAGATACATCTTTTGTTTTATTAGGCCTTTTTGGTTTTTGTTTTATTGGTATCTTCAGGATGGTGTCTTCTTCAGAGACAATAGCTGCTGTTTCCCCTGTACATGCCGCTCTATTTTTTGCTGCTGTGTGGTTGACTGTTAATTCAACCCTGTTGTTTTCTTGACTGTTGGACATAGTTTGGTCCATTTGTGTACATGTAAAGCATATATAGTCATTATTCATGTCCTCTACATTTGCTACTCTGTCTTTTTCACAGTGAGCATGCATGGTTTGTTCACATCGGCAGCAAAAGTATGTTGGGGTGACAAGTCCATTCACAGATTTTGCACAAATGCTTCATAGTATCATCAGCAAGTTGTTCAAACTATTATCAGTATTAGTCATATTAAGCTCTATGGATTTATCCAGCGAGGCGTTCCCACTAGATTGTTGTTGTCCTGGCAGCAGGGCGTCCCTACTAACAGGATTCTGACTAGATTGTAGTATTTTTTCCAGCGAGGCGTCCTCACTAGAACTCTGATGTAATATTCCTCTTCCATATGTTTTGATAGCCAGCAAGGCGTCCCTACTAGCTTTATCCAACAAGGCGTCCTTACCAGATTGTTGTGATCCTGCCAGCGAGGCGTCCCCACTAGTAGAATTATGTCTAAGTTGTGATGTTTTAACCAACGAGGCGTCCCCATTAGATTGGTGTGCACTAAGGCTCTGGCTACTAGCTTTATCCAGCAAGGCGTCCTTACTAGATTGTTGAGATCCTGCCAGCGAGGCGTCCCCACTAGCAGGTTTCTTTCTAAGTTGTGATGTTTTTACCAGCGAGGCGTCCCCACTAGATTATTAAAATCCTGCCAGCGAGGAGTCCCCACTAGCAGGTTTCTGTCTAAGTTGTGATGTTTTTACCAGCGAGGCGTCCCCACTAGATTGTTGAAGTCCTGCCAGCGAGGCGTCCCCACTAGCAGGTTTCTGTTTAAGTTGTGATGTTTTTACCAGCGAGGCGTCCCCACTAGATTGTTGAGATCCTGCCAGCGAGGCGTCCCCACTAGCAGGTTTCTGTCTAAGTTGTGATGTTCTTACCAGCGAGGCGTCCCCACTAGCCTTCAGATCATTGTCCTGTGTATGAGTTACCAGCGAGGCCTCCCCACTAGTTTGCATACTCTCTATACATTGCTTAATTTGTTGTTCAAGAAGTTTATTTAGTTGTGGGCAATTCCCTTTTCTATCCATACTAGCTGCTATATCCTGCAAGTGCGGTAGGAATTCCTGCCTACCTCGGCCATTAACTTCTATCCGGGATGTTGTGTGGAAGAGATTTATGCGATACTGCTGTTTATTGCTGTTTAAATTTATTACAGAGTATGGGGTTCTGGTGCAAAGCCCATGTTTATCTTTTTGGTCTTTAGTCTGTATCTTGTAAATGTTATGGTTAGCAAAATATTCTGTCATGGCCAATTTAAGGAGCTCATATGCTGCTAATGATAGTTCAAGTATGTAATTTTCATGTTTATACATAAGTAGAATATCAGCTTGTCTGTTGCATTGTTCAAGCTTTTTGTCCATGGCCTTCCTTTTATTAAGACTAAAATACTCATACTTTGATGGTGTAAATATTGATGGTTTGACTTTATTTCTTGCAGATGTTCGTGTTGCTAGTTCCATATTTATTTATCAAATTTTTCTTTTTCTTTTTTTTTTTTTTTACTTTTAGTTGAGCTGAAATATATTATTGACTTTAATAGTGCCAGGTGCCAGTATATATATATATATATATATAAACAAGTCTAAATTGAAAACAACGTTCAAACCTATGATTGCGTTGGATAAAAACCGCAATTTTTATACGTGTGCATGCAAAACAAATTTCTTGTTAGAGGAGTCTAAATACAGCACAAACAACATTTTCCAAAAGACCAAAAAAATGAAAAAGTATATTTTAACAAAACGCATTTGACTAGCAGGTCGAACAACTGATGTTCTTAAACCCTGCTGACTGCCATTGGCGATTGCCAAATAAACGGATCACAAGATGTAACAAAACAGATCTTATTATCAAATTATTACCAAACAGAAAACAATAAACTTGCGGAAAAGATGGTATACCGCAAACATGAGGTGCAAAAATTTGTACACCATATCCGGATTTCGACAATTAATGTCTCTTCAGTGATGTTAGGAATCGAAACGGTATTTGGAAGGCCATATAATTTACCTCAATTTAGGATAGACTCTTGAATTTTGAAAGAGTCAAAATAGGATGAACGGATCATATAAACCCGAAGGCAAATATAATACAAGCCCAAACGAAAAAATATAAACAAGTCTAAATTGAAAACAACGTTCAAACCTATGATTGCGTTGGATAAAAACCGCAATTTTTATATATGTATTGATTTTATTGTTACTAGGTGGCAGGTCCAGCTTTATTTTGCCTTTTTTGATTTTTTTTTTTTATTTATTCTTGTTTCTCTTTTTAGGTGGTAGTTGTGAAAAGCAGTCTTGCAGAGTTTTAGTAGCTATTCTTCTGAGCCAGAGCCTTGCGAGTATTTTTTTGGGATGAACACCGTGTCTTCAAGTAGTGAAAGATTGGTATATGTGGTGGTTTTACCTTTAGGGTTATGGCCTTTTGACCCTCTCCAGAGATCTTGCATAAATTTTGGAGACCTGTTTTCACTACCGTTTAGACGACGTATTTCAAGGTTGAGTTCATCTAATTGATACTCAAGGTGCGTGTCTTGCTCTTGATAGTCCTGGTATTCAATATGCCCTTTTTTGTAGTTCCAATGTTGTATTGAAATTGAAGGCACCCCCAGAAAAACAATATCCGATCGTATGATTCTAGAAGTAATAGCTTCTTTCAGCTCTTGAAATTTACGGATAATGTAGTGGATGTTCCTGTTGCTATCAGAGTCTAGGGATATAAGTCTTGTGCTCCTGTCTAAATTTGTTATGTCACAAGTTCCCAGCCAGATGTAAAAAGTGTAGGTCTCGTTAGCATGAAATGTTGTGGTCAGATTTTTCTCAACCCAATCTATGCATTTCTGGACAGTCCATCCACTTTTCACTATAAATTAAATATTCAGGCAGTGCTCTGTAGTAATTTCCATTTCTATGTACTTCCCTTTGCTGTCGGCTAGTATGACAGCTTTTCTAGTGGCTTTTTTCTTATTCACTTCTTTTGGATTGATATAGAATGTTCTGCAGGATTTTAATATTTTATTCTCCGACATGTAGAATTCTTGTAGTTAAGTTGACCGGAGAAAAAAAAGGGGGGAGGGAATTCAAATATGGCGCCCTTTTGTTGATGTATGGCCAGGGAAGGGGTGACAGGTGCGAATCGGAAATTTAAAGTCCCTGTGTTGATTTTCGTGGCAAAATAGTTTTAAGTGGAATGCGTTGAACACAAATAAATATACAGTTTGGGTGCGGGTGTGTGACAAAGGCTTGCAAACAATATTTTTCTGTGCTCTGTGAGTTGTGTACGTCTGTCTTCACCAATCAAGTTTTACAATCGCAGGGGGAATTACTTAGGTGGCGCTACAGTCGTCGGTGACGTTACAAAGTCCGCGAAATCAATCGGCTAAAAAGTTGACGTTTTTAAAAAGTATTTTTTTCAACTTGTCATGCTTTTAATGTAATTGATTTTTAAAGTTTGTAGGTTTTGTGAACAATATAATTTCAATACGAAATAGAAACATTGTCCAAAATAACTTTTATTTGCTATTTCTTTTTTCTGTCCGTTCTAAAAATTATCAGCCATCTTTTTTGTTCGCAAAAAACATCGAATTTAAATAACTTGACGTTTGCGTATCCAAATTCGGAAATGAACGGTAAAAATCTAAAATGAAACCGGGTAACCTATTTCAAATTCCTACACAATTATGAAGCCATCATTTTTTTACTCTAATACAACAATTTTAGTGACCACCAAGTCATGTCAATTTGTAGCTGTTTTTGGCTGCGTTTCTAGTTTAAACCAGTGAATGTTCAACTTCTTTTCATTGTACCTATTTCCAAAGTACTCTAAAATACTGATTTTATTAGAGATATGAATGAAACTGTGATTAAAAGTTGTTGTTTTCACAATTCCATACGATATCTCCATTTCAAAGTAACTAAAGCCTTTCTTGATCCCCTACACAATTTGACGGTGACATTGTTTTCTTTTTTCAACATACGTCATACAACGTTAACAAAATATGTGTCAGGGTGGTTTATTCCCGATTGTCCCACTTTTTAAAATTTTAGAGTTCTGATTGTCCCACATGAAAAGTTCTGATTGTCCCACATTATTTTATGAAGTAAAATGTTCTTAAATAAACAATGAGTATATTGTTTGTTTTGCTAGATAAACAAGAATTAATTATTGCATGTTCAAACTTTTATTTAATATAAATTTTATAAAAGCATAAGATATGATTTTTTTGGTATATCATCAGATTAATGCACTTTTGAGTAAATAATATAACATTTATGAGTTATATTTATAAGCTTACGTTTATTTATATAAAACAAATATCAATACTGTGATTTTAATTAAAATTTTTTTTCGAAAGTTTTTAAAATGAATTGAGATATAATCCATGCAATTTAAAGAAAAGTGTAACTTAAAACTTAATTACGCTGTACACTATACACGCACTAGTTGATGGAGAGATGTTTCCACTAGTCTTTGCACTTTCACCAGTGAAGTCAGATGCCATTTACACAAGATTCTTTATCATACAGAATACAATCTGATGGTGGTGACGGCAACACCGTTAACTATTTGTAAAGCTTTATATTTCAGGGGGTAGAGGAATCGGATGGCTCATATTTTGTATATAGATCCATTGTGTTACAAAGTTCCCGTCTGTCATATAATCATTGTCCTTGACTTCATGTTCATGGTTTGGTGACTGCTAAAAACTGTATAGCTTGTTTTCGTCATGTGAATGTCTCATTTATCATAAGTTCTAGGATAACTATACTTGGCTACTAGTCTAATATATGGTATCCTTGCAATGCCTACATGTCCGTCAGACATCATCGTTCACATGACCTCGACCTCATTTTATGGATCTATGAACAAGGTTAAGTTTCAATGGCCAAGGCCATATCTCAGATGCTATAAGTAGTGGGTCAAATACTTTTGGTGTATAGAATGGTAGCAGGGTGTACATGTCTTTGTGACAGAGTTAATCTGACCTTACCTCATTTACATGGAACATTGATAATGTTAATTTTATGGAGTACTAGTTGTATAATATAAAAATAAGGAGATGTGGAAGTAAGCATTTATAGGCAACCGTATGGCCTTCAACAATGAGAAAGCCCATACAGTATGGTCGGCTATAAAATGCCCCGATATGGAAAATTTTATATAATTCACTTGAGAAAACTAACAGCCAAAATAACTAAACAATTTACCAAAAAAATTACGACAAACATGAACCAACGACAACCACTCAAATACCGGCACGATACTGACTTGGGACAGGCATATACAGAATGTATAATCCTTTTTTCAAAGACTTTCTACAAAATACAGTAAGTTAGTAAAACATGCTGTAATAGTAGAATCCTAGTTTTTACGGTAACGATGTTTATGATCATACTTTTCTAAGACTATTGATGACGTCCTTACATTAGCTTTCAATAAGGGGACGACCATTTGATTTCGAAAGGGGGAGGGGAGGAGGATTTTGAAAATGAATAACTTGGCCTGGTATTAACTGAAAATAAAGGACTTTGCACAAGACAGGATGAAAAATTGATATGTGATGTTTTTTTACTTAATATTATATTCTATGATTGATGATACTTCAATTGTACACTGATTGTTTACCTGTAACTATTCCTTCTACACCCTATACAAACAAATTTATCACTATCAAAACAATTCCCGATTGTCCCACATTTAAGCTTCCCAATTGTCCCACAAACATATTCCCGATTGTCCCACAAAATTTCATTACTTTTTTATCTGTAATTTTAAAAAGTGGGACAAGCGGGAAGACACCGTCAGGGTCATGTGTCATTTTCTGTCTGAACAGCTTTTCGATGGTTTTCTTTGCTGTCTTGGTCAACAATACACAAGATAACAACAATAAGAAATGCAAAATTTTACATCTGTGGAGTATCAGGTGTATTATTATCATACGAGTCTGTAACGGTAGAGTTCACCAGTCCTAAAATAAAACTAAAATAAAACTGTACAGTACCATTTTCCCAACTGAGATTAGGACCTGTAACCTTTACTTGGTCTTACAAAAAATCAACTCTCTTAATGGTAATTGTATATTTTAACACAAATACATTGTTGTGATATAGATTGAGGCTATAAAAGGATAAATACCTTCACACAATCTGCTCCCCCAGAATGTTTTGAATCTAAGCTTATAAATTTTAGCTCTTCTAATTGATTCTACAAAAGATAAAAAAAAGTCAAAATATTAGATAAAATACAGTCAAGAAAAAATCACATAGTACTAGTCAGCTACAAAGGTCACAACATTCAAAAATGAAAGAAAATTCAAACAAGAAAACTAATGGCTTGATTTTAAATTATAAAATAAGACAATAAAAAAACAAATATATATGTATATATATCAGAAATTAACCAACTATAACTACTAAATTAAAGGCTCCTGACTAGGATTGACCCATTAACAATTATCTATACTTACAAAAAATAATCTGGCCTGGCCTTGAAGGGCTAGCGATTAATCACAGGCACTTGTCTCAGAAAAAAAATTTCCTATAACACGTGTTATATTAAGGTATATAGGAAATTTTTTTTGAGACAAGTGCCTGTGCGATTAATCATGAAAACTGTATAATGAATATATTGTCTTTCATGGTTACAAATATCTACCGGTAGAAAATGTCTGCAATATTTCACTATTTTATATTACTTTACTAACTAATACATTGTTGATGACGCTGAAAACAGCATACCTAATATATGCTATGTCTTGCTTTTGGACTCTGTCAAGGCAAGACAAAAAGGAAAGAAATCAATGATTCAAGTTCAAATATATTGATTGATTGTTGGAATCTTAATATCCAGTGACAAATATTTAATGCATGTTCCAGCCAAAGTTTAAATAAACAAGCTAAGGAATGGTTTGAATTTTTTTTAAACATGTAGGTAAAGATTTTTTAAAGTACTATTACATAGATTAAATTCTGCTTGCCATGAAATATTTGAAAAACAAGATATCATGTGGATTTAATGGTATAACTAATGAAATTTTGAAAAATTCTTGTATGCTGAATGTTGGGCATGATATGTATATAAAATTATAAAACATTACTTTTTTCTTAAAAATTTATAAAATTTTCTCTCTAGCAAGAAGTTCTTATTGGAGAGAAAATTTATTTAACCCATTTTCAAAGGAAGATGTTTTAATAGCCCTTCAAACAACAGAGGTATAACCCTTTTTACTAGTTTAGGAACATTTTTTTCTAGAGTATAATAGTTTAGAAAACTATTTAGAATCTTATAAGATTATCTGCCAAGAACAGATAGGATTCAAAAAGGACGTAGAACTACATGTATAGGGACCACATTTCTAAGTTTAAAAAATATTTAGTTGGGTTAGTTTTCATAAATATGTTCTAATCAATTTTGCAGAATTTGAAATTATTCCATATTTAAATAATTCCTTGTTTGAACTTGAATTGCAAATAAAACTTCATTATAGATGTACATCTCTTTTAAAATTTCCAAAAAATGGCCCCATCATGTTATATATAAAAAGTTTGCAGAGAAGGGCCTTTATATTTTTTTTACAGTGTCTTTTTTTTTAAGTTGATGAAGCTGAGACATATTAAAAGATTTAAAGCTTAAAAATGTAGAATCATGTCTTGTTTAAAAGTGGTATTGGGAGGATTTAATACTTTCCTTGTGTAATTGTCCCATTTTCAAAAGTAATAAATTGTTTATATATAACTGGGACTAATAGACTATTAGTATAATATTCCCAGTATATAACAAGTTAAATTTAATTTTCCCTTGCCCAGTCTGCATGGTCTGTATCACATTTCATGGCCAACAGATAATATCTGTATAGAACCCCTATTTTTAATTATTATTATACAAAATCATTTAAATGTATCCTAGAAAGTTTAATTATATATTCATGACTATTTATATGTTCAGTGGGGTTTTTATTTTGCTTTTTTCTAACTTGGGGTACATGTATTTGTCACTTGGTATTTCACACTAAGTATTTCATATAAAATTGCATTTCAAAAGATTATTTAGCCATTTTAGGGGACATTTCTGATTTGATTTTATGCAACTTGGTACCAACAGCAGAATAATTATTTGTTTATTTTCATTTTCTTCTGAGATAAACATAAATATTATTGTCTATTATAAACAATCTTGCTATATATTTATATTTCAACCAAATTAAATTGTAAAAAATAGTATATGTGTTCACATCAGGAGAAAATAAAAACAACAAACATTGACAGATGACAGAGCTATGACAAAACAAACAAATACTCTTTATATACAATTCAGCGTTTTTCAACACATTATTTGTAAAAATACAACCATAAATGCCTCCAATAAACGTCTTTTTATATGAAATATATAGCCCAAAAATGTAGGTGACGAAAGCTTTTTGGCAATGTACTGTAGCGGCGTTTCCGCTTATAATAGAAGAAATCTCAATATTTTTTAAATACATCGTTTACCTTTCTATAAGATCTATATTTCTGTCTCTTGTGACAGCTCCACGTAACGTTAGTTCTGGAACAGACCAGGTATTGTAATCATCGGATGCCATTGTTTACGTTGTTAATACTGATGCAAGCGTTTTACGTGATTGAAGCGTTCAAGTAACCACTTATGAAACCGCAGCGCCGCCACGCGTGAAAAGTCGTGAATGATTCCTATAGTGAAAATTTACACATTGGAAAAGTGAAACAAAGATCATCTTTATTGCGTTTGAAACAGTTCGTCTTAGAATATTTCATTCATACTGGAAACAAATCTGAAAAATTATTGATAGCCTATGGATGGACAAAAACACAAAAAATAGCAAGAGAAAATGCCTTGCAATGAAAATTTCTGGAGGAAAAACATATGAAAAAGGAATTGAAGGTCAGTTAATTATACTTATAAGTTAAAAACCTTGCTTATTCGATTATCTCTTTACTAATTAAGCTACAATAATTAGTGCAAAAACTAGCTTATCAAGTCAAACAAGAAATTTAATTTTTACCTCTAATCCTTCTCTGAAAAGTAGGGAAGTATCTCTTCTTAATATTATAATAACATACTTGTTAATCGAATTTCATTTATTTTCTTCTTAATTTTTGTAAAGTAAACTCCTTTTTATTCGTTTTGTATGGAAAGCCAACGGGGTCAAAATTCTTACTTCGTAACTTGTCAATTTGTAACTTGTATCTTTGTAATTTCAAACTTCTTACTTCGTAAATTGTCAATTTGTAACTTGTACCTTTGTAATTTGAAAATTCGTAATACGTACATTTGTCAATTTGTAACTTGTAACTGTGTGATTTCAAAATTCTTTATTGGTAAATTGCAATTTGTATATTGATGTTTTGTAACTTGTCGATTCGTTAAATGTCGATTTGTAAATTGTCATTGTTGTATTATGCGAACGATCAGTTTGAATACAGATGGCGCTCGGTTTCCTCTTCGGTGTATAAGCCTCCTGTAAGTAGGAGCACTTCCATGTGGAGTATATACCTAAGTAATTTAATAAATCAATTATGTACAGCATATACAAATAAAAGAAAATAAATAGATAAATACATTGTTCGGTTTATATGGCATATACCAGGGACTCAGCTTTATATAGAGTTGACCTCGAATAAACATGTATGTCTACCGTACTGGTCACCACACCTGGGAGGGGTGTGTCACTTCCTGTATTTAGGTATATACTGATGTGTCGCTGGAATGGGCTCCCTTATCAAGGCGCTGTTAATTATGTGTATTGGCATATATACTATATTTTTGGCTCCCTTATCAACTTCGCAAATATAATACTTTCACTTGGCAGGAAATTTAATCTTAATATTTGACCGGGTCAAAATTAGACTAAATACATGAAATATAAGACTGGGCTGGAAATTCAAACTTATATTGTTCTGGGCCGCAAATTTTGGACTAAATGTATGATGGGAGAAATGGTTGAACATCTATTATTCCTTAATATTATAATCTTAAGATATTGGAAAAGAATGTAATTTATATCTAATGATTTTTTAATACAAGAAGCACTGAAATGGATGATAAATCTTTTTTTATTTGGCTCTCGAGTAATGAAGATAAAAATGTTTTATATCATGTACTTTGCAAAACAAATTGAATGAAGTATTATTTTAAATGAGTCACTTAGTTAATGTATATTATATATCAAAACTGTATTGGTATATGCAATTTTTTGTAATAAAATCTAAAGGAACCAGAAAACTTATCGAGAACTTAAATGGACTACCCATATTTCAATCGTAGCCAAGAATGCAAACTCAACCGTGACTAGGATTCCTGATAAGGAATTTGAGATATTGCCGACCAGAATGCAAGAAAACCGCATATATTTCACTGGTCAATAATGGAGTATGAAGCAATAGTATATGGGACCCCTACGAACATCAAAAAGCTTGAAAGAATACAGCGACAAGCTGTGGGTTTTATAACGAGGAGGCTACAAATCCAGAGAAGATGGTTACGTCTCAAACACGCTCATCAAAGGCAAACAGACAAAACGCTTAAGCCAGAAGCTAGTATTTCTGTACTAAGTGGTTGAGGGGCTGGTTCTTGCTATAGAACCTGTCAAATTTAAAATAAAGCTCGTCCAAAAAGAACAATTGCTGCCAAGGGATTTGACAATTATCAGTCAATAAATATTGTGAAAAAAGAGATCAAGAACTACACAAAGTGTTTTGAGATTTCAGCGATCAAAATCCCACATTCCAACTCATTTTTCGTAAAAACAGTAATCGAGTGGAACCTCCTTGAAGACACTGCAGTGCGCACACCGAGCGTTGACAGCTTTAGATACTGCTCGCGTGCACCGTCAATAAATCATCTGCGCTCTCTCTACCATTGTATTAAAGCCAGAATTGGTATCCCGAACGTATTCCTACAGATACAGATACAGATCTAAAATGATCATGGTACTGGATCGACATATACTAGGAGCTGTCTCCTCTGGAAATTTTGTCAATGACCATGATCTTAAAACTATGACACAGTTTCTTTTTTTATTACCATTGTATTAAAGCCAGTATTGGTATCCACAACGTATTCCTACAGATACAGATACAGATCTAGAATGATCATGGTACTGGATCGACATATACTAGGAGTTGTCTCCTCTGAATATTTTGTCAATGACCATGATCGTAAAACTATGAAACAGTTTCTTTTTTATTACACACCTTTTTACCAAAGTGACCGAAGCAATTATCTCCAATCTGCTTACCCTAATTTCATTTTCCCATGAAAATCTTTGAACATGATTTGGGGTTTTGGCTGGGGGTTGCTGGGGAGGGCTGTCAGGGAATATTTTGAAGAGTAAAAAGGTGGCAAACTGTGAGACGGGGTAGCCTGGGATCCTCGCTCACTGTTCGACAGAAGAGCCAGGCGGAATACAACAACATGATTTCGTCAATTGGATATTAGAATGATTCATAAAATTATTTTTAACTTCATGTGAAATGCAAATTTCAAAATATTTAGCTTATATAATACAAACGTTATTGATTAACATCGTGAATCAACTGTTAATTAACGATCATGATAATGAGGGAATCGGGAAAATTTTGTTCTTTTTGTTTTGTAAATTTTTATAGAACGAAAAATCAGGTTGTGGCAATCCTTAGCTTCATGACCAGAAAAAATTTAGTAGGCATGTACAAATGAATATTAATATATTATATATATACATGTATGTCAGCCCTTCCCCCTGAGGACTCTGTCTGAATAAAATGGTCCGATAATAGCATTTTAGGATTAATAGAAACCGTTTTTACCTGGATTTTTACGTACTGATGTAGCTTTTTATAGCCGACTATATGGATTGGGTTTTTTTTCATTGTTGAAGGCCGTACGTTGCCTATAATTGCTTACATCGACTTTTATATTTGAACTTTGGTGGATAGTTGTCTCATTGACAATCATTCTGTTTATTACCACATCTCTTTATATCTATTTACCCGAGTAATCCAGTCGCTATGTTCCGCTAATATACGATTACACCATTAACCTCGCAAGAAGGAGAGATCGATTAACGTGGAAGGAATGAACTATTTGGGTTGTATTTTTATATAGTTTCCGTTCTCGAACGATACAGCCACCTGTCGTCTTCAGAAAACAAAATGTTCTGTATACATGCCATATACAAATAAAAATGTTATTATTCTAATGTGTTCTTTTAGATGCATTTGCTGTACATATATGATTGATTTAAATTACTTAGGTATATATATTTACTCCATATGGAGGTGCTCCTACTTACAGAAGGCTGATTCACCAAAGAAGAAACCGAGCGCCATCTGTCGTCATAATGATCGTTAGCATAATACAACCATGACAATTTACAAATCGACATTTAACGAATCGACAAGTTACAAAACACCAATATACAAATTGACAATTTACAAATCTACATTTAACGAATCGACAAGTTACAAAACATCAATATACAAATTGACAATTTACGAATCGACATTTTACGAATCTACAAGTTACAAAACAATAATATACAAATTGACAATTTACAAATCGACAATTTACGAATCGACAAGTTACAAAACATCAATATACAAATTGACAAATCACACAGTTACAAGTTACAAATTGACAAGTTACGAAGTAAGAATTTTGACCCCGTTGGCTTTCCATAGTATTGCTGGGTTTTTATTTGTGACTGGTAATATCAAGGGGAGATAACCGCTTTCACAAATCGGCAAACAAACTACCGCTTCGTGTTGAAAATAACTTGACGTTTGCGTATCCAAAACTTTATTGCCTCGATATTCATATCGAGTGTTTGTCTTAATGAGATGCTTCATCAAATTTAAATTCAGCCCATCAGTTTTAGTTTCCTCGAAAACATTTAGATTTTTCGATCAATTGTTTATCAAATTTGAAGATAAAATGAAGAAAAAGGACTTTGAGTTGATGTGTAAGTTTTGACGAGTTAAAACTATGTATATTCAAGATTATTTTGATCAATAAGTTTTTATCATGACAGTGGTATTTTAGTGAGTAAAAATGAGGTTTGTCTCATCCGTAGTTTTACTGAATTTTCACGGTCACATGTCTCTATTGTTGCTGATAGACATGGGGTCAAACCGTGACCTGCTTTCCAACTGTTAAAATATGTAGTTTTTCTTTTTCTTTTTTAATTGCTTCTGGTAAGTAATATATTAATTTGAAATTACGACGACAGACACATACAGATTATATCGTTTACGATATTTCGGAGTTGAACGCGTTTCCAAGCACTCAAATCCAAGCAGAATAGTCAATGACGTCATTGTTTTCAAATGAAAAATTGAGTTTGAAAAAATCCGGGAAATATGTTGATAAAACTATTAACCGGGGTAATAGTCTTTGAAACAATTGACTGGCAAATAGTCTGTGGAATGAAATAGCACAAATATTTCATTCTTTTTTATGTAGAAAAAAACATACTGAGTTATACTAATTTCATATGATTAAAGACCCAAAACAAAGCGGTAAATAGTTTCTTTGATACTGATTATGCTTGCATTTGACTTTTCAGCTCAAAAGTATGATTTTCAACTTGTAATGCGTAACTTGGGTTACTTCTATTGCTACAATTATATGCATAACATCATCACAAAGTTCAATAGGATTGCTGGCATCCTCGTGAAAATGTGAAAGTTCTATTGCGGCAGTTAGGTCAAAATTAGACACAAAATCAAGAAAGATTCCGGGTTTATAATTTAGTACATAAGTCGCACTTTTCGTCTACTCTGTAGTTGCGCTCGAATCAAAACAGTTGGAAGGCCAATTAGTACATGGGAGATTTCGAAAAATTGCAAAAAAAAAACGTTTAACCAATTCTGGATAAGGCCACCTATATCTGGGGGTAGAAAAACTTTTAGCATTTCGAATGATATTAAAGTTTTATAATCAGTAAATGTTTGCAAAAAAGGAATAATCAATTATGTTTCATGTACCGTGCAGACTACTGAGCTGATGATATCATCGGGCAAAACGTCCACCAGCCGTTGTATCGAGCCAGTGGTTGTTAAACCTCATCAACAATACCAGCCTGATGATTTAGTACATCAGCTGCGCGTTTCGTCACTAGCGCTATAATCAAAAAGGAAGTTGTACAGCATTAAAAACGAAAATTCCCCCATACACATTTTTGGCTTATCTTGCTTATACGTATAGCTCAAGGTGGAAGACCTAACTAAGCGTTTCGATTGATTTTAAAGCTTTATGAACAGTAAATTTACGACAACTCAAAACATTTACTAATCATGTCATTATTTATACAAGAACTTGTTCCGTATGATGGACGTAGTTTTTTCGATACACAATCGGCATTTCTTTGGGAATTAACTATTTTCCTTTTTGTAAACATTTTATATTAGAGGATTGATTATACTGAGTCTGCTTTTCGTGCGTGTGAGAATTTTGATACTGCTTTATTATTATTATATCGGTTTTTATTATATTGTCATAGATATAAGCGCTTTACTTGGACTGGTTTTTATTGCATAATTTTTTATAGGCTCTGTGTAAAGTATTTACAATTTTAACTCGCGACGAACTGGAGAAAAGCATTTTGTATAAACACCCGTCTAATATTGACCCCTCCAGAAGTCTTTTGAGTTATTATATGTAACTATGATCGATAGTTAGTTGATTTTTAATGACTTGTATTTCTCATGTCCATCCATTTAATAGGAAGCTATTTGAACCAAGGAATCTTAATGGTAACGTAGAGATCTTTTTTTTCTACTAAAGTTTCATTTTACGGACAGATAGAAACTTTAAAAAGCTACAATGTTCAGCAAGACAAGATCTACTAATACGTCTAATGACAGATATCTTCAGTTGACTCTTTATCAGAGTTATTGCTCTTTAATGACGATTTTACCAATTTTAGTGTTTTTGTCTAGTATCTTGAAAACTATTATAGATAGATACTTAAAATAGCAAAACTGATCAGCATGACAAGATCAACAAATAAGTCAACATGACCGAAATCGTCAGTTGACTCCTTCTTGGACGTCTTGCTCATTAATGCCGATTTTAACAATTTTTTCGTGCTTTTGTCTATTATATTGAAAACTATAAAAGATAGATAGACACTCTAAATAACAAAAAAAATCAGCCAGACAAAGTTTACTAATGAGTCAAATTTTGTGGAAATCGTTAGTAGACTCTTTACTTTGTAAATTTTCTTTACTTCGTAAATTTTACGGACGCCATCACGAGTTGATTGACTGTTACGGAATAACCGTTTCACAGATGATAGCGGATATTAATGTCGTAACTACAATCACGTCCCCTTTTCCCGAAGGTGACCTACCGAATTAGACTTACTTATTACCGGGTTTGTACTAACATGAGCAACACGACGGGTGTCACATGTGAAACAGGATCTGCTTACCCTTCCGGAGCACCTGAGATCACCCCAGTTTTTGGTGGGGTTCGTGTTGCTCAGTCTTTAGTTTTCTATGTTGTGTTTTGTGTACTATTGTTTGTCTGTTGGTCTTTTTCTTTTTTAGCCATGGCGTTGTCAGTTTATTTTTCGACTTGTGAGTTTGAATGTCCCTTTGGTATCTTTCGCCTCTCTTTTATAGGAGTAATTGTCCTTAAGTGACGATTTTTTTTACTCTGTTTTGTTTCTGGCCAAAAAGGAAAGAAGATAGAAAGAAAGTGTAATTAGAAAATAAATATCAGCAATACAAGATAAAAAAAAGATTTGTGTCATGAATTTTATTCTAGTCTACGATGTTCGAAAGTGTCCATTGTTGAAGATGCACACAGACTTTTTTCAGTTTAAATTACAATATTCAAATCTACTTTATTTCCACCACTATTTTTCCAAGACTCTTCCCTGTGTATAAATACTGAAATTAAAAAAAAAATAATGAGTTAGTTTACAGTATAAGCAAATACAGACCTGCATATACACAAGTTGTTTAATTGTACTTCTGTTTTCTATCATTTTTTGTGCAGGCTCTATCTTTGATCTGGAATCACAGACAAACTTTTAGAAATATGCTATAATGAACCATTCGTAAACAGAAATTCCCTTTCTTAATACAACTTACCGAATGCATATTATATTCATTCGTTCATGCATTCATTCGTTTACTTTACTGATCACAGCTCACAACACACTTCGTGGACAAATCATAATGGAATTCCCAAATGAATTCAATTGACTGCTTTATTGGCTGCCATGAACGTGTCTGGAAAAAAACTTGTCTGGAAATTTTCGTCGAGTACTGACCAGGTGACAGTTCAGTTAACGTGGAACCAGGCTAAGGAACCAGAGGCATCCTCCAGTAAACCCAAGCCGGCCCTGAAAAAGAATAAACCACCATCCACCAGGAGAAGGGACGCCAAGCGTTACGACCAGTGGGTGCAGGCCAAAACCTCTCCTGTAACCTCCGCTGATGTGATACCATCCACCGCCAGCGTAGACCAGAACCAGCAGACAGAAGCCAGAACACTGCTAGAGGGAATCAGAGAGATAACACCTACCAAATACCAAGGTGAACCTAAGGGGATCGACATTAAGACGGACATTGTTATCAGTCCATTCAACCCCAGGAAGGCATGCCATCGCCAGTATTATCTCCACCCACCAACCATAGAGGCAAGCGATGTCGGATTGACTTTGACGAGGGATTTGATCTAGATGATCCCGAGTTACTCCGCACACCACCACACACGTCGCTATTAATAATGCCATCTCCAGAGGCATTAAATACAGCTATGTCCATCTTGGAACGGCCAGATACACCATAGCAGCCTCCTCAACCAAGTCGATGCAAGATGAAGGCGAAACACACAACAGACCAACCCGATCTGTAACGATAGGTAAATGAAAGTCCGCGATATCCTCTCGGATAGTCGAACTATAAAACCAAAGATCATCATCAGCATATTATATTTGCCCAATGAACGAGATATAAAGAGGGATTGGGTGGTCTTAAAAATTATCTTAAGTTTAAGTCGTTTCTGGTCTTCACACTCGCAGTCAAATAAATCTTGATATCCCAATTTCTACTTCTATAGATCGAAATTTTTATTTGTACTAGAAGTATTCTAGATCCTACTGAATTCCTGACTCAGTCTTTCATGGATTGCATACGATTCTCTCATTTTTTGCTTATTGCCTTGATTTGTATCGATAAAAGAAGAAAAATTCCGATCTCCAAGGTAGATTTAAAGAGGTGGAGATTTATAAAACCTGACATTTAAAAGTAAGACTTTCTCAACCAACAAAACGAATGGATATCAACTGTCATATTTTTGACTTGACTTTTCAAAGAAAATGGTGGGTTAAACCTGGTTTTAAAGCTAGCTAAACCTCCCACTTGTATGACAGTTGCCTATAGTTCCGTTATATTGACAAAATTGGGTGATCAACCCAAAAACAAATAATTGTAAACTACTGTTTCCTCTAATAAAACAACTGATTTACCTCAACAGCGTCGGCTACTTTATCAATACCCACAAAGGGTCCATTATGTAAGTTTTTACCGGTGTCCACCAAACTTTTTATTTGACCATTGTTGTACATCTCAGCAATCTTTCCAGGAAATGTGAACATTTCAACGGGATAATGAGGAAGGAAAAATCCCCGAACACTTAAAGACTTTGTCAGCACCTTCAAATTGGATATTTAAAATATATGATCAAATCGACAACACAAAGTCAAAACTATTTAATATTAGTGTATGCCTGAAAATCTACTGAAACCATTTTTCTTCTCGAAACCAATTGTCTACTTTCATATTTTTTACAATCATAAAAATGTGTACTTTAAATATATTCATTTATATAATTCTAATTTAATGATAGTCCAATTTTGTTTCAACTTCTTGAATATAAAAAAGGAGATGCTGTTTGATTGCCAAAGAGACAACAACACCATTCCAAAGTTTGCCAAAGAGACAACAACACCATTCCAAAGTCCAATGACTTGGATGCACGCAACTATACGCCTTCACCAATGATCTAATCCCATACCGTATAGTAAGTTATAAAAGCATGTGTCTGGTGATACTTACCTTTTGAGGTAATGATGCCAAGAAAGGCATCACTTGTGACGAGGTATCTGTTCCGTACTTGCTTATGTAACCAATAATCACCAACCGACCTCTCACTTTCAAACTTTAAAAAAATATATCTATTTTAAGTATATCTACTGTATGTGTATTCCGCATGTTAACTCTCATTGTATCATGCCTAAAATATATTAAGAAGACAAACGTGTCCGTTTCCGTTTGGTATGAAACAGACCAAAAAATTCACCGATTGTTGAATTCAGATCCATATATTTATACTTCAAACTCGTGTATTTAAAACCGGATCAAGATGCTTGATTTCTTGATTGACAACATATTTGTTACGTTTAGATGACGTGTTTTTCAACAAATAATCGGCATTCTCATGGGCACCAACTGTGCTCATCCTCTTGCCGACTTGTTCTTTTGTTCATATAAAGCTGACTTCATATAGGGCATTCTTAGGAAAATGGAAAGAAACTAGCATTCTCCTTAAACTTCACGTTCCGCTATATAGATGATGTCCTCTCACTAAATAATTTAAATTTTGATGACTATGTTGAACGTATCTATCCCATCGAACTTGAACTAAAGGATACAATAGATAAGTTTAAGTCTGCCTGACATCTAGAAATTGACAATGAGGCTAAGTTGAGAACAAAACTTTACGACGAAATATATTATTTCAGCTTCCAAATTGTTAACATGCCATTTCTATGTATCAACATTCAAACAGCGCCTGCATATGGCGTATATATCTCCCAGTTGATATATTCCAGAGCTTGCATTTCCTATCACGATTTCCTTGATAAAGTGTTGCTGCTTACAAGAAAGCTATTGAACCAAGAGTTCCAAGTGGTGAAGTTGAAATCATTCCTTTGAAAATTTTAAGGACGCCATCACGAGCTGGTTGAACGATATAAAATATCTGTTTCACAGATTACGACGGATATGCTCCAATTGCCGTAACCATATCACTTTCTTCTTTTCTTCGAATGTGCTATTATAACGAAGTAGACTTATCACTGGGTTTGTACTTACATGAGCAACACGACGGGTGGCAACTATGGAACAGGGTCTGCTTACCACCGGTTTTTGGTGGGTTCGTGTTGCTCAGTCTTTAGTTTTCTATGTCGTGTTTTGTGTACTGTTGTCTGTATTTCCGTCGTTTTTCTTTTTTTGTCATGGCATTGTCAGTTTGTTTTTCGACTCATGAGTTTGAATGTCACTTTGGTATCTTTCACCTTTCCTTTCTGACATTTTGGATAAATATATAATATATATCAACATTTTAAATGGTCGATTGTGATTTCCCAAACTTTTCGGAAAATTAGTTTTGAGTGCCTGAGTTTATCCCGGATTTTTTTTGTTAGGGTTCATAATTGTTTATCTTTAATTTACTGTGTAGTCTTTTGTATAATGTTATTTGTCTTTTCTATAGTTTTCAGTTTGCTATGATGCTGTTGTTTTTCTTAATTCATGGTTTTTTATTACCGCGTGTTATCTTGTCCCCCTTTTTTTAATCTCATGTCTCGTGTTGGGGGAATACCGTTTTATCTGAACGTTCTAAGAACTCTTTATGCGACCTTTTAAGGACTTTTAAGATGATCTGTTGCAAGTCTAATTTTTTTGCTTTTCTCGAAGTATGTTTTTCCCATTGCCATTTAAATCTTCTACAAATCTTCCAGGTCCACCATATTTGCAGAACCTATTTATTTGATGTCTTGTTTTAATTCTCAGTCTCATAGTGAATATCTATGTCATAGTTGCCATTGGAGTTGGGCAAACAACAAAAGATTAACAAATATACTTGTTTAAACAGTTTTGTATTATTAATTTTCAACTGAATAATGTTTTATTCAGAGTGGATATTTCCCAAAGTTATTATGTTTTTCTCGTTAACAGTCTAAGTTTTATTTAATCCTTTTATGTTATAAATTATTTTCCACTTATCTTGTCTCCCTATAAAACTATTTATTTGTTACAAGATTTCATGTAAGCGTAAAATTATTTTAAAATAATTATTACTTATTAAAACAGGTTTCAAACATTTCACCGCCAACTGATTCGTACACAACGTCCAAACCATTCTACAAGATCATGAAAAAAACTAAAATTAAATTATGTTTTTTTTTTAAAGAGACCAGCATTCGCATGTATAGTACACCTTCATGAAGTTCCAAAAACAATTTATGCGCAAGGCTTCATTGTTCTAATATGATAGTTTGTGTGGTATATCATGTAGTCCTAATGCTGGTTTACCTACAAACATACATAAAACTTCTTTTTTGTGCCTTTTAACATTTTTCAACATTTGATTTTTATTATATGAGTGGTTCTTAATATATGCAAACTCGGATAGGAAAACTCTTCTCTCTCTTGAACTTGATATAAAGTGTATGAATGAGGTACGGCCAATTTTTTTCTGTATCTGTATCCCTCACATGCACGGTCAAAATCTGAAAGTTTTTTAAACCTACTAGTATTCGAAAATAAAATAATCTATATAATATTCTAACTCAAATTATCTCAATTTTATATATCTCAATCAAATAAAAATGTTTTTCAGTCCTACAAATTGCTGTTAAAGACAACATTTTTGCATCGAAAGAAGTCCCTAATCAAAATAGATATCAAAATAAATAAATGTGTATCCGAATGACAGTATATAGTTCTAATCCCAAATCAATTTTGGTTTTGGATTAATGTTAAACATTTGTAAAAATCTGTCAAAATTGCAGTCTTGAACCACCTTTAAGCATCTTTAATTCGATCACATACACAAAATACACCTTGATATTGCTATAACTCTAAAGTACACATTTGAATCTACTATATCGTGAATTCTAGAAAAAATTGGAGGACTTTTCAAAATGATCTTTGTGTGAAATCAATTGGGGGAAAATTGGCCTAACCTCTTTTCTTGTCGATGAGAGTCTTGCGATCATTTAATGAGGTTTCCATCAACGTTTGCTGCTCTTATTTTATTTTCATTATTATTACTTTGTTATTGAGCTCCAAATCATAGTTTCTTTTCTTATTGATAAAAAAGCATTATAATACATACATACCGGATACTCAGCTTTCAGAACTTCATTTATATTTTCTGTTTTGTAGTTAATTGTTCTATCACAACCAAGGGTCTAAAAGAGGACAGAAACAAGTTTATACCTTACCATAGTATTAAGAAAATTGTGTTTGTTGTAAAAATCACATCGAATATAAAATAAAAAAACACCACGCGCATAACTTGAAATACGAATAATATCCCTGTTTGAAAGAAAGAAAAACTAGATATAACATCCACCTTAATATCTAATACTTTATTAAAAAAAAAGAAAAACGTGTCTTTCAAATTTGCGTTTACATTTAGATTTATTGGATTTATATAGGCCCTGTTTAGTTAAAAGAACTCTTAAATGAACTTGTTATCCATGTCAAATCGTTTAATAAGAATCAGATTCGCTCAAGAAAGAATGTATTTTTGTCCAGCATATTAGGTTTGTGGTCTGTATAAATTTGTTTCCCGAAATGAATGAAGCTTATCAATCAAAATATCCTATAGTTGTCACTGTCTGCTTCGATCTATTTCTTATTTTTGTTTTTGTTTTGTTTTTGGTACTGCAATTGTATAGATATATGAGTGCCAATGAGACAACTCTCCATCCAAGTCACAATTTGTAAAAGTAAACCATTATAGACTAGTGTAAAACCATTCAAACAGGGAAACCAACGGTCTAATCTATATAAAAGAAACGAGAAACACTTATAAACCACATCAACAAACGACAACCACTGAACATCAGGTTCCTGACTTAGGACAGGTGAAAACAAATGCAGCGGGTTTAAACGTTTTAATAGGCGCCAACATTCACCTTACATGAAACAATAGTGTAACATCAACTTAGAAAGACACACTATAAAATATCAATTGAAATGGTTTAACTCAATCAAAAGACATATCAACAAAAACAAGTGAACATACACTGAACGAATACATTTGATCTATGACACAATGTAAATACAAAATTAATAAAACAAGGGGGTAAGATGTAAAACAATATCAGAAAGACAACCATAACCTTGGACAAAATGCCGCCAAATAAAATAACGTACACAGGTAAATAAAATAATTTTGTTGTAAGGTATACATGGAGTACGGAAATAATTTTTACAAAATAAATAATTTTGTTGTTCCTAGTACGAGAACAAAAGTGAAAATTTATCGTCATACTAAACACTTATCAGAGGTGGTATATATTAAAAACAGTGAGACTAGATATAACACTGAATAAGTACACATTAAATAACAAAAATACATTACAAATTGTATCAACAGGTCAAATTAACACGAAAGTACGATTTGAGAGTACTCGCAGTTACTGAAAGCTAGTTTAAAGCCAAAAACAATTAATTAAAAAAAATCATGCAATGCCAAAATAAAAGTATCGACAGGCAGTAGGATAGTTAGGAGTTAACCTGTTGATAAATATGTATAATGTAATATATAAATAGAGTAATCTCTATAAAGAAAATGAACGTGATTGTGTATTTAATACTATTTATACATCCCAAAAAACCGTTTGAAAAGAATACAAATTTAGTTATGTTTTAATTTGCTGCTGACAAAATCGATATTTGTGCCAATGTAAACTATATTCAAATATATAATTACAACATTGGTAAGATAACCTTTACTAATAAGTTTGTTTAAAGGTTCGATGAGTTGACATGGAACACATAGTGATTTCCGCGCTTTTAGTACAATATTACCGTAAAATTCAGGATGTGAAATACCGTTTTAAATTAGTTTTCTACAGGTACATCCAAATTTACCAATCAAATCTTTGTATCTATGAAAGAATTCCTACTATAGACGCACAGAGATGTATAGAGAGGTAACTAACTTTTAAAAAGTTAGCCTTTTCCTGTGAGGAACAAGTACCTATTACGTGACAACCGGCTTTTTTTGCCCACTGCACCTACAAATAAAACGAAATTATTTTACTTTACAAATAAATACAAGTCTTCTAGTTAAACATAACAATATGCTTTCGTAGAAGCGTAAAATGCTTTTCAGAATGACATAATTTAGGGAAAAGGGTCTTCTATACTCCAACAAATGCACATTATACAAGTTGTATATTCTTATGGGTCACTTAGTATCCAAACACTATAGACTTTGATGTACGAATAATCAGTGAGTGAATCTGTATATAATGGCACCTGATCAGAATTTACCAAATGAAGTTACAAAAGAAATTATAATTAAATTAAATTAAAAAATATATTCCCGGTTAACGAATGTCGATGTTAAACTGAAATTGGAAGTCACAGTAACTCGAATGAATTTCTCAACAATAGACGTTTGCAAGCATAATTCCAAAACTGTACAGATTAGCCATAAATTAGTTTGTTACAACTGCTTCTTTGTTACTTTTTGAAAATACAGCCTTCTGTAAGCCAGTGTCTTAATTTTCTAAGCAAAAGTTCTTTAATGAAAGCAATGTGTGTAGGTCTATTTGTTTAAAAGCAATATCAAAAGCAGACAAAGCATACATGTTCAATAAAACTTACTTCATTCACAGATTTAACATTATTGTGCTGATATTTAGAGTGATTATGAATATAATA
Source organism: Mytilus californianus (assembly GCF_021869535.1). Classification (NCBI taxonomy): domain Eukaryota; kingdom Metazoa; phylum Mollusca; class Bivalvia; order Mytilida; family Mytilidae; genus Mytilus; species Mytilus californianus. The sequence goes on along the minus strand of NW_026262723.1, from coordinate 46,571,024 downwards.
TGTGTTTTCAACCGTGTATCACCTTCACTGGTGATCCAATCAATGGATCTGTCGTAGAGTGGTCACTTGTTTAGACGTACTTATATATAAACAATTGAATTAAATATTAAAGCACATGTGAACAATACAGACATAAAGTATTTAATTACACCCTAACCAGAAGGAGTGACCCTCACATTTATAATTTTTTAATAAATCTACATAGTTTTTCAAGAACAATAAAGCTACTCGAGCTCATTAATTGTTGAAATTAATATATATATGGACAAAAAGTACAATAGTATCGTAACAACCTATTTATGTCTTCATTTAGAGCATTACATGACATAACATAATGATATTCTTCACCGATGTCTCTTGATTCGCAAAGATGGCACAATCTATCATTTCTGGATATGTTGTTCCACCTTCCCGTCTCAATAGGTAATTGGTGACTTCCACATCTAAATTTACACTATAAAAATGTATGATATATATTGACAATTTGGAAAAATAACTTTCCAATATAATGTCAGATTATAAACTCATCAGTTATATTAATATTGTATTTGTTTGAAAGAAAGTTACCACAAGGTACCGTCCAGCAGTAAACCCTTGCTAAAGAGTGACGTCTATTTTGTTGTGGTGTATGCATAAATACACTGCCACTTTCTGTCAGAATGAGGATGTTGAATTTGATTCCTCTTAAAGGGAGAGTGCCATTTTCTATACACTATAATCCTTGCATCAACTCTTTGAAGGGTCCGTTAGTGGCCTCTTTGCATGGCTAAATTACTGCCATATCGAAAATCGTTATCCTAATTTTACAGTGGCTGTCTAAATTTCCCACGCTTCATAACCAACTTTACAGAAACTACTTTAATATTCTCACTCAACTTATCACAGTTTTATATATTTCAATCAATATTTTGGCATCGAAAGACGTCCTTAGCTACCTTAATTTGAATGAATACCATATAAATTACGTCTATAATCAATAATTCATTTATTCTTTTTCTTTTTTTAAGAATATTCATCATTGAAATACAAAATCATTTTTTATAATAACATTTTTTAAAAGAAATGTATAATGCATTAAAACTTTGGAAAAATGAAAATAGGTCCGTGTGCTAATTTAGTGTGGCATTAAAATTTTGGCGGGGAAATTGTCTCTAGAATTACCTTCATAATCAATGGAAGAAAAGTCTGTTCAGCTGTTTAAAAACCATATTGAAAATTAACAATATAAAAAAGAAGATGTGGTATGATTGCCAATGAGACAACTCTTCACAAGAGACCAAATGACACAGAAATTAACAACTATAGGTCACCGTACGGCCTTCAACAATGAACAAAGCCCATACCGCATACTGTCAGCTATAAAAGGCCTCGAAATGACAAATGTAAAACAATTCAAACGAGAAAATTTCAAATATTTTGCAATCATATTTCAACTATAAGTTTTAAAGAAAACATAAGAAATTAAAATTTTGGGTTTGAGGGTTCCAGGTGAAGGTAAATACAGAAACGTAAAGTGTAGATCTTAGTTTATAGGCGTCAACACTGAGGTTGTAAGTTCGAACCTCGCTCGTGCTGCAATTGAATCTATCTTAATTGACAAGGATTTCCGCCGGGTGTCGATGGTTTTCTCCAAGTACACCAATAAAAACTGCACGCCATGATATAGCTAAGTGTGTACTGGGGTTCATAACCAATAACCAGTCAATCATGTTATAGGGGTTGCCAGGCATCAATTGTTTAATGCATCTAGCCTTCTAAAAATCCAGAAAGTGTACAAAATATTTAGGCAGAGTTGAAAACGTGAGAAGCAATTATCCTAACATGCACGAAAAGTACAGAAAAGAGCCACACAAGGAAAGAAATAGTAGCATATAAAGTTTAATATAATACATACTGCAAATTGTCCTGTACCACCCGCCGCAGCTGTAAGTCGACGTAAAAGTACGATTAAAATTCATCAACTTCATATAATACATTAGAGGATTTCAAAACATTTATAATTTTCTTCCTGTTCATTTTACTATAAAATGATGTCACAAAAAGATTGTTAAGAAAACAGCGCACTGTAAAACTTATTCACAACTTTTCTAAACTCGTGGGGATTTTCGATCTTGACGTATAGTATAAGCACAAGTCTATTGGTGTAGAGCAGATGTTGAACTCTTCATATTTATGTGTGATTGCGTTTTTGAGTTGCTGTCTGACGTATTACCTATATAACTTTTTTTCATTTATTACAAATATTTAAAAGTCTGTTATAAAAGTTAAGAGATGAAATTTTAACAATGGAAATCAAAGGCAGAAATAGATGAAAAATCTGTTTTATTTATGTGCTATATGTTCTAGTTATGTGCCATGTGTTCATTGTATGTGTTATGCGTTCTATTTATGTTCTATCTGTGTGCTATATGTTCTATTATGTGTCCTTTTTGTCTATACATGAGACAACCGTGTTTAAGAAATTTAATCACATTAGTTATAGATATTAACAAATTAACCTTACTTTATTTTCGATTTCCAGCATTTCACAGCTGTCGAAAGTGACACTGGCATTCTGAGCGTATATTTACAATATCCAGTTGAAATTAAACAAAAGAAATGGAGCTCTTTATTAGAGAAGGTAAAAAGGGCCAAGTTTCTATGGGCTTTAAAAGATTAATATAGGTGCATTATTTAGGATTTTATGCGTCTTATATACGTGTTTTTACTTGAATTATAGCATGGAGCTTCGAGATGTTTTGTTAACTTTTAAATTAGAGACACATTTTCACTTAACAGTCAATTGTGGGAGGTGTAAATAAATGTGGATCTTTTAAATTCAGAAATTATTGCGATGTTTTTATTAATGCGAATAATGCGACAGGTGAGTATCGCAATAATAAGAACTCGCATTTGATAACTGAAACATAGATCAGTATGTAGATTTTTCTTGTCCATTTTTGAAAAATCGCAACAATAAATTCACGCAATAATTTCTGAATTTACAGTACGCATAAATTCCGCCGATAAAAAAATGGGCAATAATTTCATCGAAAAATGAAAGTCGTGTACACCTTTATATGTCCAGGCGTGTTTGATTTGACTATTTCAAAATCGTATAAAGCAAAATAATTTGATACGTCATCTCGCTTCAGATTCTATTATTTCTATATATTTAGGTTACAGGTTGATATAACATTATAAACTCACAGTAATAGGGTCAAGTGAAATACCTTTCTAATGAGTCATAACAATGTTCAGAGTTGGTGTGCTTGAATAACATTATTTTACTGAAAACACTGGGCGACAGACTTTACAAGTGGATCTTAAAAATGCATAACCTCAAAAGTTATCTAGGGTAATTTGTCTTCAACCTCTGAAAATTTTCAGTCTGCTCTTCTACGAAATATTTAATAAGATTTTTTTTTCGTGTTTATGAACTTTTGAAAATTCCACCCTGACAACCGATCAGACGGTAGTTTCAACTTGACTAAAGGCGATAAAGTATATTAAACGATGCTTAATAGCTATAGTAGATACATTTGTCTTTTAATATACAACTCGCATATAAGGATCGTAATGATGCTATGTGGATAAATGTATCCGTTTTCAAGAGCTAAATGGACAGCGCGTCATCCCTGCAATCGCTTCCATTTTTGCGATTGAAAAAACTTGATGGCGTAATGGAGAGATAATTTTGACACAGCAAAATCCGAACTAGGATTTTTTATGCACATTCATAATTTTCCTAAGCTAAAGTTAAAGCTCTCCAATTCTGAGTTTATAAATTTCATAAACTTTAGTGAAAGCTCTGCAACTCTCATTTTACCGTAACCATTATTTTGTTTGGTCCATTGATTTATGAAATACCAAAGATAGTATGTGTTTGGTCTTCAATTAACAGAGGCACTGTCCATAATGCATATTTACTCATTAATTGGTTCGTATCAAAATCAGATACTGATGACTCGTTATTTCATTATACACGAGGTCTTAGTAATATAGCAATTTCAACGGTTCAAACTGAGTAATGAATCCACACCTAAGAAGATTGATATCACTTAATGTTGACGATGGCTGTTGCAAAATAAAGCCCTACTATTGTAGCAGCTCGCTATTTTTCAGAATGATAATTAATTTAGCCAAAATATGAATAAAGCACGCAGCGTGTATCGTTTTGTTAAATTGTTCGGATTTTATATTCCTGATTTAACTTATTCTAATCTATCGATATCTAGAAGAAAATACTTACCAGAAACAAATACCGTTTCTCCACTCTTTAAATCGGCAAGCTGTAATATTTTGAAATCTTGAAACATTTGTAGGAAGAATGTTTTTTATGTTAAATAATAAAATATATTAAACAAACAAGTATTACATGCTGTATGCAGCACATTTGAATAAACTTGTTTGCATATCAGATTTGTGATACATTTGTTGGGTAAAACGAATCCTGTTCATCAAAATTCCCCAACATTTTACAAACATTGACAGCATTTAGCAAAGATTATCAGAGCGTAAGGAAAGCTCAATTTAGGATTTGAAGCAGTATATCAATAACTAATTACTAGTTTAAAACCTTATACTATCGAGCTGGTTCATTTATTTGGATATGGAATTCCACTTTATAAATTAAGTCTTTTAAATCAGTTGAAGTCAGAGTTTTTGTTGTAAATTATGATTGTTTCAGATGTGTTTTGAATAAAAGTTAGAGAATTTAAGACCTTCTAGAAGTATCATAAAAATATGTGTCATGTTCATCGAAAGTTCTTTTTTTAAATCAACGTTCTAAATACGAAGAGAAGGAAATTCAATACAAGCCAACACTTACTGCTCGTTTGATGGAGCTAGGTACAAATAATGGAAATTGTTGAGTGGAATACAGCTTACTTATGAAATATATGAGACAACTGACCAGCAGAGACCAAATGACGTATAAGACTTGCATGAAAAATTTGCAGAACCGTCTTCAACCATAAGACAACTATCCACCAGAGTTCAAATGACGTGGATGTGATCAATTATAATTAATAAAAGACCTTAAATAATGAAAAACCTATAATAATACGTAAAGTCAGCTATAAAAAAAATGGAAAAATATGAAGCAATTCAAACGAGAAAACTAACGGCCTAATTTAATAACTCAATTTAAGAAAAACAACAACTGAATAACAGGTTCCTGACTTGGGACAAGCACATAAAGAATGTGACGGGGTTAACATGTTTTTGAGCTCTCAGATCTTCCCTAACCTGGGACAGTGGTGTTACAGCACAACATAAGAACAAATGGTTAAAATCAATTGCAAATGACTAAACTCAATAGATTGGTATGAAAAAAATAACATAAAATCAATAGACACAAAGCACCGGTCTAAGAGTATTGGCAGTTACTGAAAGCAAGTTCACAGCAAATTACAGCTAATAAATAAATCATGTTTTCTCAGACTAAAGTAACAATCAGTAACACACCCAACGGATTTAGTGTAAAGACGTCAAAAAGAATCTGAGAAACGCATTACCTTGTGTAATACCAAAATATAAGTAAACGGTAACGACAGAATGTAGGGTAATGAGTACATGTATAGCAAAAAAAAAACGTATTTAAGTAAACCGTATCGACGGGATGTAGATGTCAGTATTGGATCAATGGGATCCATGGTAACCATTCTTCCTAAAAATCACATTAAATCTTATAGGCACTTGTTTCTATAAAAATATACCAGATACCTTGTCATCGTAAACTATTTGGCATTTTTACAAAACAAAAACAAAAAACAAGGGTTTGTACCCTACAGCTAATTACCTCATTTATAATTTATAATTATTGACTGACCTTATCCAATGAGATGGCAGCCGTTCCTGCACTAACTTGACATGGAATATACTCAGGAGCTATTTTCTTTACTTTTGTTAATCTGTTACTTGGTACTACCTGTAAAAATATAAAACATGCTCTATTGTTTGATAATAAAACAAATCACTATGCATAGTTTGAAAACACGTCAACTAGAAACCTGAGTTGCATGGATCACATGAACACTGCCAAATATTCTTTCTTTTTAGAATCATACTTCCAGTTTCCGCAATTTATGGCTTCTATATTCCTGATGCAAATACTTTTTATTATCGAAAATGGTTTTCATCCATTAAAATCTAGAAACAATGTGTTGCATGGACCACATCAACAATAACAAAAATTCATGTGGAATCCTATTTTCACAAAAAATCTAGATATTACAATAAATTTAAGTAAAATGTTTTGCTTCTTTATGGTACATCGATCATCCAAAACTTTGTATTAATGAAAATAGGCTGAAAATAGTTGTTATCCACTTAAACCTGAGAAGTAATTGTAAACTTGTTTGTTACAAGAAATCGTGCAATATATATTATCCTTTGTTTATAATCAATGGCATTGTCCAAAAAGGAAAGCATGACGATTGTTATCAATTTTGGAGATTGAATACTGCAGAAGATGGGAAAATGTCTCGCATCAAATATAGTTTAACTCGGGAAGTCCGATTTTAAAGCTAGGATAGGAAATTATGATTTTCAATGTTGTTCAATAATCTTGTAGTTATCGCGACCCAACTCAAAACGTTAATCTTCCACCTTTAGCGTGGAATAGCATGGAAAGATAAGACCTAATATTTTAGGCATCAAAATGTTCAATCTCTACTGTACAATACCTGAAATGTGAGAAAATTGATCATTTTGTTTCTTTTGTACTAGACCGACACGCTGAGTTTGTGATGTGCTAGCCCCAACACAGACTACGAGACAATGGACGAATCAGTCTTTACTCAAACTCGTATATACAGCATGATTGGGGTTTGGCAGATAATACTTTAAGTCTTTGGTTTGACTCCGTCGGTTGTCGAACCCACTACCTTCGGTTCAAGGCAAGCATGCTGCTACGAGACGAAGCGGTTACATTTGTATTAAAATATTACTAATGCATGTATTGTATTTTTCAATATTTGTAACAAATAAATCCGTGATTTCCAACGGCACACAATATAAAGGGTGGGAGAAAATTAGTAATCATTGACTAGTAAGATATTGCAATAATTCTGGTCAAATTTCTGACTACATTTTTCTTTGATTCCAATGATGTGCATTAAAGATCAAAGAAACGGAAATTTACATGCTTCGTTTTATATTTATTTTGTCTCAAATAAATCGTAAAACATCAATAAATAGCCCATCATACGCCCTTTTTCGCAATTGATTTTTTTGTAAGAAAAAAAATGTAATATTTAGAAGTTTTTTTTTTCAGAAATCAGTATATTGTCTCTGTAAAAAAAAAGTTGTTATAGTTTATATATTTACGCAATATTTCGCTAAACAAATAAGCTTCATCAGGCGCGAGCAGCCATCCAGGTCAAATTGGATGTTGTTAAGAAATTTTTGTAGCTTATCGTACTTGTCCTTTGAATATATTTTTTGCAGCATATTGTACATTGCGATTAATGTATTCAAAATAAATATCTGTGTTAGTTAAATACTGTGAAGTTGAAGATTTATTCCTTTGGTCTTTGATAAAACTGTTTCCATCCTTTACGTACGTACATGTAGCTGATGCATCCAAAATCCCTCTCTCTCTCTCTCTCTCTCTCTCTCTCTCTCTCTCTCTGTTTTCTACTTTGGGTGTCCCAATTTTGGTTGATCTCTATTATTTGAAATGTGATATTTTCCAAAAGTATGTCCTGTTCTTAAGAGGTGTCTCGTGATTTGGCAATTTCTTCCTTTGGTATAAAATGACCGGTGATAATTAAGTCTGATGTTGAATTTAGTTTCTGTTTCGCCAACATATTCCAGCTTGCAAGTTCCACAAGTAAGAATATAAATACTATTTTCCGTTAGCGAAACAGAAACTAAATTCAACATCAGACTTAATAATCGAAAAGTGAATCCACATTCACTTATCTTAACATCAGTATAAAGTAAGCAGTAATTTGATCCAAGCATACTAGTACATGAATGTAAAAAAAATATCTTAAATCTGACGGTTAAGGTCTCATATCCATTGAATATATTCAAATCAAAAAAACACCTTTCTTTTAGCAATTCCAACAATTGATTAAAGTTTCAATTAAATCTATCCGAGCATACTCAAGTTAGTGTGCAACATATGTAAAATTGCCTTCTTTCTGGAACGACAAACCAGAAAAATTTCAAAATCAAATTGAGTTTGAAAATTCCTTTAATCAACAACAGCGTAAAGATTTGAGTAAGTCAATCTTAATATGCTCTAGTAAGAGCGCTATATATGTGTGAAAAATTGCCTTAACTATGACAGTTAAAGTCCCGGTCCGTACCTCGGAAACGACAAATACAAAAAGTTCAAAAAGGAACTTTGTTTTATCAATACCAACAACAGTGTAAAGTTTTAAGTAAATTGACCAAAGAAAACTTGAGTTAGTGTGACTGTGTTATATGAAAAATATGTAAAAATTGCCCCAAGTCTGATAAATAAAGTCCCGTAATTGGAGCTACAAACCAACTATTTTCAAAATCGAAAGTGAGCTTTCTTTCTTTTATACTAATGGTACGTTAAAATTTCATGAGAATTGTTCAAAGCATTTGAGTAATTGTACGAAGTATTATAAGATACGGACAGACGGACGTATGACGGTCGGTCGGACGGAGGGACTACGATTTACCTTGATACGCCCCTTACGGGCGTATAAAAGCCCCCCCAAAAATGTATGAAGGTTTTCACATGTGTACCTTGTATTCACTGAAAGCTCCATAGACCATATACATAACTGGTGTGCCAACAGCAATTGATGTGCCCGGTCCAACGGCTATAACTTCTCCAAGACCCTAGTAATAAAGTAAGATGAACTCTATACGATAAATTAAAAAAAGAATATTTTTCAAGGCCACTATGCACGGCTGGTAATCTACACACGCAGAACAATTGGTTCTGCAATGAAAACCGTGAGAGGATTTTTCGGTTGTGCTTGAGTGGAGTAATTGTCATCGCTTCAAAAGGTATGTACATTTCTCAATTGCAATTTTCTAATTCAACTGATCAACATATTGAAAATCGGAGAATGCTATGCTGTGGTGAATACTTTAACGAAGAGATACATGTATCATTTACTGTTGTACATGGAGTTAAACTCCTACAAAATCAGTTGCCCGACGAGAAATTGCCTAAAAAAGTGACATTTAAATTTTGAAATGGTTCTATTAACAGACCTACAAGTTCAAATTTAGTTTTTTTTTCGGTCAATGGGTATAAATGTCGTTTTGGGCGGCGTGTACGCTGTCAGGTGTTGATAGACGTCTTAATAAATCTAAAAACTATAAATTTTCATTATTTCATGCGTGAGGGGATCGATTCTGATTGAGGACATCGTGAATGCGTGAGTGGACGTGAAATTATATCTTTATATCCAAGCTATGAGTCGTTGAAAGTTGCCTAAATTTGGTTAGATTGTTCATGACAAAACATTTGTGTGCATAAAAAAAAAACCTATGAGATAGAATTTTGAAATAAATTGTGGGAAGATAGGTTTTATAATATGTTTTAAGACAAATAAAAAGAAAAAATGGTGTCAACGATTTTGTTTTCTTGCTACAAGTAAAAATTCAAATTTTCCCTATCAGCCCAGTATAAATTTTTTACTAAAAGAGTTATCTCCCCTTAAATTGTCTTATTTGAATAAAATTGATTCTAAAAACACAAAATTTGATATTTGTTTAAGGTAGATTCATGGTATACCGCCATCTTGGATTGTACTATCGCAGTACACAATCAGTCTAGTTATTTGCCCAAACCTGCAAATTTGTGAACAGATGTGCAATTTTATTGGTTAGACTGTTTATTTATATGAAGAAAACTTGCTGATTTATTGCAAAATATATAATCACATACCACACATTTTGTGTTTTAGAATCATTGTTTTTTAACTTAGCCATTTAAGGGGCGATAACTCTTTTAGTAAACAAATTATACTGCACATTTATTCTAAAACCAGTTGTTGGCATGACACGGGTTATGTTCTTCTCATATATTTTATGACGGTATAATACTAAACTCCTAACAGGAGGGATTGTGCCTGATATTCATATGATGAAGACATAATCTTTCAATCAGTTTAATTGAGGTCTAGAGCTCGCATGTCAGTAACTGCTAGTAGTCTGTTGTTATTTATGTATTATTGTCATTTTGTTTATTTTCTTTTGTTTCCTGTTCTGACATCGGACTCGGACTTCTCTTATACTGAGTTTTACTGTGCGTACGTATACTGTTGTGCGATTGTTTTTTCTACATTGGCTAGAGGTATAGGGGAGGGTTGAGATCTCAAAAAACATGTTTAACCCCGCCGCATTTTTGCGCCTGTCCCAAGTCAGGAGCCTCTGCCCTTTGTTATTCTTGTATCATTTTTAATTTTAGTTTCCTGTGTATAATTTGGAGTTTAGTATGACGTCCATTATCACTGAACTAGTATACTTATTTGTTTAGGGGCCAGCTGAAGGACGCCTCCGGGTGCGGGAGTTTCTCGCTGCATTGAAGACCCATTGTTGGCCTTGAGCTGTTGTCTGCTCTATGGTCGGGTTGTTGTCTCTTTGACACATTCCCCATTTCCATTCTCAATTTTATGATAGGGATTTTTTTATCTTCACTTGTAAAAAGAAAACAAGTTCGGTGACACCATTTCTTATTTTTATTTTCTTAAAACATACAACAAAACCTATCTTCTCTCAATTTATTTCAAAATTCTATCTCATAGATTTCTTTTTATGCACAAAAATGTGCTTTTCATGATCATTCTAAGCAAATTTAGGCAATTTTCAACGACTCATAGCATGAAAAAAAGCACTGTGACCCATCTTTTTTATAATATTTTTTGAAAAGAGCATAGTAAAATCTTCGTTTTGGCAAAGTATAAGAAAATTCTATCTCGGGGAACATATACCGATGATCTATTTTATACAATAAATCACCAAGTTTTATTTATATGAATATACAGTCTTACCAATAAATTGCAAATCTGTCTCCAAATTTGCAGATTTGGGCAAATAACTAGACCGATTATTATTATTATTTAAACAAATATCAAATTTTGTGTTTTTAGAATCAATTTTATTCAAATAAGACAATTTAAGGGGAGATAACTCTTTTAGTAAAAAATTTATACTGGGCTGATAGGGAAAGTTTGAATTTTTACTTGTAGCAAGAAAACAAAATCGTTGACACCATTTTTTCTTTTTATTTTTCTTAAAACATATTATAAAACCTATCTTCCCACAATTTATTTCAAAATTCTATCTCATAGTGTTTTTTTTTGCACACAAATGTGTTTTTTCATGAACAATTTAACCAAATTTAGGCAACTTTCAACGACTCATAGCTTGGATATAAAGATATGATTTCACGTCCACTCACGCATTCACGATGTCCTCAATCAGAATTGATCCCCTCACGCATGAAATAATGAAAATTTGTAGTTTCTGGATTTATTAAGACGTCTATCAACACCTGACAGCGTACATGCCGCCCAAAACGACATTCATACCCATTGACCGAAAAAAACTAAATTTGAACTTTTAGGTCTGTTAATAGAACCATTTCAAAATTTAAATGTCACTTTTTAGGCAATTTCTCGTGGGGCAACTGATTGTGTAGGAGTTTAACTCCATGTACAACAGTAAATGATACATGTATCTCTTCGTTAGAGTATTTACCACAGCATAGCATTCTCCGATTTTCAATATGTTGATCAGTTGAATTAGAAAATTGCGATTTAGAAATGTACATACCTTTTAAAGCGGTGACAATTACTCCACTCAAGCACAACCGGAAAATCCTCTCACGGTTTTCATTGCAGAACCAATTGTTCTGCGTGTGTAGATTACCAGCCGTGGTATGGAACACATTTAAGGTATTGCAAATACATCAAAACATGACGTCATACGAATGAAAACTCTGAAATGAAAAAGCTGAAGATTATTTCGTGACGTGTACCTCTAAATTCGGATAAAATCGCATTAAAATGGAGTTTTAAGGTAGTTGTTGTTTCATTTCTATTCTAATGCATCATTCGCACATTCATGGATTTCAGCAAGGCGACATGGCGGCTCACTCCTTAGTTACGACATGTCAACTGTGGATTTGACAGTAAATAGTAGCCAACGAAAAAAAATGTTTGGGTTAAGAATTATAAGGATTGAACACATTTTTCTAATGGTTATTTAAGAAATAATTCATGCAAGCCTTAGATTTATTTGAAATTTGTAGCTTTTATCTTACAGGAGATAAAATAGAACAGCCATACCCTTCGCTTCAGTTTTTCAAATTACCGTAGTTGTCCTATTAGAATCGAAATAATTCATGCCAGCCATAGATTTGTTATCATTAAAATTTCCAACAAATCTATGGCTTGCATGAACTATTTCTTAAATAGATAGATACATTTTTGGACAATCAAATCACGCATCTTTTTGTTTCAAGGAACAAGTTTGGAAGCAAAGTGTGTCTCTGTAATATTCTTTCGTTAAGGACAATTTTTCAAAGTTGTTTTTAAAACTAATTTTAATGTGATGCTTGTGAAGGATTCAATATGATTTTCCCCTACATGTACAAACTAACACTTTTTCTCGTAAAAGCTGCACTAAACAATTCTTAATTAATAGTATACTGAGTGCCTTTAGAAACGCATCATATCATATTACAATCCACTGTTTGTCCCTTTTTGAAAAAAAATATAGAAATGTGCTTTCAATGCATTCTTACAACATTTGGCAATAATACGTTTCTTGAACAGTTTGACCAAGTTTTTTTTTTCATTTTAGATACTTAATCTCATAATGGGCAAAATCACAATGTGATCATTTTGGACCAAATGGGAAAAGAAAATTGTTAATTTACAGTACTTTTTGATCAACTTTAATATAGTGGTTCATTCTGGTAAAAATTTACCATTCAGAGTGTAAACTTCATTTTTTGTTAAAATATGGAATTTGTAAACGCTAACATCCGAAAATCGAAAAGTTCTGAAAAATCATTTGAAATGTTCTGTAGGTATAGAGGTCTGCAAAATCCTAAAACGATTGGTAAACTTTCAAAGAAGATTTGTCAGTTTCTTTTTTTTTAATGGAAAAGCGGAAAATACATGTAGGGGTTGTGTTTATGTTGCCACTCAGTATATTATATTGATTGTAAATAGTCTACAAATAACAGTACTTGATTTAAAGTGTATGCAAAGATAATGCTGATAACGATATTTACAAAAGACATTTTTGCGTCGAGATATAATATATTAATATCAATGACCCGAATCATCCCTTTAAATCAATAAAATATGTTTGAATGTTTGCTTTTTCTCGTGTACAAACTCTGCTTTAAAATTATTCTTATAAATCTCAATCAATTTGTTTTCAAATAATTAAATGTTTAACTTATCTTTTAAGTGTTCGATTATTTACCTCAAATCCACAATCAAAAGGTAGCTTAGCATTGGGATCATACTTTCCAGCAGTAAAATTAACATCCGACGCATTTATACCTACAAATCTACAATTACAATAACATGTTTAGTATATAAACCAGCACATCTTTAATTTTTACATCACATTCTTTAGAAATAAATAGACAGGAACATATATATATATAGTTGAGGTTATCAAAACACTTTAATAACTCGTACGCTTAAATATGAATAACAACAAAAGTAAAATTGATTTTCAGTTTTTGTATTTTGAAAATTCATAAATCTAAAAGTTCAAACTAAAATTATAAGAGGGTGGTAAATGGTTATTTTCGTGCAACGTTTTCGGTCTTTTTATTTCACGTGTTTTCGTGTTTTGACGTTTTATCTCTCGTTTTCTCGTGTTTGGTTCGATGTGCGTGCTTCGTGTTTCCACTTATTTATTTTCCGTGTTTCGTGTTTCCACTTATTTATTTTCCGTGTTTCGTGTCGGTACTCTTAATTTCTCGTGCTTGTCCCGCATTTGATTAAAAAGTAAACCGGGACTAATTCAAAGTCAGCCTGGATATTGTTTAACTATGAATAATATTTTTTCAAATCAGATGCAACTAGCGGACGCTAAAATGTGACCGCATGGTCGTCATGTCCATTAATAATGACTGCATGATCTCCAAGAACGGCTGAGTAATAACTTCTAGTACTTTTTTCCTTCATATTTACGATTTTATTTCTCGTGCTTCGTTTTTCCCGATTTTTATTTTCCGTGCAACGTTTTTGCGATTTTTATTTTACGTGTCTCCGTGTTCAGACCCCCCCCCCCTTTTTCACCCTCTTATAATATTTAAGTTTTAAGAAATTAAAATTTGTTCCATATTTTGACACCTGTAATCTATATTTCAAACAGTTATGAGATAAAGTCTGTGTTTGTTAGTGTTTTTGTGCAAGTTCAAAGTTTAAAACAAAATTTGAGTTAAAGTGTGAGCCAACATTGAATTTCGAGTTATTGGTCCTGTTCAAGAAGAAATCCAGTCAGTTATAATTTAAGTTGACAGTTTCTCTAGTGGACGATAGAAAATAATAACGTGAATCTTCTGAATTCCAAACTGCATATACATGTATTGCATACATACACGGTATTAGAGTTGGGCTGTGACTAGCCTCTTTTAAAAGTATTGCAAAATATATTTACGCCGAGCGGAGCGAGGTAAAAAATTTTGAAGGGTTTTGAAGCCGCTGAAGGCCCAAAGAAACTATAGAACAAATGATGCAAAATCGTGCTTTCTGGGCGTTCCCAGACCCTTTCTTATTCTGAAAACGCAAGTTCTGTTTTAATAATTTTTTTGACAATATTTTGGTATCAAAGCAAAATGTATAGATTCAGCGTAAGACTTAAGTTTTTATGGACAACATCAAAAGACCAATATGAAGAATAAAGTAAAAATGTAATTCACATAGTTAAGTATGTGGCTGCTGGTTTTTTTTGTTTTTTTTTTTTGTTGTTGTTTCGGCATGCAGAATTTAAATCTTTTATACCTGTAAATTATATGGGGTTTTATTCAAATTAATTTAAGAGGGGGCTGATTATCAGTGATATAACTATGTCAAGTAATTTTTAATAACACATTTCAATTACAACTTGATGTAGCTCTTAACTGGGATACAATTTAAAGTAGTTAAGTTGTAAAATTAGCTAAAAAGTCTTAAATAAAATAAAACTCATGATCAAGTTGAAAACAAAATTACTAAATCACAAAAGGAATGCAACACTAAGAGAATACAGAAGGGCAATCAATGAACAAAAGGCAAATTTAAAGAAACATTGATCCCGAAAAAAACAGGTGCTACGTCCAAGGGAGAACAGAACTTGCTTCTTGCAAACACTCACTGTGAAAACAATTTGATATGAAGACAAGCTTTTGGTTTTAAAATTTCCTACATAAAGGCATTTGCCTCAATGTAGTTACAGCCCTGTAATAAAAGTGAGGTAAGTGTTCCTGAGCCAATATACCTCAAGTTAAATGAAACCCAATTTCAGACATTTCAAGTATATCTAAATAATATTTATACCTTTATTATTAAAAGATTTGGGAAGTGTTTCCCGAATTTTTTTTGGAAAAAAAGATGAATTTTATGAAGAATCTGGTGCCACCTCATACTTTCGAATAGCATTTATAAAATGGCTTAAAGACCTGCTGAGTTATTCATTATCAATACATTGTAAGTCAGGTTATTTATTTTCGAACTACCACAGAACAAACCATTTATTTTTGTGATTATCAAGGCTGAGTTATTTATTTTCAAAATCCTCCTGCCCCCCCCCCCCCCCCCCCCCCCCCCCCGAATATCAAATGGTCGTCCCCTTAAACTTTGTATAGAACATGAAATGCGAGCTTCGGATCAACTGAATATGAATAAACTCGTCATAGATACTAGGATTAAAATTTTGTATGCCAGACGCGTCAACAAAAAAATTGTATTTGGTGACCATATGCAGTTTATTCTATTTTTATATAAAAAAACAAAATCGACAAGAAAGATCCATAATGATAATTCTATAATACAGAAATTAAGATTTTTTTTCTTCAGAAATACATCTTTCAAATTTCTTTTTTTTAATTTGGGGATTGTACATTTATGAAGGTATATCAAGAAAGGGGCTTCGGACGCACCAAATGCATTAAGTGTTATTATTACTTTAGTTAGTTAAACTCGAGTATGTACAATGTACTTCTACTTTTAAAATTACGTAATGATAATGAAAATATAAGCAAGTTGAAGGTCAAAGAGCAGAATTAGATATCATGTGCTATAAATTTAAAGAAATCTTTGTAGAAAATAGATCTAGGAAACTTTAGAAAAAAAATGACTTAGAAGACTATCACAAGAGCTGAATGTTCGATATACTCTATCCATAAAAATGAGGCAAGTGACAAGAACCAATGAGAGTAAAAATATATGCACAAAGATTAGGAAATTGAAAAGCGTTAAAAACCCCAAAATTGTGCTAAATACGGCTAAGGCAATTTATGCCTGGGAGTAGAACAACCTTTTTCTTTTGATAATTAATGTGATAAATGAGAGTTATCGTTTAAATTGCCGTTTTTTTTAGTCCTGACATATATGAATTTTAATTTATTTACAAAACAAGTAAACTCGCAAGCACCATTTGTAAGTATTGAAAACGATATTAACTGATGTTCGTGATTATATCATTTACTTGTTCATGGAAAGCCCGTCATTCTATATCAACGAAAAGGTATGTCTGTACTATTCTATTCTAACAGCTTGAAATATCATTTGACAATGCGACACGTAGAGCAAAAACTTAATACGAAAAATTTATATTTACTCTTTTTCGTAAATCATTTAGAAATAGAGTTAAATATTCAAATTCAAGTAAACAAACAATTTGAACAGAAATGAGATTATGTCATTTTGAAATAATCGTAAGTACACCCACACGCCTGAATCTAGATATAAGATGTAATAGTATAAAAGTAATTCAGTGAGTGCAATATCTTTTATGTTTCTTACCTATTTTTAACAAGGACTTGACCTTCTTCTGGAACTGGCATGGGCGCATCAACTACTTTAGTCACATCCCGAAAATTTGTCCCAAACTTGACAGCAACAATCTTTTTGTAAGTACTTGGTAAGTTCGCCATGCTACCTATGTTTAGTGCTTCCTAAAATTTGGTTAACTGCACATTGAAGTTTTAAATTTCGATTATAAAAATGATATGACAGTGTTTTTGTCAATTCACCGACCTTTCAGAAGAAGGTGAATTATTTGGTTGTCTGATAACGTAAGCATGTGTAAAATATTTAAACCTTGATACTAAACCAGAAAAGATAACATAATGTCGACTCATCTATAAAATTTCAATGCAAATATCAACTCCTCAATGTTTTTCTAGTCAGTTGGTTTTATTTCAAAGGGACATTAGCTGTCAAATTCATGTTCATCGATTCGACTCAAAATATAACATACTAAAATGTCTTATCCAAAAAACAAAATGTCCTAAAGGAAAATTTACAAAGCATGGACTCATTATAATGTATTAAGATTTTGTGTGGATTTTAGAATAGACGCCATCTAATTAACCATTGAGATGATCTTCGAAGAACTCCGTAGGTCATATCACGTAGGGTCTGTTATTCGAAGCTGTCCTAGGATTTGTCCTAAGACCTATGTTGGGAATACATCAGGATATTGTTAAGACCGTTACGACATGTCTCAGCATGCACATCGAAGTTTTCTTAATAATTTCTTAGCTAAGATGTCCTAATCGCTGTCCTTAGTGTTAGATTATTTTTCAAGAATCCATTGTCAACCAAAATTAACTTATATTCTAACTTTTAATTTTAACATACAAACTAATTACCTCTCAAAAACGTTCATCACATTCGGGGTTCGAATTTGCGAGCGTTTTCGTCAATAATCACAATAGTCTTCGGTCCGTGCATGATCCATTGTACCACTCGAAAACGATTGCTGATATACATTTACTTATAATTTCTTAAAGCCCTTTATTGATAACTCTTGTCAATACATAATATTCATACAAATAATGAAGCTGTCTCATTAACAATGAACTTCTTTCATTTATATCCAACATGTATAATGACTATTTTTTTTACTTTTTTGTTTTTTTTTGTAAATCAAACACCAATACAACACAATTTAAGTATGACAATAAAGCGGTATAGATATAAAGCAATACAAAAAAATAGAACTACAAAAGTGTTACAACAAGAAGAAAAATAGGGGGAAAAACGTTCCAGAAACAAGGTTCGAACTCAGTATCATTGATAATTACCATTCTGACTTTCGTTACCAACGACTATACGATTGCAGCTATCGACGAGTTTGACATTGAAGCATTACATTAATATATTCATACATACAAGACTAATGTACAATTGATTCTTCACGTTCAAATAAGTTATTTTGGTTGTATAATATCAAATGATTGCCTTAATCTTGGTTGAACAAAAATGTCAAACAGCTATGATTGAATATACTCTCTGAACAATTGCAGAATCAACCTGTAACTATATAGATGTGAACAGTGTTGATACAATCAGTTCCAACTATTAAAGAATAAAATAGACTTAATATTAAATTATCTTTATGTAATTCCCTTGATTTATTGTCAAAACGTAAAATAGAGAGTCTTTTTACAAGAAATGGGTTGAACTAGAGAATTAACTAGCGTTGTGCGTTGATTATCGTCTACAGATCCATTACTTCTTATATATTCTCTAAAAAGTAAAATAACAAAAATTCCGAACTGCAAGGAAAATTCAAAACGGAAAGTCTTTTATCAAATGGCAAACTCAAAAGCTCAAACACATCAAACGAATGGAAAACAACTGTCATATTCCTGACCTGGTACAGGCATTTTCCTTATGTAGAAAATGGTGGATTAAACCTGATGCATCATTAAAAAGAAAATAAATAATATTTATCTAATAATTGTACATTCAAACTTTATGAAACAAAAACACAAATGTGTCAAGTGTTGTTTTAGGTTGATAAAAACTATTATTAACTGACGAAGGCTATATTTGTTAAGCTGAAATATTTGTCAACACGATTTTAAAACATCATCTTCGAATATTCCCAACTTATGATACTAGTACTGTTGCGGAAATTTTAAGACATTTATAATGTTTCATTATCTGCGCAAGTTCGCCGGTTGTAGACGATCCGGTTCATGTTAAATTTGCCGGTTGGTCCTTCTTATAGGCTTCTTTATAAATAAATATATATATATATATATATATATATATATAAACAAGTCTAAATTGAAAACAACGTTCAAACCTATGATTGCGTTGGATAAAAACCGCAATTTTTATACGTGTGCATGCAAAACAAATTTCTTGTTAGAGGGGTCTAAATACAGCACAAACAACATTTTCCAAAAGACCAAAAAAGTGAAAAAGTATATTTTAACAAAACGCATTTGACTAACAGGTCGAACAACAAATGTCCTTAAATCCTGCGGACTGCCATTGGCGATTGCCAAATAAACGGATCACAAGGTGTAATAAATGGATCTTAACTTTAAATTTAATACCAAACAGAAAACAATAAACTTGCGGCGAAGATGGTATATCGCAAACAAAGGTGCAAAGATTTTTTGTACACCATATCCGGATTTCGACAATTAATGTCTCTTCAGTGATGTTAGGAATCGAAACGGTTATTGGAAGGCCACATAATTTACCTCAATTTGGGATAGGCTCTTGAATTTTGAGGAGTCAAAATAGGATGAACGGATCATATAAACCCGAAGGCAAATATAATACAAGCCCAAACGAAAAAATATAAACAAGTCTAAATTGAAAACAACGTTCAAACCTATGATTGCGTTGGATAAAAACCGCAATTTTTATACGTGTGCATGCAAAACAAATTTCTTGTTAGAGGGGTCTAAATACAGCACAAACAACATTTTCCAAAAGACCAAAAAAGTGAAAAAGTATATTTTAACAAAACGCATTTGACTAACAGGTCGAACAACAAATGTCCTTAAATCCTGCGGACTGCCATTGGCGATTGCCAAATAAACGGATCACAAGGTGTAATAAATGGATCTTAACTTTAAATTTAATACCAAACAGAAAACAATAAACTTGCGGCGAAGATGGTATACCGCAAACAAAGGTGCAAAGATTTTTTGTACACCATATCCGGATTTCGACAATTAATGTCTCTTCAGTGATGTTAGGAATCGAAACGGTTATTGGAAGGCCACATAATTTACCTCAATTTGGGATAGGCTCTTGAATTTTGAGGAGTCAAAATAGGATGAACGGATCATATAAACCCGAAGGGAAATATAATACAAGCCCAAACGAAAAAATATAAACAAGTCTAAATTGAAAACAACGTTCAAACCTATGATTGCGTTGGATAAAAACCGCAATTTTTATACGTGTGCATGCAAAACAAATTTCTTGTTAGAGGGGTCTAAATACAGCACAAACAACATTTTCCAAAAGACCAAAAAAGTGAAAAAGTATATTTTAACAAAACGCATTTGACTAACAGGTCGAACAACAAATGTCCTTAAATCCTGCGGACTGCCATTGGCGATTGCCAAATAAACGGATCACAAGGTGTAATAAATGGATCTTAACTTAAAATTTAATACCAAACAGAAAACAATAAACGTGCGGCGAAGATGGTATACCGCAAACAAAGGTGCAAAGATTTTTTGTACACCATATCCGGATTTCGACAATTAATGTCTCTTCAGTGATGTTAGGAATCGAAACGGTTATTGGAAGGCCACATAATTTACCTCAATTTGGGATAGACTCTTGAATTTTGAGGAGTCAAAATAGGATGAACGGATCATATAAACCCGAAGGGAAATATAATACAAGCCCAAACGAAAAAATATAAACAAGTCTAAATTGAAAACAACGTTCAAACCTATGATTGCGTTGGATAAAAACCGCAATTTTTATACGTGTGCATGCAAAACAAATTTCTTGTTAGAGGGGTCTAAATACAGCACAAACAACATTTTCCAAAAGACCAAAAAAGTGAAAAAGTATATTTTAACAAAACGCATTTGACTAACAGTTCGAACAACAAATGTCCTTAAATCCTGCGGACTGCCATTGGCGATTGCCAAATAAACGGATCACAAGGTGTAATAAATGGATCTTAACTTTAAATTTAATACCAAACAGAAAACAATAAACTTGCGGCGAATATGGTATACCGCAAACAAAGGTGCAAAGATTTTTTGTACACCATATCCGGATTTCGACAATTAATGTCTCTTCAGTGATGTTAGGAATCGAAACGGTTATTGGAAGGCCACATAATTTACTTCAATTTGGGATAGACTCTTGAATTTTGAGGAGTCAAAATAGGATGAACGGATCATATAAACCCGAAGGCAAATATAATACAAGCCCAAACGAAAAAATATAAACAAGTCTAAATTGAAAACAACGTTCAAACCTATGATTGCGTTGGATAAAAACCGCAATTTTTATACGTGTGCATGCAAAACAAATTTCTTGTTAGAGGGGTCTAAATACAGCACAAACAACATTTTCCAAAAGACCAAAAAAGTGAAAAAGTATATTTTAACAAAACGCATTTGACTAACATATATATATATATATATATATATATATATATATGAGTCTAAAAGATGGTGTAACAATACCGATAAATAGATGGAAAACAAAACACTAAAAAGTGTTGAATATCATCGCACAAAGATGGAAAAACTGAACAGATGATATAAATTATACAATAATTGCAAATATTTAGGCTCAACAAATGGCCTTCCTCAGTGTTAAAAGTTTTAACAATACTGATATATAATGTATAAGGTGTAAACATAGATCAGTAATAATACAGGTAAGTTTTGGTCGATTGATTTTAATCCAAAATCCTGAATATCATAATATAAACATTAGACTGTAAATTTAATTATTTCTTTCTATTGATTCCATATGGATGGAGGACACCCAGTGTTTTTATCCAAAACTTCTCCCGATTCTCTCTTTGCCTATTTTGCCATGTACAATCCTGTTCGATCACAACAGGATTGTACATGGCAAAATAGGCAAAGAGAGAATCGGGAGAAGTTGTGGATAAAAACACTGGGTGTCCTATACATTATATATCAGTATTGTTAAAACTTTTAACACTGAGGAAGGCCATTTGTTGAGCCGAAATATTTGCAATTATTGTATAATTTATATCATCTGTTCAGTTTTTCCATCTTTGTGCGATGATATTCAACACTTTTTAGTGTTTTGTTTTCCATCTATTTATCGGTATTGTTACACAATCTTTTAGACTCATATAATTTTCCCTGTTTGTGTAGTATTGTCAATTTTGATGATCCAATACCTATTAAGTTTACTGGTTGGTAGATTCTTATAGACTCTATATATATATATTATATATATATATATATATATATATATATATATATATATATATATATCGGGCGCGTACAGCCATCTAGGTAAACTCGGATGCTGTTAAGAAATTTGTGCAGCTTATCGTACATGCCTTTTAATCGTATATATATATATATATGGCAGTCAGCAGGGTTTAAGAACATCAGTTGTTCGACCTGCTAGTCAAATGCGTTTTGTTAAAATATACTTTTTCACTCATTTGGTCTTTTGGAAAATGTTGTTTGTGCTGTATTTAGACCCCTCTACCAAGAAATTTGTTTTGCATGCACACGTATAAAAATTGCGGTTTTTATCCAACGCAATCATAGGTTTGCCAGCAAATTTACTATGTACCGGATCGTCTAGAATAGACGATACTGTGCAGATAAGGAAAAAATTATATAAATTTAGAAATTTGCACAACGATACTAATATAAGATGGTATTATACGCAGATGTTGTTATTAAATCGTGTTGACAAATATTTCGGCTTAACAAATAGCCTTCTTGAGTGTCGATAATTTTAACAATACTGATTATATGTATAAAAATAGCTCAGTAATACAGGTAAGTTTTGGTCTATTGATTTAATCCAAAATCCTGAACATCATAATATAAAACAAAACTCAATACTCAAATATACGTGACTGTGTATATTTACATCCAAAAATGAGTGAAAAATAAAACTTAGTATTTTTTATTGATGCCGTTTGGATGATGTACATTTAATTCCTTTATCCAAAAGCTTTCCCGAACCTGTCGCTAGGCATCACTCCAGTGAATGTTCTGTTCAATTACTAGGATCTTCAACCGAATAGTCTGCGGAACCTGCTGTTCCGGGCTGAAGTGTCTGATAATAGAAGTACTTCTGGAGAATGTCGTTTGTGTGATGAAAAACGCTGCAATTGCTGCCTACAGATGCATCACTCATCAACTTTTCACAGTAAGGCAACCGAAAATAACTATAGGATATTTTGCAATGTTAACTGCAAAAGTATGAATGTTATTTACATTCTAGAATGTTCGGTTTGTGGCCTCAAATATGTTGGTGAGTCAAAGCAGCCTTTCCACAAACGCCTCAATGGCCATAGGAGTGATATCTCTAAGAAGCCACTTCTCCCAGTTTCTCAGCATTTCAGACAGTCTGGTCACAAACTTGATGATTTTAACCGCATGAAGATCCTAGTAATTGAACAGAACATTCACTGGAGTGATGCCCAGCGACAGGTTCGGGAAAGCTTTTGGATAAAGGAACTAAATGTACATCATCCAAACGGCATCAATAAAAAATATACTAAGTTTTATTTTTCACTCATTTTTGGATGTAAATATACACAGTCACGTATATTTGAGTGTTGAGTTTTGTTTTATATTATGATGTTCAGGATTTTGGATTAAATCAATAGACCAAAACTTACCTGTATTACTGAGCTATTTTTATACATATAATCGACACTGAAGAAGGCTATTTGTTAAGCCGAAATATTTGTCAACACGATTTAATAACAACATCTTCGTATAATACCATCTTATATTAGTATCGTTGTGCAAATTTCTAGACTTATATATATATATAAATTTATAGTTACATTTGTTCGTTTATTGTCATTTTTAGTGATGCTGTACCCTTTTAGACTGGTTATATATATAGTCTAAAAGGGTACAGCATCACTAAAAATGACAATAAATATATAACCAGTCTAAAAGGGTACAGCATCACTAAAAATGACAATAAACGAACAAATGTAACTATAAATATTTCGGATAACAGATATCCTTCATCAGTATGAGCACGATGTAAAATGAATCAGATCAATCTATTCTGATTATTAAACTATAGCAATCTTGAATTCTATACAATAAAAAAAGTGAAACAGTTTCACCCGAACATCATATGTAGAGACGCTAATAAACTTTTAAAATTTCCAAAAAACGACTCAAAGACATGCATAAAATGAAAATAGTAATTAGAGATATGAACTGGCACAACTCTAAAATTCCAAAATGATGTCAGTTAAGAAGTTACAACAACTGCGTGTAAATACATTCCCCAAAAAAAAACACAGCACTGATCGATATAAGCTGGTAAAATATGTCAAACAGAGGCTTTTATCGTCCCAAATAAATAGCAGTTTTATAATGAAAAGAAAAAAATAATAGTAAATTTGGGATAAGGTTAAAAAAATGGACGTGGATGCGTACTTGTACATCCCTACCAAATGAAAAGAACCCTGGTATTTAAACTAGTAAAATTCAAAAAATTCCAAAAGAATCCTTAAAACTGTAAGGGTCAAGTAAGGAAGCCGGAGTAACTGGAAACAAATGATGTCAGGAAAATGAGTGACTCATTCTATGTTTTTTTCATTTATGCCCTCTGGGGAAACTGTCCTTAGCTTTCTTATCCAAAACCTTTCCCGAGCAAGTCTTTCGGCCCTTGACCAACCTTGAGTTTAGTTCCAAAATTATTACTGCGTTACAAACCATGCACGATGACGGTCGCATAGGTGAGGATACAATCGGATATTTAAAACCAGAGAACGCCAAGCTTGGTCGATTGTATCTTCTTCCCAAAATACACAAGGTTTACAACCCTGGTAGACCCATTGTATCCGCAAACGGCCACCCGACTGAAAAAATCTCGGAATTCGTAGACTTTCATTTAAGATCTCATGTAGAAAATCTTCCTTCTCACATTCAAGACACAACAGATTATCTTCGTAAAATAGAATCCATGAACCCTTTTCCTCCGGAAACCCTCCTTGTCACTTTAGACGTCACCTCATTGTATACCAACATACCTCATGATGACGGAATACAATCGTGTAAGGAAATATGGGACTCTCGCAACACCTTAGAACCACCTACCGAATGTTTAGTCCAGCTGCTCACTCTGGTTCTGAAATGCAACAATTTCACCTTTAATGGTGAACATTACCTTCAGATAAACGGGACAGCGATGGGGACGAAAATGGCACCGTCATACGCCAATATTTTCATGGGAAAATTAGAGAAACAAATTATTTCAACATCTTTATCCAAACCTCTGTCTTGGTTCCGTTTCATCGATGATGTTGACATGAAATGGATTGAATCCCAACAAAAATTGGATGATTTTATCAGACATGCAAACAACGCACACCAGTCAATTAAATTTACATATGAAATTTCCGACTCCAAAATATCTTTCTTAGACACTACTACATCTATTAAGGACGGTGTCATATCAACAGATATCTACTGTAAACCTACAGATAAACATCAATACATTTCTCCCCAAAGCTGTCACCCCAAACACTGTACAAAAAGTATCCCGTACAGTCAAGCTCTCAGAGTAAAGCGGATTTGCTCCTCTGAGGAGGCTGTCACTAAACGGTTACAGGAACTTCGCGGTTTTTTGACCAAACGAGGTTATAAGAAATTGGACATAGATAAGGGATTTGCGCGTGCTAATAACAACAGCCGCAATGACCTATTACAGTACAAACAGAAGAGGCGCAGCAAAATAGTTCCGTTTGTTTTAACATACAATCCCGCCTTTACTAACCTTTCACGTTTGATCCGTGCCAATTGGCAAACTATTGCCAAGCACCCAAAATTGTCCAAGATCTTTCCCAATCCTCCTGTCTTAGCTTTTCGGAGACCAGCAAGTCTGAAAGACTTATTTGTGAAAGCTGACGTCTCTTCTAATAAAAGCTGTTCAATTGCAGGATGGTGCAAGTCGTGTGGTAACAGACGATGTCTGACTTGCCAACAAATACTGAATACTCAAACATTTACTTGCCACTCCACTGGGTATGTGTACACTATATTTTGTAATGTAACTTGCAAAACACAGAATGTTGTATACCTTCTTCAGTGTCGATGTGGCATGCAGTATATTGGCGAGACAGAACAGCCATTCAACAAACGCATGAATGGTCATCGAAGTGACTACACCTGCAAGCCCGACCTCCCCGTAAGTCGTCATTTGAGATCACCTGGGCACGCCCAAGCGGATCTCAAAAACCTTACAATCACAATCATAGACCACAACGAAGGTTGGTCAAGGACCGAAAGACTTGCTCGGGAAAGGTTTTGGATAAGAAAGCTAAGGACAGTTTCCCCAGAGGGCATAAATGAAAAAACATAGAATGAGTCACTCATTTTCCTGACATCATTTGTTTCCAGTTACTCCGGCTTCCTTACTTGACCCTTACAGTTTTAAGGATTCTTTTGGAATTTTTTGAATTTTACTAGTTTAAATACCAGGGTTCTTTTCATTTGGTAGGGATGTACAAGTACGCATCCACGTCCATTTTTTTAACCTTATCCCAAATTTACTATTATTTTTTTCTTTTAATTATAAAACTGCTATTTATTTGGGACGATAAAAGCCTCTGTTTGACATATTTTACCAGCTTATATCGATCAGTGCTGTGTTTTTTTTTTTGGGGAATGTATTTACACGCAGTTGTTGTAACTTCTTAACTGACATCATTTTGGAATTTTAGAGTTGTGCCAGTTCATATCTCTAATTACTATTTTCATTTTATGCATGTCTTTGAGTCGTTTTTTGGAAATTTTAAAAGTTTATTAGCGTCTCTACATATGATGTTCGGGTGAAACTGTTTCACTTTTTTTATTGTATAGAATTCAAGATTGCTATAGTTTAATAATCAGAATAGATTGATCTGATTCATTTTACATCGTGCTCATACTGATGAAGGATATCTGTTATCCGAAATATTTATAGTTACATTTGTTCGTTTATTGTCATTTTTTGGTGATGTTGTACCCTTTTAGACTGGTTATATATTATATTTTGTAGTGTACTGTATCATATTTATATGATCCATCGCCCCGTAAGATTTATCGTTGGCTATTATTTAGTCATTTTTTTTATATATATATAAAATTGCGGTTTTTATCCAACGCAATCATAGGTTTGAACGTTGTTTTCAATTTAGACTTGTTTTATATTTATTTCGTTTGGGCTTGTATTATATATTCCCTCCGGTTTATATAATCCGTTCAACCTATTTTGACTCTTTAAAAAACCGCAATTTTTATACGTGTGCATGCAAAACAAATTTCTTGTTAGAGGGGTCTAAATACAGCACAAACAACATTTTCCAAAAGACCCAAAAAGTGAAAAAGTATATTTTAACAAAACGCATTTGACTAACAGGTCGAACAACAAATGTTCTTAAACCCTGCTGACTGCCATTGGCGATTGCCAAATAAACGGATCACCGATGTAATAAATGGATCTTAATAAAGAATTTAATACTAAACAGAAAACAATAAACTTGCGGAAAAGATGGTATACTGCAAACACGAGGTGCAAATATTTGTACACCATATCCGGATTTCGACAATTTATGTCTCTTCAGTGATGTTAGGAATCAAAACCGTATTTGGAAAGCCATACAATTTACCTCAATTTAGTATAGACTCTTGAATTTTGAGGAGTCAAAATAGGATGAACGGATCATATAAACCCGAAGGTAAATATAATACAAGCCCAAACGAAAAAATATAAACAAGTCTAAATTGAAAACAACGTTCATACCTATGATTGCGTTGGATAAAAACCGCAATTTTCATACGTGTGCATGCAAAACAAATTTCTTGTTAGAGGAGTCTAAATACAGCACAAACAACATTTTCCAAAAGACCAAAAAAGTGAAAAAGTATATTTTAACAAAACGCATTTGAATATCAGGTCGAACAACAAATGTTGACTGCCATCTATATATATATATATACGATTAAAAGGCATGTACGATAAGCTGCACAAATTTCTTAACAGCATCCGAGTTTACCTAGATGGCTGTACGCGCCCGATATATATATATATATATAAATATATATTTATAAAGAAGCCTATAAGAAGGACCACGAGGTGCAAAGGTTTTTGTACACCATATCCGGATTTCGACAATTAACGTCTCTTCAGTGATGTTTGGAATCGAAACGGTATTTGGAAAGCCATACAATTTACCTCAATTTAGGATAGACTCTTGAATTTTGAGGAGTCAAAATAGGATGAACGGATCATATAAACCCGAAGGTAAATATAATACAAGCCCAAACGAAAAAATATAAACAAGTCTTAATTGAAAACAACGTTCATTCCTAAGATTGCGTTGGATAAAAACCGCAATTTTTATACGTGTGCATGCAAAACAAATTTCTTGTTAGAGGAGTCTAAATACAGCACAAACAACATTTTCCAAAAGACCAAAAAAGTGAAAAAGTATATTTTAACAAAACGCATTTGACTATCAGGTCGAACAACAAATGTTGACTGCCATCTATATATATATATACGATTAAAAGGCATGTACGATAAGCTGCACAAATTTCTTAACAGCATCCGAGTTTACCTAGATGGCTGTACGCGCCCGATATATATATATATATATTTATAAAGAAGCCTATAAGAAGGACCACGAGGTGCAAAGGTTTTTGTACACCATATCCGGATTTCGACAATTAACGTCTCTTCAGTGATGTTTGGAATCGAAACGGTATTTGGAAAGCCATACAATTTACCTCAGTTTAGGATAGACTCTTGAATTTTTAGGAGTCAAAATAGGATGAACGGATCATATAAACCCGAAGGTAAATATAATACAAGCCCAAACGAAAAAATATAAACAAGTCTAAATTGAAAACAACGTTCATACCTATGATTGCGTTGGATAAAAACCGCAATTTTTATACGTGTGCATGCAAAACAAATTTCTTGTTAGAGGAGTCTAAATACAGCACAAACAACATTTTCCAAAAGACCAAAAAAGTGAAAAAGTATATTTTAACAAAACGCATTTGACTAACAGGTCGAACAACAAATGTTCTTAAACCCTGCTGACTGCCATTGGCGATTGCCAAATAAACGGATCACCGATGTAATAATTGGATCTTAATTATAAATTTAATACTAAACAGAAAACAATAAACTTGCGGAAAAGATGGTATACCGCAAACAAAAGGTGCAAAGGTTTTTGTACACCATATCCGGATTTCGACAATTAATGTCTCTTCAGTGATGTTAGGAATCGAAACGGTATTTGGAAAGCCATACAATTTACCTCAATTTAGGATAGACTCTTGAATTTTGAGGAGTCAAAATAGGATGAACGGATCATATAAACCCGAAGGTAAATATAATACAAGCCCAAACGAAAAAATATAAACAAGTCTAAATTGAAAACAACGTTCATACCTATGATTGCGTTGGATAAAAACCGCAACTTTCATACGTGTACATGCAAAACAAATTTCTTGTTAAAGGGGTTTAAATACAGCACAAACAACATTTTCCAAAAGACCAAAAAAGTGAAAAAGTATATTTTAACAAAACGCATTTGACTAACAATATATATGTTTATTGTTTTTTGTTTGGTATTAAATTAATAGTTAAGATCCGTTTTGTTACATCTGGTGATCCGTTTATTTGGCAATCGCCAATGACAG
The DNA here is from genome assembly GCF_021869535.1 of Mytilus californianus. Taxonomy (NCBI): domain Eukaryota; kingdom Metazoa; phylum Mollusca; class Bivalvia; order Mytilida; family Mytilidae; genus Mytilus; species Mytilus californianus. The sequence continues at coordinate 46,541,191 of NW_026262723.1, read as the reverse complement.
TCAGCAGGGTTTAAGAACATCCGTTGTTCGACATGCTACTCAAATGCGTTTTGGTCTTTTGGAAAATGTATTTTGTGCTGTATTTAGACATCTCTACCAAGAAATTTGTTTTGCATGCACACGTATAAAAATTGCGGTTTTTGTCCAACGCAATCATAGGTTTGAACCTTGTTTTCAATTTAGACTTGTTTATATATATATGTCAGTATTGTTAAAATTATTGATACTGACGAAGACTATTTGTTTAGCCGAAATATTTGTCAACACGATTTTATAACAACATCTTCGTATATTACCATCTTATATTAGTTCTGTTGCGCAAATCTTTAGACTTGTATAGTATTTCCTTATCTGCGCAGTATCGTCTATTCCAAACGATCCGGTACATATTAAATTTGCTGGTTTTGCTGGTCCTTTTTATAGGATATTTATATCGGAAATCAGTTGAAATGAATCTCTAATTTAGCCCAACAATGTTTGATCTGCAAATTTGCGTTACCGGGATGTATCCCCTCAACGGGATTCGAACTTCATAGAATTAAGTATTTTACATCTTATAAATTATGGCCATAAGCTTAATTTATTAATTCAAATTTTATTTCCCTTATATATACTCCTTGCTTATATCAATGCGCTGAACTATTTTTTTTGTCTGACCAAAAATCTACAAGAATTACTTTGAATAATGTTAATTATTAATTCAAGGTATTTGCTTATAGCCAGATCTGTTTTACCAATTTCTCATATATTTGACTGATGCAAAACACCACCAACATAACCATGTATTTCAACTTTGTAACTATGTAAAAAAAAAACATATAAAATGAAAAACAAAATGTAGTTACATGTACACTGTTGATAAACGATCCACTGATAGAAATATTGGTGTTTGCTCATGTTGAAGGCTGTACGGTGACCTGTACTTGTTCACTTTTTTTGTCATTGGTCTGTAAGTGCAATATTGCCACATATTCTTATTTATTAGAGTAATATGTATATATATAGTTATCCTGTAATTTATGTGTTGCAATAAAACTGGTTTGAACGAAAGTCAGTTTTTTGACATGTGTTTTTATAGATAATATCGATATCACTTTTTTACGTTCGTCTTTTTAACAATAGTTAAATACAATGATAAAGGGACGTATTTGCGATACTTTCTATACTTGCTACAAAAATGTATTACACTACATTTTCAAGGGATAACATACTGAAACGTAAATTAATTCAAATTACAAAAGTTCAAAAGAAACTATTACCAATGCGATGGATTCGTTCTAATGTATCAGCATTTCATATGTATTTTAGACTAGACGCCATCCAGTTATCCATCGAGATAACCTCCGAAGACTGCCGACGGTCATAACCCGATATTTACATAAATATAAATAAACAGACAAGCACGTGCTGTCGTATAATGAAAATATTTCAAGATCTGTTTGATTTCATATTTTTTATTAACAATATGTGTATACCATCGTTTTACCTATATAAGAATAATTTTGTGGACCGGATCATTCAACGAAATGGTTATTCCCGGTGTCTCTATTGTTCCACTTTTCAATGTTGACATTCTTTTCGTGTTAATGAATGAACCACATGCGAAACCTTCTTTACTTAAGGTAAAGTTAGAGTTTGCAAGAATACGGAGTCAAATGAGTTGAATCGTTGATTTGCAAGCCAATAATACATGAGCGATGTGTTTTTTTACCTCATTTTCACAAAATTGAACCAAACTGACAGCCAATAGCGAAATATTATTTCTATATTCCGCTCCTATAAATGTTTGAAACAAAACAATCTTATTTAAATCAATTGTCTAGTTCGTAGCTAATGTCCCTTTAAAGATAAAATGTTAAGCTGGATTTATATATTAAATATTTATTTTTAATTCATTTTTCATTTCGTTTTATTGTATGCTACCAAGTTTCAGAACATTTCCTAATGATAAATAAGTTACAAAGATATCATGGGACATTAACGTTCGTTCATTGGCATCATTTCTAAACAATACCTGCATTGTAAATGCCGGATGTATTGGTGACTATGTGAACAAGGAACAATTCTATCTATCTATGGTAAATTCTTTTTACTACTGACAACACCTCAACACCAACCTATTGCATCAGCTTGCCAACTCCAGACCTCAATTTAACTGATTGAAGAGACTATGTCTTCATCATATGAAAATCAGAGCACACTCCCTCCTGTTAGGGGTTTAGTATCATACCGTCATAAAATATATGAGAAGAACATAACCCGTATCATGCTTACAACTGGTTTCAGAATAAATGTGTTTATTTCCGATGCAAAGACCCTATGAGTAAATCAAATATTGATACGTAGTTGAAGGTTGAAGTCAGTTTTCGGGTTATTGGCATAGGTCAATAACCCTAAAACTGAGTTCAACCTAAAGTCAACTGTCCATAAATTTCACTCTAAATACACCTGGTTCATTACAAAGATGCAAACTCAGTGCATTCAGCATAGATTAAAACTTTAATGTTGCAGCAATGACCTTCAGCTGTCCCCTAAAGAAATAATGTACTAGCTCAATGAAAATGGACGTCACACTAAACTCAAAAACATATAAATGAACTAAAATTAAAAAACATACAAGACTAACAAAGGCCAGAGGCTTCTGACTTTGGACAGGCGCAAAAATGCGGCGGGTTTAACATGTTTTGTGAGATCTCAACCCTCCCTCTATACCTCTAACCAATGTAGAACAAACAAACACACAGCAAAACGCACAATAAAACTCAGTTTTAAAGAAGCCCGAGTCCGATGCCAGAATAGGTAACAAAAGAAACTAAGCAAAATGACAATGATACATAAATTAACAAAGGACTACTAGCAGTTACTGACATAACAGCTCCAGACCTCAACTAAACTGATTGAAAGATTATTTCTTCATCATATGAAAATCAAGCACACTCCCACCTGTTAGGGGTTTAGTATCATACCGTCATAAAATATATGAGAAGAACATAACCCGTATCATGCCAATAACTGGTTTCAGAATAAATGTGATTATTTCCGATGCTAAGACCCTATGAGTGAATCAATATTAATACCAAAATATGCCATATTTAATGACCTGACAACTGATACAGTATCGTAACTATACCCATCTGAATAAGTCTGTTTAAAGGTTTGGTTAGCTTTTGAGGTGAATGTCGACATTTTTGTGCTTTGTATAGAATATTACCATAAAAGATTGGATGTGAAATACCTGAACGTATAAGATGTCTGTATGTTGATTTATATTTACGAATGATGTCCTTGTACCGATGATAAAATTTAGTAAATGTTTTGACTAGTTTGTGATATCGAAAACCCTGGTGTACTAATTTTTCAGTAATACAGAGGTTTCTTTCGTTAAAATCAAACACGTTGTTACATACACGAACGAATCGAACAAGTTGAGATATATAAACACCATTAGATGGTGACAAGGGAACGTCACCATCTAAAAATGGATAATTAACAATAGGAAATGAAAAATCATCTCTTTTATCATAAATTTTGGTATTAAGCTTCCCGTTAAAGATATAGATATCAAGATCCAGGAAAGGGCAGTGTTCATTGTTAGTATTATCTTTATTTAAGTCAGTTCAGCAGGATAAATCTCTCTAGTGTACATAATGAAGTCGTCATTATTGAGAGCCAATATATCATCCAAATATCTAAAAGTGTTATTAAATTTCTATACCAGATGTTTTTTCGATGGGTCTTTGCTAATTTTAGTCATAAATTGTAACTCATAACAATATAGAAACAGGTCCGCAATAAGTGGTGCACAGTGAGTCCCCATTGGAATTCCGATAACTTGACGATATACGAAATCTCCATAGCGAACAAAAATGTTATCTAGTAAAAGTTCAAGGGCAGTTATCGTATTAAAGCAGGTCCAATCGACATAGTTCGTTTGTCTGTTGTTACTAAAAATGACATAAAAGAGTTAGAACATATATATTCGCATTCTGACTTTTTAAATGCCCATTTAATTAGGTGTGTGAACTTTTATCTTAATAAAATTATGACGCAAAGTGGTATATAGGATAGAAATCAAAACTTTGAATAGATTCGAAATCACCAATACAAGCATGCAAATTATCAAGTACTTCCAACGAATTTTTGACACACCAAAAGTAATTAATTCCACTATTTCCAAAGGCCTTATTTGAACAATTTATTACCAGGTTTTTGATTGTACCACGTGTACTAATGAGTAGAATAGACAGTTTAGTAGTGGAACAATGGCTTGAAAACGAAATAAATCTATATTTGTAAGGTGTTTTGTGCAGCTTCGGAAGCCAGTACATAGTTGGAGCTTTCATTGTATTTGGTTCTGCTTGTAAAGAGGTAGTCGAAAATAAACTGACAATGCCATGGCAAAAAACGAAAAAAGACAAAAAACAATACACTAAACACAACATAAAAGATTAAAGACTGAGCAACACGAACAGATGTTTAAAGTAAAGTTAAAATAGATAATTACTCAGTCCAAACAGATTGGTTAGCTTTTGAGGTGAATGTCGACATTTTTGTGCTTTGTATAGAATATTACCATAAAAGATTGGATGTGAAATACCTGAACGTATAAGATGTCTGTATGTTGATTTATATTTACGAATGATGTCCTTGTACCGATGATAAAATTTAGTAAATGTTTTGACTAGTTTGTGATATCGAAAACCCTGGTGTACTAATTTTTCAGTAATACAGAGGTTTCTTTCGTTAAAATCAAACACGTTGTTACATACACGAACGAATCGAACAAGTTGAGATATATAAACAGCATGCAAATTATCAAGTACTTCCAACGAATTTTTGACACACCAAAAGTAATTAATTCCACTATTTCCAAAGGCCTTATTTGAACAATTTATTACCAGGTTTTTGATTGTACCACGTGTACTAATGAGTAGAATAGACAGTTTAGTAGTGGAACAATGGCTTGAAAACGAAATAAATCTATATTTGTAAGGTGTTTTGTGCAGCTTCGGAAGCCAGTACATAGTTGGAGCTTTCATTGTATTTGGTTCTGCTTGTAAAGAGGTAGTCGAAAATAAACTGACAATGCCATGGCAAAAAACGAAAAAAGACAAAAAACAATACACTAAACACAACATAAAAGATTAAAGACTGAGCAACACGAACAGATGTTTAAAGTAAAGTTAAAATAGATAATTACTCAGTCCAAACAGATAATAAGTCATAACATATACTTGTATATGTATTGTCATTTCTTATAAAAATATAATCCAAAGTCTTAAAAAATATTACTTTTATTTAATGTCATGAATATAAAGTTAAAAATGTAAAGTATTAATTTGACTTCAATCTAAAATTTGACGAAATTGTTACCGTAATTTAGCGTCGTCACTACGTCAGAAAACAAACAAATGCAAATCTCACGATATAATGATGCGTTACAGTCACTGAATTCAAATTCTTTTACATGTTACTTACCATAAAAAATTTTAATGACCGCCTTTTGCTAAACAACAAGGATTATACTATAAACATTACATTACTTCGACACTTTATCGTTTTCCGGAAATAAATTTGCTTCTTTGTCAAGCACTTGAATGTCGGTGTAGTATCCTTCCTTGTTCTAAATATTTAGAAACTTATATAACCCATTTAATACGTGTGAGGCGCGTTGTTCATACCAAACAATGAAAAAAATTTAAAAGATGAATGTATATTTTATATTTTTGTTACTGATAAAGACACAATATCGTTGTTACATTATTTATTAATTTTGTTAATAAAATGAAATCTACGCGTAAAAAGCAAATTCTAAAAATATTTCAGATTTCAAATATGACATTCCATGATTAATTGTCACATATTTTAAGCAAATAAAAAAATGATAACCTTCTGTTAATGGGTGTTATTTATTTCATAAAATTTTATCACTGCTTACAAATTACATACGAATGCATGAATTAATTGTTTTATCTCTTTTGTTTTTACATTATCTCAAATTTTAATGAAATAATTCACAAAACCAAAGATAATTCAAACATGCAGATATAATTAATTACTCCCTTTTTCCTTATCGTAAATTTAATTAAATTTTTGAACAGTCTTTACTTTTTGTAAACGCATCCTCTGTAACAATATATGCTACAATAGGATTATTACTGCACTGATAATATTCCATCAAAAAGAATTATTTCATTTAAATGGTTCTTACACCTCCTTAGTTTTATCGATTGCAATAACAAATAAAGTGTGGACATTATATCATTCTTTATTTTAGCAACAATAAAGATGGAACAAAAGAAAAGTACTAAACAGTAGCGTTAAAACTTATAGATTTAGCTTCAACTGTATTATTATAACATATCACAGACGGAATCACCTTTACCAACCCAAACATGAAAAGTATAGACAAAAAGACCTGAATTTGCAGTATGCATAGTTTACCTAAAGCCCTGTATGCAAAATAAATTCATAATATGTGCATATATGTAACTCAAATTGTTAAGAAGTGCTTGTATTTACTCTTTGCAGTCATTGAAACTCAGAGATCTATCCTTGATGAAGATTGTTGCTGGGGTATTTATGTCCTTTCAAGAACCCATAAGTAAGCCTAAGCACCTTACTGTGCTTTCTTGTGACCATGGCATAAAAAATACAAGCATATAGTAAGATGTGGACTGGAGACAGAGGCAGGATTGTACACTATATAATCTTGAATGTTGGAATGATTAACTATTAAACTTTACATTTATAGTATTCTGAAATTCTTTCAATTTGTTATCAGAGTAGTTTCATACAAGTTCTAGGAATTTCATGTCAGAAAACACGCACATAGGGTAAGCTAAGAATATTTAAAGTCTTCAGGCTTGTTTTCAAATTGAAACAGGGGTGTGAGTATTAAATGTACTTTAAAAGAAAAGTTAAGAGTGCATGCAGTGATTTCTTTTAGGCTATGATTCTGATAAATAAGTATTGTTGTGAGGAAAAGTGTTTGTCAAGATTTTTCTATTTGAATTTTTTTTAGTATAGGTTGCACTTTGTACATACAGCTGTTTCACAAACCACGCCTCTTTTGGGGAGATATTCAATATTCATAGATATTCTGTTTTGTTCACCTACTGGTTCCCAGATATGATCTCTAAGGGGGGGGGGGGGGGGGGGGGGGGGTATAGTGCAGAATTTTTGGTATAAGTTAAACTCTTAGAAGTTTGAGGCATATAAAAGTTGAAAAAAAAAATTGACCTTTGAAAAAAATATTAGTGCATATGAACTTTCCATTCTAGGATATAGAATCGTTTTCATAGACTAACCTAGACGTAGACAACCGTAAAACTTTTGTTGGTAATAATACTAAATCATTTACCTTTAACTTGTTTGCCATCGGCTATCGATAACAATGATTTTACGCTCACTCAGTCTGTCAGAGGCCTTCCAGTGGGGATTTAAATAATCCCACATTTCGATACATAAAATGAAACTTTCTTTTCACAAAACTTTAAAAGATTTGTTTTAAATATTTTTTATACCATCACATACAACAGTTTCATTTTAAAGAATAATAATGTTCAGAGATGATATCATTAAATAATCCAAAAATACGTTTATTCATTGTAAAAAACATTAAGTTGATGGGGTTAATTCACAAAATATCTTATTGATTACGAGAATAAGTACTTAATTCTACGTTGTAATCATTTTAAAAGAGTGGCCTACTATTTATTCAATGCATACATGAAGGTTTTGTTTGTGAAGAGTTCCGGATAATTAAAAAATTATTTTATTTTTATGTTTAATAGCTTGATTTTTGTCGAGACTGCGACTTTTGTCGCAAAAGCGTGACATAGCGATATTACATTCCGTCGTCGTCGTCGGCGTCCACAAATATTCACTCTATGGTTAAAGTTTTTCAAATTTTAATAACTTTCTTAAACTATCCTGGATTTCTACCAAACTTGGACAGAAGCTTAATCATGATCATAAGATAGTATCCAGAAGTAAATTTTGTAAAAAAAAATCTTGTTTATCCGTATTTTACTCATAAATGGACTTAGTTTTTCTGCCAGTTAACATTACATTCACTCTGTGGCTAAATTTTAATAACTTTCTTAAACTATCCTGGATTTGTACCATACTTGGACAGAAGCTTGTTAGTATTCAAAAGTAAATTTTGTTAAAAAAAAAACGGGTTAATCCGTATTTTACTTATACATGGACTTAGTTCTTCTGCCAGTTAACATTACATTCACTCTGTGGTTAAAGTTTTTCAAATTTTAATAACTTTCTTAAACTATCCTGGATTTGTACCATATTTGGACAGAAGCTTGTTTATGATCATAAGATAGTATTCAAAAGTAAATTTTGTTAAAAAAAATCCTGTTTATCCGTATTTTACTTATAAATGGACTTGGTTTTTCTGCCAGTTAACATTACATTCACTCTGTGGTTAAAGTTTTCAAAATTTTAATAACTTTCTTAAACTATCCTGGATTTGTACCAAACTTGGACAGAAGCTTGTTTATGATCAAAAGCTAGTATCCTGTTTTTCCGTATATTACTTATAAATGGACTTAGTTTTTCTTCCAGTTAACATTACATACAGTCTGCAGTGAAAGTTTTTAAAACATTTATTAGATTCATAAACCATCCTGGATTCTTACCAAACTTGAACAGAAGCTTCTTACATTCAAAAGATAGTATCTAGAGGAAAATTTTTAATAATTATTTCCCCATTTTTGTTGAGCCTGCGACTAACAGCAAAAGTAGGCGAGACACTGGGTTCCGCGGTTTCCCTTGGCTATTCAAGTTCACAACGTCTCGCGAATTTGGTCTTTTTCTTACAAAACTTATATTCTTGTGATGTATTCTTTTGTTGAAGAATGAATGTTGTCCCGTCTTTTATTTTTTGTCGTTTTTTTTTTTTTTTTGTGTCTCATTGACGTATAAGACAAAAGGACTACCACTTTCTTCATATTTAAAAACATACGAGATGACATCAATACCAATGCATGACACAAAATAACTTACTAGTTAAACTCACAACAGAAGAAAGATAATGAACATCTCTTGTATGGTCTACTTAATATCGAAGTCAGAATGTGGTCTTTGTAAAGATGTTGTAAATTAATCAAAAACAACAAAAAACAAAATAATTTGAATGTTTATATTGAAAAAAGTAACGTTGTGTAAATTATTACAATTATTTTATTTAAGGAATGACTGTAATATTTTTTCTGTCTATGAAGAAATAACATAAAAAATGTGGTGCACACTTTAGAATAACCTTCTACGCGGATTTTCTGAAAGAACCTTAGGATAAGCCTGATCTACAGTTGAAGTCATAGATTTTAACTTTTTTTTGAAAGGATTAAAATATCCCCAAATTTCTGAACTATATAAAAGACTAAGTTTAATTGTATGATCAAACACATGGAGGCTGTTTTCTAAACTTTGATTCAGTGACAGAAAGTCTTTGATATATAGAGGTTCTTGTGTTCGTTTGAAAAAATTCACGTCCAGTTTGCCCTACATATTGAATACAACATTTTGGTTTTGTTCATGTTACAAGATATATGAGGCTTTGGGTTTTTCAAGTAATGTCATAAGAAAAGGTGAGAGAAAAAGTTCTCCCGTTCACTAATGACCGAACAGTTCTATTAGAAGATATATATTTGTATAGCGGTTTTAAAGATAATAGAAAATAATACACCGAAATTTGCAATGAATGATCCTTTCATTTCATTTTTTAGAGCATTTTCGGAAAATTTATTTAACAGTCGAGATAAACAACGTCTAAGCACTCATCGAGGTCTGAAAAAAATAGCCTAAATAAAAACGACAATCACAATTCTTTAATAATATTTAAATTTAGTTTTATCTGCATATTTCTCTTCTCTTTTAATTCTTAAAACTTTGCTGAAAGATTAATAATAAAATGTCGAGCTTCTGTACTTGAACGATTCGTATTTTCCGTGGCGCCATTTTAATTAAATGAAACGAAACTAAGATTCCGTAATTTGTATCAGTTCAACATGTGACGTAGTAGAGTTCAATCCGTCAGAAAGGTCAATCCGCCCGGTCCGTCCGATCAGTCAAATATTTTTACTATAAGTCTGACGGTGACTTGAGTTTGACGCGAACTTGACTGATCGGTGACTGATCGATGGCCGCTGATTGATCGCTAAAATAGTAACGCCTAAGGTTGCAAGTACTGTATTTAAATTTACCTTTGTATGTTACTTTATTTAACGCCATTTTGTCCTAGGTTAAAGTTGTCTTTTTGACATTGAAACATCTTTTTTAGATATCGCAATGATGATTGTGGCCAATTTTAGTTCCAATTGGCCCAGTAGTTTCAAACGATAAGATTTCTGTAAGAGTTAACGGACGACGGACGCCAAGTAATAAGAATATATCACATTGGTTCAGATGAGCTAAAAAGCAGATTTCACGTATCCTATGTGTTATAATTTGAAGTAAATGTCAACATGTAAAATAAATTGCCATACAACGGTAGCTGTCATATCAATAAAACATGGATCTCGAATTATGTTATGTCATCCGATATCGAGTAATTAAAAATAAAGTTATTTGTTGTTAAAACTATTTAACTGCAGAATAAAAACGACACGAACAGACTATTCTCGGCTTTCTACTGTGTAATAATTTATTATCATCCCCCAACCAACCAACCAAAAAAAAAAACAAAAAAAAAACAAAGGCTTTTCTTTTTCCATTATTTTATTGTGAAATTTTTAATTTTGAATGTTACTTTTGGTAGGCCTGTCTCTTTATAAAAAATGAAAACAAGACTCTATAGATTTCATGCGTAAAGTTTTGTTATTTTATTTCATCATGATCTATTATCCTTATATCAGCTTAATGAAAAGAAATCTATCTCATGTATGTTACATTGATTCATTTACCATAACACTTATGGCTATTTTCTTCTCAAACGTTCTATTGACAGGTAACCTTGATTTTTAATGACAACAGACTCGTTTTAACCCATACTAGCATCATGCATGAATCCAAACACATGTAATAGCTACAACAAATAGACAGATATGTATCCAAGAAGTTTTTGATAGCTCTTATCGTGTTTAATTTAAAGCAGCATGAAACGAGACGAGATGGCGAGGTCCATTTCACCCTCTTTTATCAAGTGTTGTGATCAATATATTGTAATCAAAACTATTTTAATTAACAATGTTTGACATCTAATAAAAACATTATTTGGTGGTTGAATCCAAATTGTCAATTTCCGCATGAAAACCAATAAAATAAAATGTTATATCTTTATATGTTTTATTCATATTTCAACCATGTTGTTCCGCGATATGAGCTGGCTTTGAATTTTGTTTCAAAGCAAATTACATTCGGAAGCTATGATATTCGTAGAATCATTTAATTTGGGTATATCTGAAATACTAACGACGTTCTATGACATAAGCAGTTAGTAAAGATGTTAGGTTTTATGAAAATGGTTACAGTATTGTAAGAAGTTAAATTAATGTCCTACATTGTAAGTACACCACAACATGAAATAGTTAACATCGTATTTTGTATGGACGACAAAAAATGATTGAAGCTTTTACACAAAAACACTGAATAGTAACAGTACACTGCTCACTCGACATTTGCACGTCACAAATTCATGAAAAGTGCATAATTAAACGTGTTGACTTCAATTTACAAGAATATTGGTTGATATCGTACCTTACCACATTCAAATTGCAGCGTAGTTTAAAAACTGTGTAAATCGTCCGTATTCAGAGACAGACAAGCTGTAAAATGTCTAAAGTCTTTTCACAACAAATATGTTGTTGTTCCTGCGGACATAGCTTTAAACAATATTGTTTTTGCTTGTAAAAAAAACCTATTACTGCGAGAGTCTTATCAAAGAATTAGGAATAAATCAATTTCAGGTAATCCCACGTATAAAACGTAACTTTTGATAAGGGTGAGATCTTGGCAAACCATATTTCCTTCATTGAATATTTCAATTAGCTACAATCCTAAGGACTAACCTTTTTGTATTGGATACCTAAACTTCACAAAGCTTTGTACAAACAACCGTACAACATCATTTTAACCATGCGCTTAAAGTGTATTTAACGACACGTTTCAACACGTTTTTAACGCTAACGTTAAGTTAACGACAAGTTGAACAACCGGTCCCAGTTTAATAATTAAAGGGAGGTTAAGCTAGCTCAAAAAACCAGGATTTACTCACTACTTTCTTCAGAAAATGCCTGTAACAAGTCAGGAATATGATGGCTGTTTTCCATTCGTCCGTTGGTTGATCAAGTCTAACGTTTAACTTTAACTTTATCAGTTTTTATGGACACCCCTTTTTGAATTTACCTTTGAATTCAGTATTTTTGTTTTACCTTTTTTCTAATAATCACATTTCCATGTTCAATTAACCGCGAAATCAGTTTCAAAACCCTAATTTGGCATATATTTGATAATTGTTTTTATCATAATGAACTTAATATATGTTCCCTCAAGTTGAAGTGACAACAACTTAATGGTAAATTACCTTAAATCAAAACCTGATACGGGACAAAATAGTTAAATCTCAACCAGGCTATGAATGACATTGTATTCATGTCGTTCAATAGGAAAACTACATTGTCAGGTTATTAAAAAAAAATTCATTTTATAGTAATAAACACGTCTTCCTCGACATTGGCATTCTTTTTGTGATTCTTTTTGGTAATTCCCTTGAAAGCCGCTTTGGCATATTTATATCTTAAACATTATGCGTTTTTCATTTCATCAAAAATCTTAATTATTTCTACCATTAGAGCTGTCATATTTAAAAGCTTACAATTATCTTGGTCTAATGGTAACTTGTTGTATATTGTGCAAGTAATTTAATAATCTTCTGCATTTGACGGTATAGAATTGCTTCGTGATGGCAAAACATGAAAAATCACGCTTCGTGGCAATTACAACCATGTACACTAGTTGATAACATCATATAACATTGTATGGTCATAAGAAAATAATAACACACCCACAAGTAAGTTCAATTAATGTGTGTAGCATGTCAGTAAGTCTAATTTGAAAATTATTATAATTGTTTCTGTAAATTCAGGCTAATCTCTAATCTTTAAAATACAGACCCTTCCTATGAGGGAAAATAGCCCTAAAACTTGGTATAATAATAACTGAAATGGCATTGTTCCATGGGCTAACTTTTTGTATTACAGTTAAGATATGATAACACGGAAGTAAATAACGTGTTACTAGTTCTTAGATTTTATCTTGATTGAAATAAAGTACAGCTGTGACGCAAGTCTATTGTTTTTTTGTGTCACTTACTTCAGTATTTTATAGAATTCATTTTTATTCTTAGAGACTGTAATTATTTCAGGATATTTCTTCATGTGCATAGAGGAAAATATATATAGACGATGTGTGATTGTAAATAAGATTAACAGGTGACAAATCATTGTTCATGAGAGTACTTGTTTTCAGATAACGTATATATTCTGAAGGTTATGTGATTGGCATTTCGATGAGACGAACTGTCAATATAAAAATAAGGAGGCATGATTGCCAATGAGACAACTATCTACCAATGTTCGAATATAAGTGGATGTAAGCCATTATAGGCAACCGTACGGCCTTCAACAATGAGAAAAAACACATACCGTATAGTCTTCTTTACAAAGGCCCCGACATGAAAAATATGAAACAATTCAATTGGGAAAACTAACGTCCTAATTTATAACAAATCAATTAACGAAAAAAAAAATATGACAGACATGAACTAATGACAACCACTGGACTACAGGCTCCTGACTTGGGACAGGCACATAAAGAATGTGGCGGTGTTAAACATGTTTGTGAGCGTTAACCCTCCCCCTTACCTGGGACAGTAGTGTAACAGCAAAACATAAGAGCAAACTATAAAAATCATTTCGATACAAAGCAGTAAAACATAAAACAAAAACACAGACCGAACGTGTCAGGGTATTTATCCATCCCTCATCACTAACAATAAAAATGACACTAAGTACAGATCTCATTCTGAGAGTACTCGCAGTTACTGACAGCTAATTCAAAACCAATGACAACTAATAAAAAAAATTATGTATCTAAGACTAAAATATCAATCAGTATATATATACACATCCAACATCCAATGAATTTAGTGTAAAGACGTCATTAACAGTCAGAGAAAAAACATGACCTTGTGCAATGCTAAAATAAAGGTATCGACATATTTTAGTACCGTTAAAGTGCATATACACGTGTATAACAAAACTATTAAGTATGAATTTAATTTACTGATAACAAAATCAATATTTATACCAATAAAAACAATGTTCAAAGATCTAATTACCGTGTTGAATTGGTAACCTTTTAGAATAAGTTTATTTGAAGGATTGATAAGTTTACCCGGATCGTATATACTTTACTTTTCTATTTCTGATATATTCCTTAGAGGCTTAACATAAAAAATCAACAAAACACAACTTGATAGGTATTTAAAATTTCATCGACTTCTGCTGGTATTTTGACTTCATATATTCTATAGAAAATCATACTGATACCAATTTATTCACCTGTATTTACTCTGACTTATCAAATCCAACGTCGTCATTTTTGCTTCGAATTATTACGATGCAAAGCTATTAGTTTCAGTCGATTAACACGCCATCCTAAAATTATAACTTAACACCAGTTAGTTCAGATTGGCTGCTTATGATGTGGCTAAGATTATATTGGCTTGAATGAGTTCTAAGATTGAGAACACGTCAGGAAGGGGATACGCAATTACATGACAGTATGGCTATCTTAAACACGATCGATGGATATATGTTGCTATCGGGGATCACATAGTGTTGGATAAGCGCGAATAGTTAAAATTGATACCTTATTATAACGCATTCCCTTTGCATAATCTGCAATACACGATTAGTTTTATATGTATGATGTGTATAATATTAATATCACATCATAATATCATCAGTCATTACTTACAGATTAATACATAACACATGGCCTTTTTCATATCCGATATCATATATTACCGATGTACGAACGCACACAGGCTGATAACCCATATCAGCACGACCACGTGACATCACATAGGGCTGGTATGGGTTGTCAGTCTGGGTGTGAATTTATACACATACGTACAAACTATTATATTAAAGCTAAGTATATGATAAATCATAATAATGAAATCACAAAATTGGTTTTCGAGATGCTTCAATTCCATTTGCTGCCCCTCACTCTCTAATTTAGTTCGATATAAATGAATGTGTTCAGTGATGTCTCAAGGTTCAATCAACTTAACATTTGTATTGCTTAAACGTATTTAAAATGCAGATACATAAATTATAATTGAAGCACAAATTTTGCTGAATTTCACTTCAAATAACTTCAAATTTGTACCGTTTATGTTAATTTTATATGTATATTCGTGCTGAATAAAATTTAATAAAAGGCGTTTTTAGCAAACATAAACATAAAGCAAGGATACGTGAACGTCAAGTAGAGATTTCCAATAAATTGACATACGTACGTAACTCGATGTACGGCCCTAATGGGACTGGTTATTGCCAATCATTGAATTTCATTAAGGGAGCAACCATTTAACTTCAAGGGGGGTTATGGTTTTTTGTCTGAGTCAGAATTTTTTTTTCGCGCATGGCGCGATCAATTTTATTTAGTTTTTCAACGCTATCAATCAAATTATTTTTTTTCAATATTTAACACTATAAGGTATGGGGAAAATCTGGATTCAGAATATTTTTTTTGTCATCTGCTTGACCACAATATTTTTTTTTCATCAAATTGGGGATCAGAATATTTTTTTTTAGAAAAAAACCATAACCCCAACCCCCCGCTTTGAAGTTAAATGGTCGTTCCCTAAATACGTTGCTCAAGTTTAAACAAAGTATTCCAAGACTTTTAAAATCACACCTGGGATTGTCGTCCACATAAAAAAATTGTGAAAAAAATCATGATGAAAAATGATAGAAATCTTGCATTACTATTTATCACGTGAATCTCCAGATCCCGCCTTTATTTTTGCTGACATAAGATCACGTATCCCTTACGTATCATACGATAGATATGAGTTATCTTTCATGGTTTTGATGAGATTCACTTGTTGTCGAGTATCGAGTTGCGAGTTACGAAAGTCGAGTTGCGAGTTACGAAGGTCGAGTTGCGAGTTACGAAAGTCGAGTTGCGAGTTACGAAGGTCGAGTTGCGAGTTACGAAGGTCGAGTTGTGAGTTACGAAAGTCGAGTTGCGAGTTACGAAGGTCGAGTTGCGAGTTACGAAAGTCGAGTTACGAGTTACGAAATTAGATTTGCGTGAACCTCTTTAACAATTTTGAATGATGACTGCTTATAGAATTGTATACAGTATTGTTGTTTCTTTTTGTTAATTGGACTTTATCTGAGTCTCGTGTAAAAAAAATGAATGAATTGCTTACATAATCACTACGCATAGTATGGTTACTTTCTGAAGAAACAGATAGCCGTTTTAAATACAGCTAAAGGCTTGTAGTTTAATTATTATTAAATTTCATAGCTAGCACCGTCATATTAAACGTAAAGGGAGATAGCAAATAAACTATAGAACATATATGAAAAGACCCCTTCTGCAGATTTCGCTAAGAGTTGGCTCTTTGGGGCAGCTGCAGAGGCAATATTTGTTAGAGATACCAAAATTTATTCTTTGGCAGTGACACTCAAAATTGTGGACGTTTAAGTTATATATGTCTAAATTGGCTAGAGGTGAAGGAGGAGGTTGAGCGCTCATAAAACCTGTTTAACCCCGCCGCATTTTTGCGTCTGTCCTAAGTCAGGAACTTCTAGCCTTTGTTGGTCTTCTATATTTTTTAATTTTGGTTCATCTATATGTTTCGGAGCATAGAATGGCGTCCATTTGCTTGGTCTAGTGTACATTGTGTTTCGGGGCCTGCTCGGGGCTGCCTCTGGGTGCGGGATTTCTCGCTGTGTTGAAGACCCATTGGTGGCCTTGGGTTGACTTGTATATTTTGGTTGGGTTGTTGTCTCTTTGACACATTCCCCGTTTTCATTCTTTATTCTATACATGTAGCTGTCAAAGATACTTTTGTAAAAGAGACAAAAGACGCAGTTTTTGGAATATGTAACTTCTTTCTAAAAAACGGGTTAATCATACAAAAATGTACAATACCCAGCTGATATCTGAAACTACAACATTTATATCAAGGCTGCATGCAGGTAAAAAGGTAAACTTGTGACAGATAAGGCTTCCGTGCTCATACCGTAAAAAAAGGGGGATTTCATTCCTTAAAACTGTTCCTTTATTTTTTGTAACAGTGGTATAGTTTATTGTAGAATAACGTCTTTCCAAATTAAAAAAAAAATCCATATTATGATCTCTTATGCCAGGAAGTTACCATAATGCCATAGAAACACATCTATAGAATGCTTATTTTTGCGTTGTAGTATTCAGATATATATACATTGAACAACTCGATTATTAACTATTTGGTATACATATGCACTCTCCGCTTTGGGTTGAATCACAAAGTTAACAAAGTTCAAAATTATTTAATTTTTCACATAAAGCACATAGCCTATTACATTTCTGACTCATTAATGAGATATTTTCCTAAGTTAAATGTGTAATTGTGCCTATATCACCCTAAACCTTTGCGAAAGACGAAGAGTTAGTACTTGGTATGCTAATGAATATCCTTTATTCGAGTCTTGTATATATGAAACGCGCGTCTGGCGTATAAAATATTATAAGCCTGGTACCTTTGATAAGTATTTACTTTAGGCCTAACACAGTGCCATATTCTGTGAAATGTCGATAATTTACAAGTATATTTCATTTGTCTACATTGTTTATTTTCTTATGCTTGATTTGTTCAGTACGGTATACATTTTGTCTTATATCTACAGTATATCCTGTTTTATTTTAGAAAATGAACAATGTCGCTCTCATGAAAGAAATTTAAGCGTGCGTGACTTTGCAACATATAGACTCTTATAGATAAGTATCACATAACTCTTTAAAATCCTGCAATCAAAATACCGGGACCCTTCCTCATGTAGTGTATAACTAAGTTTGGGTACATGTATGCTTTGTTTATTAAATGCGAAGTAAACCTGAAAATTCTGTTTCAAAAATCAGACGACACGACCGTTTATATATATATAATTCTTAAGAAATTAGAGAAACATAATATTTTTGTAACTCGCAACTCAACCTCCATAACTCGCAACTCGACTTTCGTAACTCGCAACTCGGCCTTTTTAACTCGCAACTTGCAACTCGACGATAAGAAACCCTCGGTTTTGATTATGACAATTCTTTTTCATTATTCTTTGCAGATGAACGCCCCATTATTCTATGTTTTGCATGCTTATTTTTTCGTTATCCGATATTTTTCTATCTATCTTTATATTATATTTATTGTTGGGAAAACATTTTTTGGAAGGATATTTTTCTGACAATTTCACAAATATCGAAATCAGTGTTTGTCAGACTTTGTCTCTTCGTAAAAGTTGAAAATTGAGATAGACTATCGCTTCCATTTAATTTCTAAACAAAAGTATTTTTCATTTATTATAAAATGTATTGATAAAAAATTCCCAACATAGGTTGTATTTTAGAAGGTGTTCTCGATTAAGGATTGTTCTGTGCGTTTTGTTTAACGGGAATACTATCGGAGACGAAATACAAAAGACATGTCCAGGCATTTTTTTTATATCCCTTGAAGTAAATAAACTTATAGTATTTTATCCATTTTATTGATAAACTATTTATATAGGGGTCACCGAATTTGTTTTACTGCATAAATCATTAATGTGTTAGATAACAAACATAGAACAACATAAGATTATAAGATTTCGATTCCAGATGCGGATGCCCCTCCCTAAATCCGCCTTTGGATGCGCTATGCAGTGAAAACAACACGCTGTTTTTTTCTTTTTCTTTTCGATGTTTTATTTCGAATGCAGTGTAGAAGATAAATATGAACACGACTTTATATTATACCACAGGAAGACATGTCATTCTACCCAGACACATGATTCTGACTGCGGACCGACCAATATTTGTTCTTACTCCTAGATATTGCGTGCTTGGCATAGATGCCACCAATCATTGATTTGAGGATCGAGCCCAAGACCTCCCACACTCAGGAAGTGATAGGCTTCCATTAACGCAATGAGACAACCGCCTCACAAAACTTTTGACCTTTAAAAAAGAGAGATAAAGAGAAAATAAATACCGTGTATTTCATAGTATAGAATACAGAGTGATGACGGTTCAAAACGTTAACCGCTTTACTCTTTACTCACTCATTCCTCATGGTTAACGTCTTGAAAAAAATATAACCCACACTTTCTTTCATAAAATGAACAAGGTAGATGGAAATTTCTTGTTTAAGGAACAGAAAAAGTATACTTTGTAAAAAACTGATTCAAACAAGAAGTCATAACTTTGAAACTTACATGATGCTTGACTTTTTCTTAACAATGAACTTGTTACTTTAGGTAGACATAGTTTTCAACAGACCCTTGGCATTCCTACATTGTATGTAGTCTGTTCCCTACTGACATGTACCTTAGTTGTTATAAGCAAGACTTCATAGTCACCCAGTTATTAAATTCCATGCATTTTGACAAAAGCTAAACGTATAAAGTTAAAAGACATAGTGGGTCTTAACTTTAATACCCCCAAATTTGTACAAAAGCATTTTAGAGGAGGTCATATATATAATTCTGTCCGTTATTTTTGTTTTGATCAGGACCTGAATACTGAGAATTAAACCAGCAGTTTCATCGAAATGTGTTAATTTAATGCGCACTAGAAATATTATTTTCTGGATTTTTCATAGACATGCTATGTGTGCCAGTGTGTAACCTATCTGTATTCTATACAAGACTCTATTCAACAGCATAACATGCTTAAAAGGGTCGTCCGTTTGGTTGTCAGGGATGTATAAATACACAGCCACGTCCAGTAGGAATGGGGACGTTCAATCAAGTCTAGTGTAGGTGAGTACATTAAGCTTAACGTATAAACGGTACAGAACCAGGGATCCATTTAGGGCCTGTTGCAAAACAAAATATCTGCCCCTATGTAACATGCTCTCTTTTACCAGGTACAATTGAAATTTATGCTGTTATCATGGTCGACCCAGTCTACATATCTATTGGATTATTTTGTTTTACTTGTCCTAAATATACATGCAGTCTTATTCTCTTTTGACTTCGTCAATATTGAAACCTATTTTGCGATTAACCGTCCACTCCCTATTGGAAGTGACGTCTTTGTTGAGGCTTTGACTGCCAAGATTCAAATCATTTGCCTCACTAGAGACAAAATTCAAGTTACGCTGTTGTCGATTGATTGATAGTTTGTTGCTTAACGACCAGCGGCAAATTTCTCATGCATATTTAACGTGCAGAGAGCGTGGCATTCTCTCAATGAGAGGCATCGGATTGAACGTCTCTACTCCGACTGGACGTGACTGCGTACTTGTACATCCCGCACAGCCGCCCCACTTTGCAATGGTTTTACTGCCGATCGGAACAAGACCAATAGTGACCACCCTTGGGGCGCTACTGTCGAGGCGAGCACGCTACCACAAGACCGAAGAGGCGGTTATGAATATGGAAGATACATATACATGTTCATGGAAGATAAATATATATGTACATGTATAATCAAAACATTTGCAACAAGAATATGTGTCCATAAGACACCGTGCCCCTTCATATGATCACATTTCCATGTTCAGTGCACCACTTAGTCAAACTCTAATTTGGTATATAATTTTATACGTTTTATATTTTGAACGGGAGAGAACGGACTGACACACAGACTAGTAAATATAATATCCCCTTGCTATCATATGTTGGTCATCATACTTAACAAAACTTCAATCAAATATTCTGTACATGTCCGTTTTTCATAAGCATTTGCATATGTTAAGCGCCAAATATTTCATAAAAACAATTTGTGAGGAATGACGTTAAGTTACGCATACGTTTGCACAGACTCTTCCTAGTATCCAGGCATCATTATAATTAAAGACAAGAAGTAAAAAGAAAACGGATTTAGTAAAGTGTAGTCGTATTTTTTCTTGAAGATGCATCCTCATAAATTCCATTCGATAAAATTCTACGGAAAGGTGACAAAGTACTATCAGATAGATGCATCAGTGATCTGAATTTCTACCTCTGACAAAAATATCTTGAAATAAATTATAGAAGTTTGCTAAAAAAAAAAAAAAAAAGAGGCCAGTCTTGAGCACCTTTTATATTCCGGCGTGTTTGAAACTCTCATCTTATAACTTTTAAATAAAAAATGAGAAAATTGTCTAGCTTCAGATTCCATTATTTTAATTTTTTCAAACTTAATTTTGATTTAGTAGCTTTAAAAATTCACCCGTTGAGAAATAAATATATGGGTCAAGTCATTAAGAAGTAATGATCGGTGCATTTGATTACCGGTAACTGAATTTATTATTCCCTTAAAAAGGTTGTCAATAAAATCCTCCCGATTTTAATAACAAAATATGTAAAGAATTGAAATAGCAGATTGTGCTTATTTTTAAATAGCATTTATTTCAACAAAGTATGTGTATTCAACGAGCCAAAAATTCATGCAGTCTATGCTCCCCTCCGTCATCCTTCAATTCAATAGGCCGAGATAAGGCCAGATAGGTTGGTTTTTGTCGAGTAATGTCATTTTGGGGGAAATCTCTAATAACAGTTTTTTTTATTTTAAATAAAAGGAAATATTAGTAAGACATCAACCCAACAGCAGGCAACCGCACAGACATCTGACGGTCAACATAGTACGTTCTTTAATGGTTGTCGATCGTACATACAATTTTGGATGCTGGATATTATACATTTATTTCCCGTGCCGGAGGGAGATATGAAGATTTGTTCACCCAAGAATATTCATATTTCACGAGGGCTCTGCCCGAGGGAAATATGATTTTTCGAGGGTGAGCAAATCTTCATATCTCCCGAGGCAAAGGGAAATGAATGTTTTATTCCACTGCCTATGTTTTGTTTACTATCAATACATTAAATATTATTTTTCATACATTTTTTTTCTTATCCGCTTGTTTTTGTAAGTCAAACTAAACACGACATACCCATTGATAAACAGTAAGGATCAAAATTTAATTATAAGTCTTTTTGTTTTATCGTCTGAAATAAATTTGAACATGATAATGATTTTTGCTATCGCTATTTTAAGAAGAATAAGAAGTTCAAAACGTTATGAACATTAACCGCGCGTAACGTCGCACGAAGTAATCCCGACATTTCAGAGGGGAATATGATCCTCAGAATGGAATATGAAGATTTGTTCAATGACACGTAGGATACTAGTCTCGACCAATCAAATATTGATTAAACTATCAATATGTTTAAACAGTGGAATAACAATTATTGTCACGTTACCCAATTATGTCTCTTGGTGTTGTTCGAAGGAGAATAAAAAACTGTCATACAAGTGGGATATTTAGCTAGCTTTAAAACCAGCTTTAATCTACTATTTCCTTCGGAAATACCTATACCAAGTCAGGAATATGGCAATTGCTTATCATTCGTTCCGTTGGTTGATATAAGTTTTCAGATTTCATGGACTTCTCCCTTTTTGAATAGACCTTGGAGAATTGGTATTTTAATACAACATGTTCACACTATGTAAACAGTGTTCCCTGTGAAATGTGCCTTCGCGTTCCCGGTGTACTGTGACTTCCATTTTGCAACACCACATGACAACAATACAATCAGTTTGGTATGTTTATTTCTTTTCTATATTGATTCTTCACTTTTTATAACATGATGTATTACAGAATGAATTTTGCATATATTAATGCATACTTATATAAAAATAATAATACAATTCAAAAGTGTTTGGTTGTATTGTCTAAACGTGCGATGGCGTTCCAAGATTTTTAAAATTTAGTTAGAAAATATTGCTACAAATGCTAAAACATGAATAAATCCCTCTTTAAAATCATTTGTCTTTGATATCACACAAGCATGGTCCCTAAAATTGCTGTACATTTTTGCATGTAATGAATATACATAGTCGGTTTATTTTGCAAGTGTGCTGTGACTTCGCGTTCTTTTCAGTCTAGTGTACTGTGACTTCTTGTACAAAGCGACCGTGAATGTACTGTGACTTCATGTTCAACAAATGCCCTGTAATTTTAGTGCCTTAAAATTGTTTCATTGTTCCAGCCTTAGGCCTTTGATATAGTATATAGGGTTGCCCTCGTTTGACATTTACTAGTTTTACGAAGAATTTGTATTTTATGACTTTTGGGAATCATTGTACATTTCAAGTTTCTTTATTTTTTTCAAATCTTTGTTTTGTAGAGGCTACTGTGCGAAGGACAAATTCATGTTATTACTGCGATGGGAGATAGTTGACACAGAAAGGCATACTGAAGCATACCAAAGCTCATCATGGAAGAAAAGATATGAGACGAAAACAAAATTTGAATTATCACCAACCGCAGTCATGTAATGTTGAAACATATAGGAAACAGATATTCATAAATATAAATTGAAAATCATTCAAATGCATCAGTTTTGAAATCGCTGTCTACAGTTAGTCCAGCTCATAAAAAAATTATCTAAATAGCATATCATCACCACCATCTAAACAAAAACTGTTCGAAAGGTTTCCAGATCCGACTTTATTCTAAATATATTGATAAGCTTGATGTCTATACACCAAATAATGATGATGTGCTAAAAACGCGGATGATAATGTCTTTTATGGTGATATGCAAAGTATTATTGATCTTTTACCAGCGATCATACTTTTCTTTAAGGAAAACGAACAGCGTGAAACTATAAAACAGTTTTTTTTTTACATGATCCAAGACAAAACCTTTCAAGCAAAGTAATGTTCGTATCATCTGCTTTTAGATGTAGTTAAACTACTTAGTTCAGATAATTCAAGGCAAATTAGATATTCGGATGCAATTAAAAAATTCTTGCAAATTGGGGGTAAATTGTTCCATGGAAGATGTCTTCGATTAATGTCTTTAGAAAAACCCACTTTCAAATTTTAAAACGGATTTTCAACACAGTTGAACTTTGTCGTGCTATCAAGGTCAAATTTACAAGCCAACCAGCTGTATCAAAGTAATGAAATTAACCCAGGATTACATCTAGCCACTACCTTACATGTTTGAAATATTTTCTGTGAATGATGAACTGAAAAGTTACAGAACTTGTGTAGACGGCAAAAAAAAAACTGAATATGTCATCTAGTTCAATTTGCGACGGTGTTGATCTGTTTAGTTTTGAAAACAAACGAGATTCATATTTTCGATGAATAAAAGTTTAAAAAAAATCCTTAGCCTTAAGGGCGGTAAAAATGAAAAGCGGTTTCAACCGGAGATATTCTATTTATACCTTGGTGATAAGTGGTGTACCAGTTTGTACCAAATAGATGAGACTTTGGATGACTGTCTGAAAGCTTATGTTGACAATGAATTAGTCTGCAGTCGGATACAAAAGTAGTTTACAAGAGGAGATACTTTACACATGCAAAACCAATACAACCTTGTGTGCTTATCCGGGATTCAGGATATTTTGTCAGAGAATGACAATTTACAAGAATTTGAACTGTTTTGTCAAAGCTAGGACAGACAAAACGTATACATCTACTAATAGTTTTATACAAAGTTTTTTGTGTAGCATATGGTAAAGTTTAAATTACACACCAATATAATCACCCTAAGATATGAAAACATAAAGCTGAGGTTGCAATATTTTTTATATCTACAACACGAAGTCACAGTAAACAAAAACGTGAAGGCACAGTACCGTCTTAAAGATTATGAACGCGAAGTCACAGTACACTTGCAAACTAAACCGACTACGTATATTCATTCAATGTAAAAGAATACAGTAATAGTAAGGATCATGCTTGTCTTATAACAAAGATAATTGATTTTGAAGAAGGGATTACTTCATGATTTGGCATTTGAAACTATATTTTCTAACAACATTGTCAAAAATATTGGAACGCCATAGAACGTTTAACAATAAACACAAATACTTTTAAAAATTATTATTATCTTTATGTAAATGTGTAATGATTTCCGAGTATATCACTCAGTACTTATACTAATACTACTATTTAATGTCTCTACTTGTACGAACTTACCAACTATCCTCTGATATTGGTCTTCTGTGGCTATATCTCATGCGTTCGCATTCCCGCCGATACACCAACTCTCGTTACCTGATATCTATTCGAGATCTTATCCTGAGTTGGGTAGTTTACAATGGCTCATACCGGGAAACAGGCTACGCGTAACTAGGCTTACTATCCGTTAGTACCGTACTGTCTACATGGTAATGTCACCTCCATTATACCATATTACACAACACTCCCCCCACCCCCACTTTGAAAGGAGTGAGTTTACTTCATCTGTTAAAACATGCACTGTTAATCGTTAATCCACCCCGTCTGGTCGCACCACGGGGAAAAGAAATCTAAATATATCCAACGTTGACATTTCAACGACACGCATATTTTGTTCAAAATGAACAATTGCTCCGTCTTTGCTCTGTGGACTTATTTTAAAATTAACATATCATTCCTTGATATATATTATATATTACACACAATCTATTCACATCTGATGTAATTTCCAATCAAAAATTTACAACTGTTTTACGTTATCGTCTATGTCCACATGAATCTGCTCTATTTACATGTACATCATGTTATCTTGTCAAATATATTAAATTACCTTGCGGTACTGGAGTCTTGGAACCGTGGACATCTGAACTTTACCATAGTGTCAGCCAGCTCTGGTGTCAAATCTATATAAGCTCCATGGTACTCTCATCGCAGAAATCACACTGTTTCATAAACAGTCCATCATCTGGTTTTCTGCACAAACAGTATAAGTCTTGATTAGTTGCCTTTGTTACATCTTCACAGTCCTGCAATCTGT
Organism: Mytilus californianus; assembly: GCF_021869535.1. Taxonomy (NCBI): domain Eukaryota; kingdom Metazoa; phylum Mollusca; class Bivalvia; order Mytilida; family Mytilidae; genus Mytilus; species Mytilus californianus. The sequence continues at coordinate 46,515,198 of NW_026262723.1, read as the reverse complement.
GCTGGCACTGTTTTAGCCAGGGTGGCACTTCTCTGTCTTTACATGGTTTTAAACGGTCATAATTTATTGTCAGTATAGTCTTTTGTAATTTTACCTTGTACACATACGAAGATAATTTGGCACATACAAGTCCTGGACCTTTCCAAGGTGGATCCAATTTCTTCGCCCGACCTTTGATTTTAGCCGTGTCCAAAACATAAACTAAGTCTCCTATTTTGTATTCTCTCTCATGAATACGTACATCATAATCACGTTTCATAGTATTTTGTGTAGTTTTTAGCGTGTTGCGCGCTATCTCATGTGCAGATGTTATGGCATTTCGGAGTCTTATCACATATTCATCTTCTGACTCCTCCGTTTTAGCATCAGGTTCGCTGTACAATAAATCAACAGGCTGGTTAACCTCTCTCCCAAGCATCAGCATGTTTGGTGTGAAACCAGTACTTCTGTTAACAGACGATCGAACAGCCCCTGCCAACTGTGCCAAATGTTCATCCCAATTGTTTTGTTGTTTAGAAACGAAGCAACGGACGGCGTCCATTAAGGTTCTATTGCAACGTTCTGCTTGTCCGTTTGAAGATGGTCTGTACGGAGTAGTTCTCGCTTCGTGCATTTGCAAGATTTCACAAATGGTTTTGAAAAGTTTACTTTCTAAATTGCGTCCTTGGTCTGTAAATAATTAAAATGGAAAACCAAATCGAGAAAAAAAACTCGTTCACAGCAGCTCTTGTTGTATGTTCCGTAGTTTGCGCTGGTAACGGAAAACACACCATCCATTTGGAAAACTGATCAATCATAACTAGGACATGTGCATTACCAAATTTCGTCTCTGGCAGTTGTCCTAGAAAATCCAAGTGGACTCGCTCCATCGGTGCACCTGCTAAATACTGCGTTATCGGACACAGCTTTTCTGTTCGGTTTCTTGTGTAAATTGCAAGTACTGCATGTTTTGACAAAGTCTCTAATTCGTTGTGTCATACCATACCATTGATATTTTGCCTTGATTCTCAAAGTGGCCCTATTCAGACCTTGGTGACCTGCAGCAGGAATATCATGACACAATGATATCACTTGTTCAACAAGATCTCTTGGTACTACAAGTCTTGGTTTTTTGTCCTTCTTGTCCAAATTTCTCAATATTTCATTATCATCTAAGTAGAACATATCTTCGTTTATCCAATATTTCTTAGCTATCGAATTGCATCTGAATATTGTAGCCTCTGGTGGCTCAGTTTTGTCCCTGAACCATATCAGTATTAACTCCAAATCTGGGTCTTTAGACTAGTATCTCGTAATTGCTCTTGTGAATAAGTATTAGCTTCTATACCTGTCTCAGTAATGGCATTTACATTTGGAAGGTCCAAATATGTCGTGTAAACTGACATACCAAGTGGTGTAGTGACTATTTCAAATAAACTGTGACAAAAGTTATGGTTTAGGCTTACTGTATCTTGGTTGGTCTTGTCTGATGATTCTTGACAGTCATGAGGTGTCCCTAAATTTCCGGTAACGTGACTTGTCACGTTCTGATCCCCATCTTGCGATATTGAACTATCTGGATCTAAGGATATATCTGGTCTAGCATTGTCCTTTATAATTACATTTGTATGAAGTGCATTGTCCTGTTTCAGTATTCTCATAAATCAAAGAACGCGGCAGTACTGTACTGTGTGGTACTATTTCGTCCGGTTGCACATGAGTTTTACAGTCCTGATGTGAAGCTAACGGAATAACGTTATCTACTTTTTCTTGAAAACCAAGCCAACTTTGGTGAGCACGAGTACAATAATCGCATGCTCCACAGGGTAGATTGTGTTCTAGCTGCTAATCTATTCTGTGTACAGGTTAAACCTGGCAAACGTGATAATGCGTCCGCATTTTGGTGTCTTTTTCCTGGCCTGTGCTTTACTGTCATGTGATACTGGCTTAGTTCCTCAAACCATCGAGCTAGTTGTCCTTGTGGCTCTTTAAAGTGCAATAACCATGTCAAACTACTATGGTCTGTACGGACTATAAACTCTCACCCTAAAAGGTAATGTCTATAATTCTGGTGAATTTCACTACTGCAAGCAATTCTTTTCTTGTCGTGCAATATCGTTTTTGCTCATGGGTTAATGAAAACTTCCGTCGGCAATGGTACGTTCTACACCATCTTGTATTAACTCTGCACCAATTGCGAAATTGGAAGCATCCGTGTCCAAAATAAACGGATCTTTGTTGTTGGGTAACGCCAATAATGGAGTTGTCGTCAATGCCTCTACAAGTTTGTCAAAAACCTCTTGATCTGAATCTCCCCATTTGTACAGTTTCTTACTGGGCAATTGATACAAAGGGTATGATATATCCGCAAAATTCTTAATGAAAGTTCTATGATAATTAGCAAAACCAAGAAATTGTTCGACCTCTCTTGTTGTTGTGGCTTCTTTCCAGTTTTTAACAACTTCAACATATTCACTGCCAATTGCTATACCATCTCTATTGATTGTTCTACCTAAAAAGTCTATTTCCTGTGTGAAGAAATCACATTTCCTGGGTTTCAATTTTAGCCCATACTCTCGAAAACGTTCAAAAACTGATCTCAAATTCTGTAAATGGTCTTCAAATGTCTTTTCCATTACTAGAATATCGTCCAGGAAGGCGAGTACAACATTCCATGTTAAACCTCGGAGAACGAGATTCATTACTCGTGAATATGTTCCAGGGGTATTGCAAAGGACAAAACTCATTCAGACAAAGTGGAATAATCCATATTTAGTAATGAAGGCAGTCTTTTCCTTGTCTGAGTCCTTCACTTTAATCTGATAGTATGCACTATTAGCGTCCAATTTAGAAAACCATTCGTTTTCGGCCAAAGTATCCAAACATTCGTCTATCAAGGGAAGTGGGTAGACATCTTTTTTCGTCACTGAATTTAATTTCCGGTAATCAATGCACCAGCGCACATTGCCATCGCGCTTGCGCACAAGTACTGGGGCAGATGCCTATTCTGTTATTCGGTTCAACTATAAAATCAGTTAACTCAGCTGACAAGTCAGACTCTAATTGTACAAACGAATTTGGAGGTATGACTGTTCTATATGGAACGGTAATTTTTGCTACTCTTGTTATCGCATTCACCGGTGGTACCAGTCCAACATGTCCATGTACCATAGGTAGTGCTTCTCCATTGAGGAAAAAAATTAATTAACTTTTTGCTAAGAGATTCATTGATTTTGTCAGATATTATTGTTACTTCTGCTGCGGTATCTTCTACCGAAATTACAGACTGTCCATGCACTTTTAAAGTAAATCGAAGCATAGATGCTGAGCCTAACTGGCAAATAGTTCCTCCTAAGTGTACAGGGTCTTGCATCTGAAGGTCAATTACTTTCTGTAAATTATTATCAGGTTCCTGAATAAAAATATCAGTTGCATCTACTGATGATTAGAAAGAGTATCTGTAGATGTAGACATGTCACATGTTTTCAACGGGGCTATCCCAAAAATAGGTGTCTTGGTTATTTCGTTTGAAATAGTGTTTAATGTTAGGCGGTTATGTGTGGTCTGAGTCAGGGTTCCGCCTCTTAATCTGACTCTTTTTTGTTTAAAGGATCTGTATAACTATTTCCTGTCGTTGAACGTATTAATTCAGGACAATCTCGTTGTAAGTGTCCAAACTGATAACAGAAATATCAGGCCATATTTGCTAATATTTCAGGTGGTATGGGTCTCCAGCGCTTTCTAAATGGTGATTGTTGTTCACCGTCTTGCTTATTTTCCCTGTTACGCCATTGTTGGCGATTACCTTGAGTTCTAGGATTTTGCTGTCTAAACGGTTGAACTGCTGGCTGGTCTTCAATTTGTGTAGGAAACTGTTTCGCCTGCTGTTGTTTATGAAGCTGCTGTTTCAGGTCTCCAATTTTCTGCTTATGAAATGCTTCCATAGCAGTCATCTTTTCTAACAATGTTTCCATTTGCTTAGACAATTCAGACTTTGTATCTGTCTTACCAATTGCTTGAATAGCTAGATCGCTATCATAATCATAACTTGGCTCATCATCATTTGAAATTGAGTCTCGTCTACTGGTTGGTTTACCAAATATTGCTGTATGATTATGTTGGAACCATTTTATTTGATCGATTGCTGCCTCTACAGATGTTGGTCTGGCTGTGACTCCATGTTGACCAGCTTCTTTATCTGAGCATCCCTGGCATATTTTCCAGATAGCTTGTGTATACATGTAACTGTCAGGAAGATTTCTGAATGCTTTACAGGCTAACGAGAGAACTCGGTCTGCCCAATCTTCGAATTACTCATTTTTATTTTGTCTTGCACTCATAAACTGAACTTGCAAAGTCTCTGGTAAATCTTGAAAATTAAACCTTTTCTCTAATTTGTGAATTAAATCAAAATAATCCACACTTTGGTCTCTATCAATTAAATTAGCATAGTAATCACCTGCTCTGCCATGTAAACACCAACAAAGTTGGTCTTTTCGTTCCGTGGTAGTCCACGATAAACGATCAGCATACCTTTGAAACTTGGTGCAAAAAGTTTTCCAGCTTGATGATTCATCATACTTCAGTACTTTTGGTATTTCTAGATTCTTTGATTTTGGTTTCGCTATATGCATTCATTGCGGTGATTCCCCATAACTTAGATATGGTCTTGGAGGGTACACATTTCTATTGATAGTAGAAGAGTATGTTGGGTTTGGTGTTCTCAAGGAATAAACGATTCCCTAAATATTTCTGGTGATGGTATTCTCTGACGGATTAGAGTTGATGGTGTATGTGATTCTAACTGTTGACGACGTATTTGGACTGGAACTGGCCTTTCTAATCTAGGTTTGTCCTCATTGGTCCCTTGCTGCCATACCAATTGTAATGTCTGCTGTTGTGTATTTTGGTTACGTGAATAATCACGTTTTTCAATGTCTTCCTCAACATTTAATCTGATACGTGGTTTAGTGTACCGTAATTCATCTGTTCTTTGTATGTTGTCTGGCTTAAACTGTCGATCACTTGGAAAATCTTGAACTTTATCCTGCTCATCATACTTTGTTTGTAGTAATGGCTTTCTTTCATCAGGTCTTCACAATTTTGTTGAATACCGTTTGTCCCCATACTGCGAAGTGTAATCTAATGGTTTGCCCATTGCTGAACTGGAACGTGATAACTCACGTTTGACTTCCTCAGGCTCAGGTTTAAACAAACATTCATCAGAAGATGTGTCAGAATCTGAAAAGTCATTGATTTCTGCATCTCGTCTTGCATATTCCGAATGAAACCCAGATGTTTTAACTTCACCATAGTCAACATATTCTTGTAAATCATAACTGGACTGTGTCCGTGATTTGTATTCTTGTTGTTGTTCAACTGGTGTAAAATCTATCAAATCCATCAATGTATCAGTGAGTAAGTCGAAGTCTTGGTATTTCAGAAAAATGCTCAAGCTGAATACTACCATATTTCTCTCTCAAAGAAATTATTTTGTAAGCTGTGACATTTCCAACACCAGGTAACAACATTAATTCATCATAAGAACAGCTATTAATCTTTGTACGCTCCTTCTGAAAAGCTAAGGCTGTCATGATGTTATAATAAAAAAAATACAGTTCAATTAAACCACTGGTTGCTGCACCAGAAAAAAAATTAATTAATGTGTATGCTATGTGGCTAATCCACAGGAAAAAAACGGCTATTTTTTACTGAAAATGGTTAATTCGGCTAATTTGCACTGACAATGGTAATTCGACTAATTCACAGGCAAAACAGCTAATTTTTCGGGTATTATTCCAACGTGAACAAAAAGAAAAAATAAACTGTAAACGTTGTAATAACGCAAGAATAATAATGCTTATATTATCTCCGTGTTCAAACACTTCATAATATACCAAATATAGCAAAATTATAACTTCGCAACTACTCGTGACGTAATCACTTCTGTGTCTCGATAAATCGTCTTTTTAACATAGGAAACCCTGCTCGCCAAGCGTCAGTGATGTGATTTCCGAGTATTATCACTCAATACTTATACTAATACTACTATTTAATGTCTCTATTTGTACGAACTTACCAACTATCCTCTGATATTGGTCTGCTGTGGCTATATGTTATGTGTTTGCATTCCCGCCGATACGCCAACTCTCGTTACCTGGTATCTATTCGAGATCTTATCCTGAGTTGGGTAGTTTACAATGGCTCATACCGGGAAACAGGCTACGCGGTATATCTAACTACCGTACTGTCTACATGGTAATGTCACGTCCATTATACCATATTACACAACAGTAATTAATGTATGCATAATTCATTCTGTAATACATCATGTTATCAAAAGCGAAGAATCAATATAGAAAACAAAATAAGCATACCAAAATGAATGTGCTGTTGTTATTTGGTGTCGGAAAATGGAAGTCACAGTACACCGAGAACGTGAAGGCACATTTCATAGAGGACACAGCACTTTTGTGTTAACATGAATTATCATTGATATGGTCATAATTATAAATTAACTGTTTACTAAACTTTCGATTTCCGAAATATTAAGGATTTTCTACCCTAGGAATAGATTACCTTAGCTGTATTTGGCAAAACTTTTACGAATTTTGGGTCCTCAATGCTCTTCAACTTCGTTCTTTATTTGAACTTTTTAACTTTTTTTTATTTGAGCGTCACTGATGAGTCTTTTGTAGATTTTTTTCTGGCAAACAAAAAAGATTTTTTTAAGGTAAGCACAAAAAGAAACCACAAGACTAAAATGTCTGTCGTCAAGTGCTTTTAGTAAAACATTATATTCAAACACACCTTCTCTGTTGTTATGATATATTAGAAAGGTATTTGACTTGGCCCATACATTTCATTTTTTGGTACTGCGAATTGTTAATGTTATATCAACCTGTAGCCTAAATGCGAGATGATGTATCAAATATGTTTGCTTTATACGTTTTCAAGATAAAACCGTCAACTCAAACACGCCTAGACATAAAAAGGTATACCCGACTTTCTCTTTTCGATGAGATTATTGTCAATTTTTATGATTTTTTTTTTGGGGGGGGGGGGGGGGGGCAAAGATGCAAATTAACGCTTTTAAAAGATCAATATCTTATCTTTCGGGTGGGTTTTTTTCGGCGGAATTTATCATTATGCACAAAAAAATTCCACATGTATTTGCATCTACCGTAATCGACTGTTTTGTGAAAATGTGTCTTTAAATTTATTTGGAAGTTGACAAATATCTGGAAGCTCCATACTATAATTTATGTACCAAATCAGGAATATGACAGTTGTTTTTCATTCGTTAGAGGTGTTTGAGATTTTGATTTTGCCATTTTATAAAGGTCTTTCCGTTTTGAATTTCCCTTGGAGTTATGTATTTTTGGTATTTTACTTTTTAAGTATAAACACGTATATAAGATGCAAACAAATTTAAATTATGCACCTACATTAAACTTTAAAGCCAATAGAAACAGATGTAAACAGCTGAGAAGTTTTAATCAATTTATTCACTAATTGCGACAAATTCCGTATATATCTCACATTTAATTCCCGATCCGATGCCATATTATTATAAAACCGGATGCGGGTACGCGTAGCCTATGAATGGCAATTTGACTATTCGTACCCGGATGCGGGTACGCGCAGACACTGCCCTCAAATATACCAACTACAGTAGAGATTACTTCTAACCTCTCATTAAATCTGTCAGAATCTGTAAGAACTGTTCTAGGACAGTATGTAGAACTGTCAGCCTGACACCTTTTAGACAGTTCTAGCTAGAACAGTTCTAACCTAGAACTGATTTGGTCAGTTCTACCAAGAACTGATCCTGACAGTTCTACCCTAGAACAGTTTTAGACAGTTCTACCTAGAACTGACTAAATCTTTGGTCAGTTCTACGTCTAGAACAGTTATACGACTAGAACAGTTCTATGGTTAGAATTGATTTATAAATTCTACGACTAGAATTGATTTATAAATTCTACGGCTAGAATTGATTTATAATTCTACGGTTAGAATTGATTTATAAGTTTTAAGAACTCTTTGTCTTAAATATAAGGCTTCGGCAAAATAGCGATTTATATAGAGTTTTGCTCTTTTGCCGGTCTTATTTCAGATTTTTAATCAAGACAACATGTTTAACCCCGCCATATTCTGCACGAATGTGCCTGTTCCAAGTGAATCCGGGTCCGTTCGCCCTGATTCCGGTTCGCCCTAGTACCTGTTCGCCCTGAGTCCGTTCGCCCTGAGTCCGTTCGCCCTAAAACCTGTTCGCCCTGAGTTCGTTCGCCCTGATTTTTATTTTATTATATATATGTTGCATTGTGTGTTTATATTTGAATATGTTAAAGTGTGTCTACAATTTCGTCAAATATTTATTTATGATGTATTATGTTGTCTAGCTGCTACCAGGAAATAAGTTTCTGTGAGTTTCAGGACTACAAGGTATTTAAATAAAACAACTGAAGACGAAGACGATACTGCATGTTGACGAGGTCGGACCTCTCTGTCACACGAAATACACATGTACTGTACCATAGTTTATGGAAAAATGCAGCGGTTCCATAATCCGCTTCCATATATAAAAAAAATTGTCAAAACACACTTAAGATCAAAGAAGTCCAGCTGAGATAATAATCTCCCTTTCATGCCTTACAATTTGTACATCAGTGCTTTTACCCATCCAAGCTGACTATTTTATTTGAGAAAAATGTTATTTTCATTATTAATCCACCAAAGACAATTCACACAACAATCAGTGATATCAAAGACATCAAATTATACCTAATCAGCAATCAAAATTCAATCAACAGTCAGGAGCCTGTAATTCAGCGATTTTCTTTTGTTGATGTGTTACATAAATTATTTGTTTTTCGTTCATTTTTTGTACATAAATTAGGCCGTTAGTTTTATCATTTGAATTGTTTTACATACGTCATTCCGGGAGTCAGGATGACTCGTATAACAAAATTATTTGACCTCATTAACCAAATGAAATAACTTGTTTCCCAATCCACTATTATAAATAAATATGTTTTTAAATTAAACTTAAACTGACCATATTTGCTCTTCATCATGTAAATCTATATACATGTAGCCGCACACTGCAGAAATACAGTTATATTTTTAGGCAAGGATGGATTGTACAAATGACAGCAATTATATTGGAAAACAATGACTTCAAATTTTGTTTGCATCAATTTATAGTACCAGCATGTCCTCTTTTTATTCAAAATATTGAATCGTAAACAAATATGATATCTGTTTACGAGTAGTTTTCATACCTTGGACGGACCCGTTTAACAAAAATCTTTCACCGTTGACCGCATCAACCTAAACTGACATTATTTGCTCTTTTTTTCTGCAAATCTATATAGCTGCACAGTAATTCAGTTATAATTTTAGGTCAAGAGGGACTGATATATACAAGTTACAGCAATATTGGAAAACAATGACCACAAAATTTTGTTTGCATAAATTTATAGTGCCAGCATGTCCTCTTTTTATTCAAAATATTGAACCGTAAACAAATATCAGTAGTTTTCATACCTCAGACTGACTCGTGTAACAAAATTATTTGTCCGCATCAACCAAAACTGACCATATTTGCTTTTTTTTATGTAAATCTATGTAGCTGCACAGTAATTCAGTTATAATTTTATGTCAAGAGGGACTGTAGTATACAAATAACAACAATATTGGAAATCAATGACCACAAATTTTTTTTCGCATCAATTGAGAGTGTCAGCATTTCCTATTTTTATTCAAAATATTGCATCTGAAACAAATACCAGTAGTTTCATACCTCAGACTGACTCGTATAACAAAATTATTTGTCCGCATCAATCGAAACTGACCATATTTGACAGCATCACCCAAAACTGACCATATTTAACCGCATCAACCAAAACTGACCATATTTGCTCTTTTTTATGTGATATTTTTATGTAAGGATGGATTGTATAATACAAATGATAGCAATATTGGAACACAATGACTACCAAATTTTGTTTGCATCAATTAAGAGTGCCAGCATGTCCTCTTTTTATTCAAAATATTGCATCATAAACAAATATCAGTAGTTTTCATACCTCAGACAGACTGGTATAACAAAATTATTTGTCCGTATCAACCAAAACTGACCATATTTGCACTTTATTATGTAAATCTTAATAGCCGCAAAGTAAATCACCTATATTTTTATATCAGGATGGATTGTATAATACAAATGACAGCAATATTGGAAAACACTGACTACAAAATTATGCTCGCATCAGTTTATAGTGCCACCATGTCCTCTTTTTATTCAAAATTTTGAATCGTAAACTAATTTCAGTAATTTTGATATCTCAGACTGACTCATATAACAAAATTATTTGTCAGCATTAACCAAAACTGACCATATTTGACAGCATCAACCAAAACTGACCATATGTGACAGCATCAACCAAAACTGGCCATATTTGCACTTTATTATGTAAATCTTAAAATATATATATAGCCGCATAGTAAATCACTTATAGTTACATATCATGATGGATTGTATAATTCAAATGACAGCAATATTGGAACACATTGACTACAAAAAAAAATCCACATCAATTTAGAGTACCAGCATGTCCTCTTTTTATTCAAAATATTGAATCGTAAACAAATTTCAGTACTTTCGATATATCAGACTGAGTCGTTTTAACAAAAGTATTTGACCGCATCAACCAAAACTGAACATGTTTACACTTTATCATGTAAATATATATGGCCTCATTGTAAACCAATCATATTTGTATGTCAGGACGGATCGCATGATAAAGATGACACCAACTTTGGAACACAATGACTACCATGACTACAAAAGTTTGTCCACATCAATTTAGAGTGCCATTATTTCCTCTCTGTACATGCTGTATCCATAATAATGAACCGTCACTAAAGTCAGTGGTTCGTGATGGTTTGTTGTTTTAAACAAAACTATTTAACGGCATCATCCAACACTCACATGACTCTGGGAACAGTATATATGTTCCTGCATGACTGATTCATATACTTTAAAATGAAAAGTACATGTATGAGAAGTTTTCTTCTTGGAATAGTATACTGTTAATATATTTTGAAGAAGGCAAAGAAGAATGATTGATTTTGTGTGTAGCCTATTTTCGTCCAAGGGCAAATGTTTCATTCATGTTCAGATCGAGTATATTTTCTGACGTCCCAGACTCCCAGATATCATTTATAATCGTTATGGATAAGTCTGTCTAAATTGACCAGATGGTGCAAATGTACATACTTATACAACGCGTATTTCATTAATATCCCATAATTCATCCACTGTACAATTTTCGTTTGAACATTTGTCAAAAAAGAATCTTAAATCATGAATGTAAATCCAAGGCAAACAAGGTAAATTACGATTAAAATTCCATGAATTAAATGCAGAGTTATATTTAGGAAGAGACTGTTAAAATCGGGGAACGAAGTAAGGTAAACCATGATGTTTATATGCAATCATATAAAAATATTTCTCCGATGAGTTGGATAGCCTTTCTATCCGCTTCGATATTTGTAACGTTACATGTAACGTTTGATCAGTAAAAATATAGAAAATCTGCTATTATACAGTAAAGTAATTGGAACTGATTTTTTTTTCTCAATTCTAAGATGCCCTTACTGCAGTGACGTCATTTAGAACTGTTCTGAGGCTTGTATTGGGTATATTGGGATACGGGATATTTGCCATTTTAATTTATGGGATATGGGATATTTGTCCTAAAAATAAATGGGATATGGGATATTGATACATTTTTAGGGATATTGAATTTTGGACATGAAAAAAAAAAGTGTGGAATTTAAAAGTTAAGTACAGACTGACTCGTGTAACAAAATTATTTGTCCGCATCAACCAAAACTGACCATATTTGCTTTTTTTATGTAAATCTATGTAGCTGCACAGTAATTCAGTTATAATTTTATGTCAAGAGGGACTGTAGTATACAAATAACAACAATATTGGAAATCAATGACCACAAATTTTTTTTCGCATCAATTGAGAGTGTCAGCATTTCCTATTTTTATTCAAAATATTGCATCTGAAACAAATACCAGTAGTTTCATACCTCAGACTGACTCGTATAACAAAATTATTTGTCCGCATCAATCGAAACTGACCATATTTGACAGCATCACCCAAAACTGACCATATTTAACCGCATCAACCAAAACTGACCATATTTGCTCTTTTTTATGTGATATTTTTATGTAAGGATGGATTGTATAATACAAATGATAGCAATATTGGAACACAATGACTACCAAATTTTGTTTGCATCAATTAAGAGTGCCAGCATGTCCTCTTTTTATTCAAAATATTGCATCATAAACAAATATCAGTAGTTTTCATACCTCAGACAGACTGGTATAACAAAATTATTTGTCCGTATCAACCAAAACTGACCATATTTGCACTTTATTATGTAAATCTTAATAGCCGCAAAGTAAATCACCTATATTTTTATATCAGGATGGATTGTATAATACAAATGACAGCAATATTGGAAAACACTGACTACAAAATTATGCTCGCATCAGTTTATAGTGCCACCATGTCCTCTTTTTATTCAAAATTTTGAATCGTAAACTAATTTCAGTAATTTTGATATCTCAGACTGACTCATATAACAAAATTATTTGTCAGCATTAACCAAAACTGACCATATTTGACAGCATCAACCAAAACTGACCATATGTGACAGCATCATCCAAAACTGGCCATATTTGCACTTTATTATGTAAATCTTAAAATATATATATAGCCGCATAGTAAATCACTTATAGTTACATATCATGATGGATTGTATAATTCAAATGACAGCAATATTGGAACACATTGACTACAAAAAAAAAATCCACATCAATTTAGAGTACCAGCATGTCCTCTTTTTATTCAAAATATTGAATCGTAAACAAATTTCAGTACTTTCGATATATCAGACTGAGTCGTTTTAACAAAAGTATTTGACCGCATCAACCAAAACTGAACATGTTTACACTTTATCATGTAAATATATGTAGGACTCAAATCTATGGCGGGTTCCAAATCTATGGAAGATTCATAATCTATGGCAAATGTGACGTAAAAACGTCAAACAAATCAAATCTATGGCAGATTTTTGTTTTCTCCAAATCTATGGCAGATCTTTAAATTACATCACAATAGAATAACGCAATATTACATCGTCGCCGCCGCAAACGTTGGCGCAACTCATAGATTTGAACACGATTCCAGATGAAGGTATTTCCCTCGACAAAAATTTGCGGAGATATGACTTAGTATCCGGAAGAGGGACAAAATGTGCTGTACCGGCCGAAACCCGCGATGAACAAGGGCACCGCTTTTTTCAGTACCGGATATTTTAGAAAAGGAGTTATAGTAAATATTTTACTGTCTACAGCTGGCAAAGTTTATAAAGTGAAAGATAAAATTACCGGATACCAATTTGATTTTAAATCGTCTTCAAATAAAAATGATATTAACGATGAAGTAAATATTATTCGAAAACTCAAACTGTTCATTTTTATTTATCATTTTTGTTTTATAAAAAAAAACTATCCCTTTTTTTTTTTTTTTATAAGGGACTTACTAGTTGGTTTAATGAATGGGTTAAATAGGTAACATGCACAGATTAAAAAATGTTTATTTTCTACGGTGCACATCATTTCAATCTTGAAGTCTGTATTAAGGTATAGGATTTCATCATTTACGAATTTGATTGGTTGCCAACACGATTTGGTTGACCATTATGAAATTTCACAAATATTTATATACATGCTCCCGTCGTACATGCCCACTTGTTTAAGACAAGTCATTGATCGTATATGTACTGCATTGTTTTCCATTTGCACAAAATTTGCCATAGATTTGAAAACAACAAAAAACCCGCCATAGATTAGGAAATTACAAAACTTGCCATAGATTAGGATTGTAAAACAATCTGCCATAGATTTGGGGTGGCATGACGTCACATTTACCATAGATTAGGAATCTGCCATAGATTTGGAACCCACCATAGATTTGAGTCCTACATATATATGGCCTCATTGTAAACCAATCATATTTGTATGTCAGGACGGATCGTATGATAAAGATGACACCAACTTTGGAACACAATGACTACCATGACTACAAAAGTTTGTCCACATCAATTTAGAGTGCCATTATTTCCTCTCTGTACATGCTGTATCCATAATAATGAACCGTCACTAAAGTCAGTGGTTCGTGATGGTTTGTTGTTTTAAACAAAACTATTTAACGGCATCATCCAACACTCACATGACTCTGGAAACAGTATATATGTTCCTGCATGACTGATTCATATACTTTAAAATGAAAAGTACATGTATGAGAAGTTTTCTTCTTGGAATAGTATACTGTTAATATATTTTGAAGAAGGCAAAGAAGAATGATTGATTTTGTGTGTAGCCTATTTTCGTCCAGGGGCAAATGTTTCATTCATGTTCAGATCGAGTATATTTTCTGACGTCCCAGACTCCCAGATATCATTTATAATCGTTATGGATAAGTCTGTCTAAATTGACCAGATGGTGCAAATGTACATACTTATACAACGCGTATTTCATTAATATCCCATAATTCATCCACTGTACAATTTTCGTTTGAACATTTGTCAAAAAAGAATCTTAAATCATGAATGTAAATCCAAGGCAAACAAGGTAAATTACGATTAAAATTCCATGAATTAAATGCAGAGTTATATTTAGGAAGAGACTGTTAAAATCGGGGAACGAAGTAAGGTAAACCATGATGTTTATATGCAATCATATAAAAATATTTCTCCGATGAGTTGGATAGCCTTTCTATCCGCTTCGATATTTGTAACGTTACATGTAACGTTTGATCAGTAAAAATATAGAAAATCTGCTATTATACAGTAAAGTAATTGGAACTGATTTTTTTTTCTCAATTCTAAGATGCCCTTACTGCAGTGACGTCATTTAGAACTGTTCTGAGGCTTGTATTGGGTATATTGGGATACGGGATATTTGCCATTTTAATTTATGGGATATGGGATATTTGTCCTAAAAATAAATGGGATATGGGATATTGATACATTTTTAGGGATATTGAATTTTGGACATGAAAAAAAAAAGTGTGGAATTTAAAAGTTAAGTACAGAAATAGTTACATCTCACTTGATAAAATTGCCAAAAATAGGCCGTTAGTTTTCTCAGCAATTGAATTGTTTCATATTTTTCATGTCGGGGCCTTTTATAGCCGACTATACGGTATGGGTTTTTCTCATTGTTGAAGGCCATACGGTTGCCTATAATTGCTTACATCCACTTTAATGGAACTTATACCTCATCTCCTAATTTTTTTAAGGGTAAAAATGATAAGCATGTTAAGATTTATCTGCCACGTAATTTTTCAAAGCAATTGGACAACTCTATTTGCAGTTATTGTATCTGGAATTATAAATTTTACGAAATATCTCTTGTTTTTTTTTAATTTTTTTTTTATTATTATCTTAAGTGCTGATAAAGAGAAATTTTGAACAGCAAAAATGGCCAGGAAGTTGAGATCTACAACTAAGTTAACTGACCAAAATTGTAAATTTATCCCTTATAGGAGTAATTGGCTTGAAAAGCAATTTTTTTTAAATTAAATTTTCAAGGTTTTTTTTAAGAAACTATAATAGATGAAGGGAAACTTTAAGTGACAAAAATGTTCAACAAAATAAGGATCTACGAATAAGTTAACATGACCAAACTGATTCTTTTATAGGAGTTATTGCCCTTGAAAGATTATTTACCAAAAGTTTAAATCTTTTGAAGAAACTATGTTGGACATGGATAAATATTAAATGGCAAAGATCTTTAGTAAAATAAGACCTACAAATAAGTTATCATGACCAAAATTGCCAATCGAGCTCTCAAAGGAGTTATTGCCCTTGTTTGACATTTCATTGCCATTTTATTTTTCAAATATAGGAGCTAGATTAAAAGTTTAATTTGGGAAAATGACCAACATGATGACATGTATCCACCCTGAACATTTTCGAAAAATCTTACCACATTTTTTTGAGTTATTGCCCCTGAAATGTCTATTTTTATAATTTTTAGCAGTTGTTGGCTGTTATCATGAAAACTATATGTAGATATAGGAAAATGTGGTATGAGTGCCAATGAGACAACTCCCCATCCAAGTAACAATATATAAAAGTAAACCATTATAGGTCAAGGTACGGCCTTCAACACAGAGCATTGGCTCACACCGAACAGCAAGCTATAAAGGGCCCCAAAAATTACTAGTGTAAAACCATTCAAACGGAAAAACCAACGGTCTAATCTATATAAAAATGAGAAACACGTATGAACTACATAAACAGACGACAACTACTGTACATCAGATTCCTGACTTAGGACAGGTGCAAACATTTGCAGCGGGATTAAACGTTTTAATGGTACCAAACCTTCTCCCTTTTCTGAAACAATAGTATAACATCACAACATAGAAAGACACACTATAAAATATCAATTGGAAGGCTTAACTCTATCAAAAAAACGTAAATTAACACACAATGAACGAATAAATTTGATCTGTGATACCTGAATGCAAATACATAGTTAATAAAAATTATAAGGGATAAATAATTAAGGTCAAAAGTAAATAAACAGGTTTAAACAAAATTAAAGTATGATACCACTGTGAAATGTTAAACAATAGATTATAATTGTAAATAAAAAAATAATAATCAGCATAACAAGACCTATTTACAATGATATTTTTGGCAACAAGTTTTAGAGGTATTCCCCCTGAAATGTTGATTTTTAGGGTTTTTGAAGTTTTGGCTTTTGGTTTCTAAAAACCTATAGGAGCTAGGTTAAACATGTAAATTGCAAAAATGATCAGCAACAGAAAGAGTAACTAAATTATGTGCATATCAAAGTCCTCATTAGCAAACTGGCGATTTTTTTTTCATCAGGTGAGTGATAAAGACAGAGTTGTGCCTCTTGTTAATATATCAAATAAATAATTAACTTTTCTCTGTGAAAAAACCCACATCCTTACTACAATGCATACAACATGTATTTACGAAATTTGTATACAAACATGGGTTTGTGTGAATTAATGATTTTTTGGGATATTTCAAAATAGTTTTAGGGATACAGGATATTTGTAAAAAATATTTATTGGGATATTAGGGGTAAACATTATAGGGATATGGGATATTGGGACAAAAACTTAATGGGATATGGGATATTGATATCCCCCCTAAACAAGCCTCTGTTCTACAGTCCTGACTGATTTAGTCAGTTCTGCTGACAGTTCTACGGTTAGAACTGATTTGGACAGTTCTACCTAGAACAGTTTTAGACAGTTATACCCTAGAACTGATCCTGACAGTTCTACCTAGAACTGATTTAGTCAGTTCTACCTAGAACTGATTCTGACAGTTCTACTTAGAACAGTTCTAGGGTAGAACTGTTCTAGGTAGAACTGTTCTAGGACAGTTTAGAACAGTTCTATGACAGATTATTCTGACAGTTCTAATGAGAGGTTAGAAGTGATCTCCACTGTAACTTGGTAATTTCTACCTTCTCTAATTAGGTGTTTTATTTCATTTGTTTAATTTCAACTGGATATCAGCCTGAATATTGTAACCGCCTCTGTGGTCGTGTGATAACGTGCTCGCCTCGAGTGCGGGAGGTCGTCGGATCGATCCCTGACCGTGTTAAACCAAAGAATTTGACATCGGTATTTGCTACTTCACTTCTAAGTATGCTGCATTTAGGAGTAAGAGCTAAGATGTGTCGGCTTGAAGTCAGATTAATGTATCTGGGTAAAATGTCATGTCTTCCTGCGAACTGTTAGCTTGAGAACTAAATGTTAATATTCGACTCAGCGTGTCTGTTTAGTACAATGCAGGGTTTATATTCATTAAAATGTTCTCTTCCTGAATAAAGTTAAAACACTTTATAAATTTCATGCATCAGAAGCGCTTTTCTAGATTTTATTTGCCACTGAAACAGCCACTCATCACAATCAGCAATTATTCTAAATCTAAAACTGCAAGTCATTAAGACAATTACTCTAATTTCGTACCAAATAGTTTAGTATATACTGTTATGATGTTGTAATTATTATATTTATTTATCTTGGCCTAATTTGTTTTGTGTGGCTTTATAGTTATTTATCAAATAATGTTATAACTGTGCAGTTTAGAAATCACTGGAACAATCATAGATACTGATGGAATGATTAGAAAAACTTTCTTTTTGACTTACATAATGATTCCAGAATGATCATAATCTACGATGTGTAATTTAAACTTTTACCGTATTCTAGAAGTTTCCGTTCTATAGTTTTCTAGGAGTTTCCGTTCAACAGTGTTCTAGAGGTTTCCGTGACAGCTATATATACCGCAACCGAAATTGGACAGATCAGACATTAATATACTTCGATTCTCAAAAGATCTCTGGAGTTGTTGAATTGACATTTTTATTTACGTTAACTACATCACACTAGATTGAGAACTTATTGGAAATATTCCGTTATAGCTAAAGGAAGAATTCTGGATAAAGAAAATCAAAGGATCGGACTTATATTTAACAGTTAAGTTTACATTTTTATTTGTATAATATTTCTTGTAAAATTATAAAATAAATTTTGTTAAATTTTATTATTGATTTGTGTCTTTTGTTGGCTACAATTTAAAGGTGATTTCTGGCCGTAACAATACATGAAGTTAATGACACTAGATATTTTACGGAGTAGATACGCATGAAAGAATAACATTTCGTAGCAAATACCAATGATTTGGATTATACGTTAGTCAAAGAAACCGTTGTCGATCTTCAAGAAAATCATCTCGAATAGCTTTCAATTATGACTCTTCTAGTGGGGCTTGCAGGCCGTTGTATGTGGCATTCTGGCTGTTATTAATTTTCTATTGTATAGTGAACTTTGTTGTAATTAGTTCGATATCTGATTACTGAATTCAAAGATCAAACTCTTTTATATTCTAGAAGATTAAAAATCAAATACGAAACGAGAGATGGCAGAAAGAAAATAATCACAGTGATTGAAAAATGAAACACAGGAAGTTCTCTGGCAAAATCAGCGTTAAATCAGGTGCTGGTTGGTCTAAGTTCCTTTACTTTTATTGATGACGAACGTTAAACTTTATCTAAGCATTATCTTATTTTTGTATGGCTTCCTTCGTAACAAGGATTCACAGCATGTAATGATATAACATCGGATCAGTTTATAAAAGAAAAACATATTTCGTAAAAAGCTATAGAATTTATTCCCGCATTGTTTGAACAATAAAATAATCTAATTAGACAACGAATTGATTGATATAGACAGAAAAGAACACGGTACTTTTTATATATACACGAAAACACAACAATTTCCTTGTTTCGATGATAAGACAAGATAGTTAACACAGTTTTCGCGGTTGTGACGTTTTCCTTTCTAAAGAAGCCTTCACAATTGATTAGCATAACCGGTAGTATTTACAGTCTAAATGACAGACAGTTCAATGTGAAAATGATAGGGCTTTCACTGAAGTTGACGATCATACATAGCGTAAACAATACATTTTATAAAGTTACCATTACCGACAAGTTACATATTAAATTGTCATTTTCCGTCAATATATTAATTGACCTGCTGACAAAAAAAGCAAATATCCCAACCAAATCACTAGTTTACTAGTACCTACATGTATCACGATGAACTCTATGATGATTATTTATTTATGGCGTCTTATTTTAAGTAAATATACTTGCCGTGTTCAACAATTTGATAACTATAAAATAAGGAGATTGGGAATAATTGACAATGAGACAACTATCCACCATATACCAAATGACGTAGACGATTACGGAGCCCCTTAAGTCCCATGTAAATATATATATTTTCTTTTGCCGAAGATTTAATCTAGTGCGCACGACATTTTAAAACTGTTGCGCATGAATTACTAAATGGTGCGCACGACTTTCAAACTCGTGCACACCATTTTCAAAAGTCATGCGCATTAATTTGAAAGTCGTGATCTTCATTTTTGAAAGTCGTGCGCAACAGTTTGAAACTCGTGCGCGCGATTTTTCAATCTGGTGCCTGCACCTAATTTTTATTCAATATTTTTATTTACATGCCCCTTAAAGGGCTCCATAGATGATAGCAACTATACGTCACTCTTTGTCTATACATGTATTTTTATTTATGATTGTTTTTATATTTTAGTTTTTTAAATTAGTTGTAAAAGCAGCAATATACATATACAATATAGCACGGATGGTCAAACACAATTAACCACTTACATGAAATGAACAAAAACAACCGAGTAAAAGCAAACGAGCAGAAAATCGAAGTTATACATTTACATGAGACGTATACTAACAGCCAACACACCTTCAACCAAAAAATTGAGCAAGAAGAACTCCCATCAAAGGCGGGAGTACGAATTATATAAAATACATATCTGCCCATAAAGGGCAAGCATACTGATTACAAATAGAAATAAGTAAAGAAACAATAATGATGATATGGATTTACCTAAAGCAGTTGTTTTCTTATTGTAAAACATTTATAACAAATCAAAGCCACATTGTTGCATATTTCTTCATGTTCACAAGAAAGAGGACAATAAGGAGTGATAGCAGGTGTATATGACACTCGTGTCGTCTTTTAAGTAATCAAAGCAAGTATTTTTGCATATCAGAAACAGGACAGAGATGTATGAGAACTTGAATACGCAAAGAGCTAATGACCAAAAGGGATATGTAAAAATATCATGAATTCAATTAAGCTTAGTAGTGCAAAATGTTTAAAAAGTCACTGTTGTAGTTTATTTGTATGTAGTGACGAGAATTATTTATACAGAAGTAATGAAATTATCAACCTGTAATTTAGGCCAACCGGTTGATTTGATTGAAAGAATTGAAAGCTTGAGTCGTTACTGTAGTTCATGGTCTACAAATTACCATTGTAAGTCATGTTCCTTCATTCTTTTTCGGCTTCGGTCATACATTTTGTCCATTTTGGTTTATTAGCTCTTTTTTTATAATAAATTTAGAATTTCAAATATTTTGGCCTCAAGCATCAATGAAGAGACATTATGCGCATCTGGTGCAGAAAAATTGGTACCGTTAATGTTATTTGACTTCAATGAATCAGCTATTCTTAGGAAATCCCATCTTATATTTCTGTTTTATTAATTTGGACAAAAGTTTGAGAACAAGGAAAAGAGAAAAAAAATATTATGAGTTCAGAAATTCTTGCTAATTACAGAAATGTTGAGAAAGGACATTTACATGTTTAATACGATTGAAATCTAAATAAACAGTTCTAACGCTGAAAAAAGAAATATGTTTACTTTTGTTAAAAAAAAATTGTTACAGGAGAAAATATGTTAAAGATATAATTTAAGGTAATTGCAGCAATAAGAAGTTAATATGCTTACAAAATCGGGAAAAGCTTATAGTATGACAAAGAAAAATTAATAAATCGGAAAGAAATTCTGTTTCGGTATACAGGAGAGGCGAAAGTTACCAAAGGATATTCAAAGTCGAAAACAAACTGACAATTCCATGTAAAAAAAAAGGAAAACGTCGAAAAGAAAAACAACAATACACAAAACACAACATAGAAAACTGGAGAGTGAGCAACACGAACTCCACCAAAAACCGGGGGTAATCTCAGGTACTCTGGAAGGGAAGCAGATCCTTCTTCAGATGTGACAACCGTCGTGGTGCTCATGTAAGTACATCCCGGTGATAAGTCTAATTCGGTAGATCACATTCGAGGTTAAGAGGACGAGATTGTGGTTATAAAAATTGGAACATATCCGTCGTCATTTGTGAAACAGATACTCCATAACAGTCAACCAACTCGTAATGGCGTCCGTATAACTTTGGAATGGATGATTTCAATTTCACCACTTGAAAATCTTGGTTTGATAGCTTCCTTGTAAGCAGCAACCCTCTATCAAGGAAATCATGATAGGAAACGCAAGTTCTGGAATATCGTATCAACTTGGGGATATATACTCCATATGCAGGTGATGCTGGAATGTTGCTACATAGAAATGGAAATTTCACATTTGGGAAGCTGAAAACATCTCTTTTGTTGTGAAGTTTTTCCAACGATGTTATAAAAAAATATTGATATGTGGTAAGATTCGATAACTATAAATTAAAGACTAAAATACAAACATATAAATAAGTAAACAAGTACAGGTCACTGACGGCCTTTAACAATGAGCCAAAATCGGCAATACTATATACTAAGCTATAACAGTCCCCGGGATAACAAAATGTGACTTGTCAGATCTGTACTGAGCAGAAAATCAACAAGGCAAAAGACAAAAGCTTTGCATTTTGTTAAATGAACAAGACTAACAAAAAGCAACATCAACTAGATTTTAAAAAATGATACAGTTATAACAGGAATACCTTCTTTTAGGAGTTGGAAAAAAAATTATAAATCTTCGAACGTCTCTATTAGATTTATTCCGTACTTTTCTATCCTGACAATATATAGACACTTGTCCGTATATTGACCTCTCAGTGTATTTTAGGAATTATTCGTAGTCATTTAAATATACTCCACATCTATTCATCATAATAATTTGCAGCAGCTTATTGTTATGGACTTTCTTAAAAAACTAAAGATCATTTGCACAATCTATTCCCCTAGACAAACAATTGAAATTTTCAAATTTGTACATACATGTACACGGTAGGCCTTTCACATATTGCTCTATAATAAAGACCTTTAAGAAATCATAGAAATGTCATCCGTTAAAAATCGAGTCATCGATCTCATCATTTATTTATTTTATTTAAGCCAATCAAGAAATTACTAGTAACAGTGGGATGTCACTATACATCAAACTCAAACTTAAATTCTTCAATAAAACGAAAAATGATCTGATATCTCTCTCTTAAATATTTTGCGATGTAATATGGTCACTGTAGTTCAGAATAGCATTCGCCAAACATGGTAGTTTACTGTTTTAAGAACTTCTGGAATGAACTTTGTAACTTGTTTACTTTACTTTGGATTATTTCAGAATTTGACTTGATTTACACTTCTGGTAAGTATCAATTAAAAACAAAATAATAAAATTACTCAAAAAAAGATAAGGACATTATGATGTCATTATGATATACATTCTTTCTTACATAGCTATGGAAAAATACTATTTCAGGAATTGAAGATATCTTTATCTACCAATCTACCAATGCAAACACTTTGTGAAATATTTTATTGTCAAACATCCATCAATATTGACAGTATTTTTATCATCGATATCTCTTGCTATATTTTCATATGATGGGACGGCTTTTTATTTTATTTTCATTTCTTTATTTATTTTAAGGCCAACGCTTCCGTTTATCTACAGTATGTTCGAACTAAGAATCACAATCAGACTTCGAAACTTTTAATCGTTCGTCAGTTCAAACTTTGTGTACAGAATGGATTTTAGTGAAACTTTCACAGACTCTTCTAAAAGTTTCAAATTATAAAAATGTTCACCTTGTATTTTATGTGTTTTATGTGTTGATTGTCGTATCTTCAAATGAGTTAGACATCTTGAATCTGCAATTCCTATTTAAACAATAGCCCTTTTCAACGAAAGCTTCGTTTTGACATTTTGTCATTTGTACATTTCCTATTCTAATTTTTCAATCCAAATGGAGTTAGGAGGTTTAACGCAGCGAAGTGTTTGCTCATGTCATAATTTATCTAGTTAGGATGGTGTATTTATTGTAAAAGACAATATGTACGCAATAATAAAACATGTTTTATTACACATGATCATGGGTAGTATACGATTTTAAAAAATAGACTGATTTCTATACAATATGGCATGCTCTAAATCACCCTATTATAACAAGAAGTCGGAGTCTATCAAGGCACATAAGTACCAAAGTTCCTGAATAAAAACATTGATTAATATAAAATAAATTAAATCATTGACGAGGTTCATGACTAGGTACAGACACAAAAGCGTGTTGCTGGGTGAAACTAGTTTTAGCTCACCTGGCCGAGTTTGAGCTATAACTATTACTTAGCGTCCGGCGTCTGTCGTCGTCCGTCGTCCGTTAACTTTTTAAAAAAAGTTTCAAAACTAGTGGGCCAAACCAAATACAACCAAACTTGGTCACAATCATCGAATTTAAAAATGTGTCCGGTAATACAGCCTGCCAACCAACATTGCCACCAATACAAGGCTAAAAATAGAAAACAGGGGTAAAATGCAACTCTATTATCTTGTTAACAGTTGTAGATAGAAAATAGGGCAAAATGTGAAAACTAATGATTTCTACCTCCTGTTTTTTCAACAAAACTAACAGAAGACTCCTTATAGAAGTAATTGCCCTTAGATGAGCATTTTGACATTTTTTTGTTTGTTTTGTTTTTGTTTTTGTTTTTGCCTTTTACCTTGAAAACTATTATAGATATATAGAAACTTTATATTGTAAAACAATTAAGCAATTTAAAGTTTCTCCATATCTATTAAAGTTTGAAAAATGATTAACAAGAGTTATTTTATTAATAAGTGGCCAAATCATTAGTCAACTCCTTATAGGGGATGGTTGCCCTTTAATTAGATGTTCATACATTTGTCATTTTGAACAAAAACTAGAGCAGCTTAAGAGAAACTTCAAACAACAAAATTAAATCAGCAAGACAAAATCTATAAATGAGTTTGTGAAATAATTTATTGTCAAACATCCATCAATATCGACAGTATTTTTATCATCGATATCTATTGCTATATTTTCATAATGGGGCGGCTTTTGATTTTATTAGAGCAGCTTAAGAGAAACTTCAAACAACAAAATTAATCAGCAAGACAAAATCCCACAGCTGAAACTACAGTCCAGTCATTATAAGAGTTATTGCCCTTAAATGATGAAATTTTGTTTTCATTTCTTGCTTTTGGGGCAAAATTTATTGTGGAGAAAAACTTAAAATGACAAAAACGATCAGCAAAAAAGAAAATTTTATTCATGAACTATATTCTAGTCTATAATGTTGGAGAGTGACCATTATGTATGCCCTTATATTTTACAGATATGGGTTTTTTTGCTTGTGAGAGAGCTGTCTACTATTAGTTTTTTATCATTACATTTTTTCTATTTCTTTAAATTCAAGTTTAGTTATCTTATTTGCCCCCTTCGGTGTTCATGTCGGGGCCTTTTATAGCCGACTATACGGTATGGGTTTTTCTCATTGTTGAAGGCCGTACGGTTGCTTATAATTGCTTACATCCACTTCATTTGAACTTTGGTGGATAGTTGTCTCATTGGCAATCATACCTCATCTCCTTATTTTTATATTGTTGAATATTCACATAGATTCAGGGAAGCGACACAGACTCTTACGAGCCTCTAGTTTTAGATCTCAACTCTTACCATATATTAATCTTGGACAATGTAATGATGAAAAAGTATAAAAAGGTCAATTCTAATCAGCACAAAATGCACTAAACTCTATTCTTAAGCTATACATTTATTGATTTGACGCATGACATATCGTAAAAGCATTTTTCTTTTCTTGAAGGCGATTTTTAAACTCTTTGCAGCTTCTTGATTTGTGTCGATGGGCTTTTGTCTGATTGACCGTGGCAAATACTCAACAACTTCATGTCATTAATATTATTATTATTATTATTATTATTATTATTATTATTATTATTATTATTATTATTATTATTGTTGTTTTTGTTGTTGTTGTTGTTGCTTTTCGAAAATATAATAAAGCCATTAATTCTACATGTAATAAATCGTAATTAATATATATTATATTAAAAAAATCCGATCATGAGTACCGAACTATGCATAAATTGAACGCAGGTGATCTTTTTATTCGTTTGGTGAATTATAGAAATTTCAATTATTTAAACTTTGAAAAGTTGGGAAATTACGAAAAAAAACTTTTTTTTTTTTGCAGAAGTACGTGAAATGATTTGGAATCAAGATGAAACTTACAAAGATTTAACATTGTCGGTAGATTTTGTATGGCAAAAGACTGTTCGTAGTCGTTTAAAATGCTCTGTCGAGTGCACAGACGATGAACGATGTGGCGCCTTTTTCTTTTCCGACGCAGACAAGTCTTGTTTGGCGAGTCCATTCTTACTGGAGTCCACTGGACAAGGTATTGCCGTCGTTGGAACAGAGTATTACTTTTTTCGACCAGGTATGAATATGAAAATAGTGAACATGAGGTAAAGGAAGACTTTGATGAACAAATACAGTTTTAAAAGTGTTTTCAAAATAACAATTAAACCAGTATATCTTATTGCACGAACGCTGATAACTCATAAATATTTGGATCTATAAATTAATAATAACATAATTGATCTTTCATTACATGTACTATAAAGTCGGGCCTCTTAAGATTTTTAAACGGCAAATCCGAGTTTGCTTCCTTTTGTCGTTTTTTGTTGTTGTTAAAAAACATTGAGAATTGTAAAACCAAATTTGTGTGGCGAGTAATCAATCGGCTGCAACAAACTCATTACCCTTCCGACCCCTAAGTTTAATTCAAATCCGTTTTGTCAATTTTTTGCTTTTCTTCTTATCATTTTCTGGATATGCATTTGTGTTCTTACGCCTACAACTGTGCACTAATACAAAAATCTGATTCATTCATTACAAGGGTTATTTATACAATTTTTTCCAATTAGTATATTTACAAATACGTGAAGGGAATATGACATATCTTATTGTCAATATATTGATGGAATCAGCGGCTCTTTCTATTTACAGATACAATTATAGTTGTGTGTATAATTTTTGAATGATGGGTTAGACATAAGATATGACAGCACAGTTGGATTGTTTTAAGTTGCTTCACATTTTGATGCCCCGGTACATGTTATGGCCTTCTATATGAGTTTTGCTCGTCGTATGATGGCCTGTAGTTGTTAACATCCTTTTTCTTTGCTTATCACTTGTCTCAATGGCAATCGTTCCACTGCTCCTTATTTGTTAACATCCTTGTTCTTTGCTTATCACTTGTCTCAATGGCAATCGTTCCACTTCTCCTTATTTGTTAACATCCTTGTTCTTTGCTTATCACTTGTCTCAATGGCAATCGTTCCACTTCTCCTTATTTGTTAACATCCTTGTTCTTTGCTTATCACTTGTCTCAATGGCAATCGTTCCACTTCTCCTTATTTGTTAACATCCTTGTTCTTTGCTTATCACTTGTCTCAATGGCAATCGTTCCACTTCTCCTTATTTGTTAACATCCTTGTTGTTTGCTTATCATTTGTCTCAATGGCAATCGTTCACTTCTCCTTATTTGTATAAACATTGTACTACTATTTATTAACGTATTTAGGACAGACATACTACTTATCAAAAATGGTGCATTTTATGAACTTGAATGTCATATTATTCGTCAAACAGTAATAACAAAAGCATGAAAACAAGTTGTTCTCTTTAAAAAAAGAAAAGCAATACGTGAACCTAAGACCGCTGACTGGTCACCAAAAGATTGTTGCTGAATTTGTTTTGCTTTTGAATTGAAATAATTGACTGTGAATAGAAGGAGATAATGATGAAGTTAAACTACCTTTATTAAAAATATGTAATAGTGTGTACATTCTTGCACAAGTCAGTTGAAAGCAATGTTGGATAGGTGTGAATAGAAAAGTGTATATACAGCTACATTTTAAAGCTCGACTATTTCATTTATTACTTGGGATTGTACATCATTTTTTCATAATCCTATTGCAAATCCCAGTTTCTACAAACCGGATGTATAATGCAAATTGCACAAACCAATCGCAATATAAATTTAAGCACTCAGTTTGCTTTATAATCTGGATGCATTTATTTTATCTATCACATCTTTATATTTTGTTTCCTGCATGGATGCCTTCATATTCTCAACTCGTTACTGAAGTTGTCTTTACTCATGGTAGATGTTGTACAGATAAATTTAAAGTCCATTTTCCATGTGAAGTGAAACCCTGTGGCATGCAACTTATAAGAAGGTTTCGTATATTTTTCTTGAGAGTAACACACCAGCTTCATTTGGACCTCTTATATAGAGACTTATTTTGGTCTCATAAAACATCTCAAATTTTAAGGATTTCCTGATTTTACTTAAATCAATCCAAATATTTTACAGGGAAACTTGGTTTTGAAGAATATCTTAATTTCAGAAGTTTTATGAATACCTGAACATACTCTCAAAAGAACCAATTTATATAAAAAGACATGTAGATATAAAAAAAAATACCAGGATTAACATGTTGTACGCCAGACACGAGTTAAGTCTACAAAGAATCATCAGTGACGCTCGAATAAAAATAGTTAAAAAGGCCAAATAAAGTACTAAGTTAAGCAATCTATTCCTTGAGTAGAAAATCCTTGGCATTTCGAAAATGTTAAAGTTTATAAAAGGACAGTGACTCAAAAAAAGAAAACAAAAGAGAAACAGCTAGAGGTCAGAATACCGTAAGCAATAATGACCATGCTTGAAAGTCACATGGCAAGCTCTTATTGCGCGGATATATTGCCGTGTCCTGAATTTAGATAAGAAAAGCGAAAATTCGCATTCGCGATTGAAATTAATATTTATGCATGAACGTGGTATTTTTTAGCAAGAAATAGTAAATAGAAAGCATACGCACTGATACTCTGGATAAGAATACGTATTTGCGTCATCACATATATTAATCTAATAGTTGAATTCGGATGTCAAACTACCTACCTCAAGTGTTTTGACTCCGAATTCATTGACATTTTATCCGGAATTTTTGTGAACGCAAACCGATAGTGTGCGTGTGAACAGGGTGATGTATAATGTGAATGAATCAAGACGTGTAGGATAGCTGACCAACACAATGAATAAAATTTTCAAAACCGTACCATAGTACAAATATTTAGATGCTATAAGGTTGAACTAATAAAAGAAAAAAAAAGAAAAAAAATAATTAACATTATGATAGTAATTAAATTTTGTTATGATTATTGTAAAATATTAATTACGTTTTTTGTGAGATGCAAGGATTTAAAATCCTTGTGAATTGAAACCACGCAAGTATTTTTTCATTCACGACCGTTTAAAATTTAGATATTTAGCTAACTTTGGGTACGCATCCCTGCTCATTGGTGCTCATACGTTACATATAATTTTCATAAATGTAATGACTGATCAAACCTGTGAGACATAATGCACGTTTACATTACAATCTTAATTATATTCCATAATTATTAGGAATAAATTCAGTCTCAGTTTGACCTAACAATGAATATTCTCTTAGTCTGGTAGTATCTATTAATGAAATTAGATATTTTTTTTACAGAAAAATCCTTTTGTTTGATTATCTTTCTGCTTTCCGACCACTGTGTTTCCGACCTTAGATAAATATTTTTAACAGAAATATCGTTTTCTTAATTTTCTTCATTCTTTCCGACATTTTCTCATGCTATGATTGAACTACTAAATATCAATTGATAAATGTTCAGAAATAATCAGTTTGTTCTGGGTCATTGTATATCAATAAACTATACCAGGTTTATTAAATACAACACACACAACGCGTAGAGGGACCGTCTCAAAGCATGAATTATATAATTGCGTTATCATTATACTTGATATTTCATAAACATTCACATTATTAAAAACATATATGTTTTGTCAAAAGGCAAATAGGTTCTAACATATAAATGATTTTTAGAATGCAACCTAGTCTTTATTGTTTTACTTTCAAATCTTCAAATGAACCGTTTGTCGGATTGTTGAAATATACAATGTCACGTTGTAGCCTATCCATAGAGGGTCCGTATCAAAGACATAAATAACTACCTATATAAATGATGAAAAATTTTCGAGACGTTCCGAGAATCGTGATTCCGAGGATATCGAGTGGCCCATAGACACTTCCGAAACTCGCCAATATATAAGCGTGAACCCCCTGAATAGTTCACTTTGAACAAATTAAGTTCGGATTTTTAATAAATATTGGACAAAACAATAGATGCTGTGATCTTGACCTTTGACAAACTGATTTTAAAGTTTTTTTATTTTCTTCCAGCATTAGAGTATTTATGTAAAGATGCAAATTTGGCAGGAAATTGACATTATTGTTTCAACAGCGTTTCCTTTTTATGACCTCTGACGTTTAAAGCATTGTATTTATAACTTTGACTAAATGACCATAGGTTGACAAGTGTCTTTCCCTAACCATAGACTAATCACAGAAGAGAAAATATCTAATAATATAAAAGTGTGGTAAAAATGAATGAAACGTGTAGTTCAAAAGATATAGTCAAACTTTCTGTCAATAGACATTAAAAATATGTGGCACCAGTATATATTTAATCAGGACACAAAATGCATACACGCACTGAAACTCAGGGCAAAGGAATATTGGTGTTATTGCTGTTTTTCATATCTAAGTCAAAGTGAGACCTACAACACAGAAAAATTTCAAACCTCATTGCAAGTTCAAGTTTATTTACAACTACAGTTACCTAGAATCACCCGCTGTTTAGTCTTAAAAGACACGTTCCATAAAATCCAGAAAATCACCTCTAGCGCTGCAATTTCTATAATAGTAGGTTATTTTGAGTTCCAATAGAAATGCAAATTAAAAAAAAATAAGTCTTTATTCTACTAAGAAACGAGACTTAAATTCCTAAGTTAATGTTCCCTTATGTATTGGAACCAAACAGCACCCATAATAAGGTAAATGAAACAGTTTAAAGAAAGAAAATTATAGTTGATTATTTTCTGAAATGATAATATAAGTTGAAGTATTTTTGAACTCGTCTGATTACCCACCAAAAAGGTTAACCAAGAACTTCTCAATTCTCATTATATTATTCTATTTAGTTTGGTCCATCATATGTTAGTTGAAATTTAAGTTTAAAACAAATCCTTAAATACCAGTGTCTTCAGTGCATGTTATTTAATGGAGAATAATTACAGATAAAGCTTAATTCGCTAGATTCTGAAAAGATGATTTCAGATAAAAGTATTGTGTTGTTGCATCTATGTAAATTTAACTGCAGTTTTTGTTTATTTGATTCGATCAATGTATTGAATTGATGCTGCTGTGATTAAGATAATAGTGATGGGTTGTCGGGTGATTAAAGTATAACAAAAGATTCAGATTTTTTAAAATATCTCACCAAGTGTTTTACAGAAATTCAATAAAATAAATGCTAAGCTGTCGATTTCTATCTTTTTGTGACGGGAATGGATGCAAAAGTCAAGAAAACTGACATGCGTTGATAATTCTCAGAGTGCTTGTGAAAAGTTGCGGTGGTTTTCTAAACATAATGGGTTAATAATATTATTATATAATAGTTATATTATATCTCGGTATAGTCATGCAGAAGTGACGAAAAATTGTGTGACAAAAACAAGATAGTTAACAGTGCAAAAAACAAATATTAAGCTCGTTAATATGTAATGAAATATTTTAGAAACATAACATAAAACATAAACTTTAATATGAAGAACAGCAACGAAAGCGCGGTTCCTTTGCTTTTTGTTTTTTGCTGTGTATGTACTGATTTTGTGTCATGAATGGATACCTCATATCTTTGGTTTTTGTCGAGCCTGCAACTTTTGTCGCAGAAAGCTCGACATAGGGATAGTGATCCGGCGGCGGCGTTAACTAACTTCTTCAAAGCTTTATATTTTAGAAGGTGGAAGACCTGGATGCTTCATACTTTGTATATAGATGCCTTATGTTACGAAGTTTTCGTCTGTCACATGTCCATTGTCCTAGACCTCATTTTCATGTTTCAGTGACTACTTGAAAAAAAAGTAAAGATTTTTTGTAATGTTAATTTCTCTCTTATTATGAGTAATAGGATAACTATATTTTGTATGTGCGTACCTTGCAAGGTCCTCATGCCCGTCAGACAGTTTTCACTTGACCTCAACCCCATTTCATGGATCAGTGAACAAGGTTAATTTTTGGTGGTCAAGTCAATATATCTCAGATACTATAAGCAATAGGTCTAGTATATTTGGTGTATGGAAGGATTGTAAGGTGTACATGTCCAACTGGCAGGTGTCATCTGACCTTGACCTTATTTTTATGGTTCAGTGGTTATAGTTAAGTTTTTGTGTTTTGGTCTGTTTTTCTTATACTGCATGCAATAGGTCTACTATGTTTGGTGTATGGAATGATTGTAAGGGGTACATGTCCAACTGGCAGGTGTCATCTGACCTTGACCTCATTTTCATGGTTCAGTGGTCAAAGTAAAGATTTTGAGTTATGGGCTTTTTTTCTAATACTATATGCAATAGGTTAACTATATTTGGTGTATAGAAATATTTTATGATGTGCATGTCAGTCTCGCAGGTTTTATTTGACCTTGACCTCATTTTCACGGTTTATTGCTCAGTGTTACGTTTTTGTGTTTTGTTCTTTTTTCTTAAACTATAAGCAATATGTCAACTATATTTGTTGTATGGAAGGATTGTAAGCTGTATATGTCTGTCTGGCAGGTATCATCTGACCTTGACCTCATTTTGGTGGTTTATTGGTCAATGTTAAGTTTTCATGGTTAAGTTTGTTTCTTAGATTCTATAAGCAAAAGGTCAACTATATTTAATGCATAGATTATATGTAAGGTGTACATGTCTGCCTGGCATGGTTCATCTGACCTTGACCTCATTTTCATGGTTCATTGGTCAATGTTTAGTTTTCTTTGTTAAGTCTGTATCTTCGAAACTTTGGCAAATAGCTATAGGTCAACTATATTTAGTGTATTGAATGATTGTCAGGTGTACATGTATTTCTCGTTTGCTTTATCTGACTTTGGCCTCATTTTCTTGGATCATGTTAAGTTTATGTGATAGCTGTAGTAAAGCTTTATATTTAGGACTATCAACATAATATCAATGGTTAGTAAAGAAGGCGAGACATTTCAGCGTGTGCACTCTTGTTCTATTTATATTTTGACATCTTTTAAAGTCAAAAGTCAGTAGCGGATATATATGGTACAGTACAAATTAGAATTCAGTAAGATCCAAAATCATCCTAGTACAAATTGGAATTTCAATATCTACTAGGAGAAATTGGGACATCCTGATTCGTACCAGTAGCATTTTTGATTGTGCTAGATGATTAACTATAAAAAAATGCACAATAATAAAAAAAAAATTTGATTTTGGTCAGAAATGAATAAAATTATAATCAAATCTTGATTCTAAGGAAAAATGTAAAATCGTTATTTTAAAAAAAAAAAATATTATGTAGACTCTTTGTTATTGAAATCCACCAAGTTCTAACAACTTTCTAATTTTGACGTTGTGAATGAACCAAATACAGCGGAAATTTGCCTCATCTCTTTTTTGTTACAATTTATCCCTAATCTGCCTTCTGGCACAACCTGGGACACAATATAATTTTATACTAATCCCAAGGCACAAGTAATAAAAGTCATGATAGTGCTCATTTTGTTTTGAACATTTTTAGTGTTAAAAAAAAGTTGGACAGATATAAACAGTTTTATCCGTTTAGTAAAACACTGCAATTTTGAAGTGTTTGGGTGCATACAAGGATGTTAAAACGTATGAAGGAGCAAAATAGGAACATTTGAAAACCAAAAACGAATTCAGGCAATTGACACTACTTTTGGTGAAAATGATAAACAAGTTTGCTTCAAGACATCCCTTGCAAGGAAACTTATTACAAGTTTGCTACCATGTAAATTTTGAATTAAACTGATTAATGTCTCAAATGTTAAGCAATCTTGTTAATTTACACACAATCTTGTTTTCCTTGGATCCAGTTCTATTGACCCCTTATTGCTTTGTGAAATTTTACATATTCAAGCATTTGATAAAAAAATATAGACTTCAGTGATGACTGTCAGTTGGTTTCTGTTTGCAAATGTACACAAAATGAAAAACAATTTGTTGTTTATGTTGTAAAGCCAACAATGATGGCTCATCAAAATGAGGTAAACAAAATATCGACAAAGATTATTATAAATAAAACATTTCAAAGAATTTCAAGAAACAATATGTATTTTACCAGATTTTATTTGTAAATGTATTAAAATATTGATAGATTTTTGTTGTTTTCCTTCTTAACAAGAACATCAGTAAACATAATATCTAAAAAAAAAAATCCAGATATTTTAAAGTAATATTCTGGATCCTACTTGAAAATCTAGTCCATTCCAGAATCCTACCAGTACAAATCTGGATTTCCCAATGTCTACTAGTAGAAATTAGAATTCCGATTTGTACTGGATTTTAATGAATTCCAATTTGTACTGTAACATAATTGTATATACATGACTGTACATACAAAAAATGTATTAACAAAAATACGGAAGTCTATAAAACCTGACATTACCAAACATTCGAACATATCAAACAACGGAACGACTGGAAAACAACTGCCACATTTCTGACTTGGCACATGCATGCATTTTCCTAAGAAAATGGTGGGTTAAACATGGTTTTATCAATAGCTAGCTTAACCTCCCATTTGTATGACAGTCGTTTACAGTACCGTTATATCATATTGACAAAATTTGGTGAGCAACCCATGCAGAGATAACTGGTTAACGATACAATACTTGGGATCCTGCAGCCAAAATTATACAAAAGATTGATACTAATTTCTTCGTAGATGGCTTAATATTTTTGACATGACGATTGAAGTTATGATAAAAAAAAACCAATCAATTCCTTCACTGCTACCGAAATTAAAGTGGAAGTTTTCAAACTTATATTATCTTTTGAGGGGCGTTATTACGGATGTTACCAAAGTAATGTCTAATATCTTTCAAACTTAAGAACTTAATATATATTAAACTAAACATTTTACATGAATCTTACCTTCAATGTGTCTCTTGTTATTCTGTTTGTAGTCTTTTGTTGTTTTCATTTCTTTCTTTTTTGATACATTGATGAGCTTTTGTGCTGAAGTTATATCAGAAACGTTTCAAATGCTACAATTTTGGTCAAAGAAATATAATTTTAAATTGCATATGGTTTTTTTTGCTAGTTTCTGTGGTATTGACGAGGTTTGTAAATGAGAGTAATCCAAGTAAACTAGAAACTGGTAATGGGTGCATTGTTCTTATCCATTTCAGGCAGTTATCGGAATGAGGCATTACCATCTATTGAGAAACATGTTCTACCGTACACTTTGAATGTAATACAAATATTCCATTTCTTAACAAATCTGTGTTAACTTGCTGTGTCTCACATTTGTTCCGTTTTCAAAGAATCAGAACAACATTTCAAGGTCTGAATGTAAAACGAAGCGTGCGTCTAATTTCAAACACGTGGTCACGGTTATTGATTTGGTTGTAAATGGATGATGAAATTGCATCACCACCTTGAAGAAAAAATGAAAGTAATTAAAAACCAATTTTTCAAAGAGCAATTGAAGGTCTTTCCACATCAATTTTCCAAATAATTGACGAGAAGCTAATTCTGGTTTACTCAAAGCTACTATTGGCGTCCAATCATAGGTTTCTTCATACTGATTCAATAAACATATGGTTTCTGTAGACTTTTGCCTGAAAAAAGGGAGATAATTGCCAACTTCCGGTTTAGAAAATGTCATATGGTTTATATATACTTTTGCCTGTAAAAAGGGAGATAATTGGCTACTTCCGGTTTAGAAAATGTCACTTCCGGTCTCATATGATAGATAAATGTATGACCATTCAAAAAATATATGGTTTCTATGTACTTTTACATGAAATAAGTGCAAAAATGACTACTTCCGGTTCACTCAAGGTAACTTCCGGTTGACATTTTTCAAGGTCATATGTCACTCAACATTTTGCAAAAGATCTTATGGCTTTATCATTTACCAATATGAAGTAATAATCAATTTACCTTAAAATAAAACATTTCAGGGGCAATAACTCCAATAAGATGTCGCTGGATTGTCTCAGACCAAATGAATCATATCTTCATCACAATATAACAAACATTTTGCACTAGTTCTTTTATATATAACATTAAAAATATCGGAGAAAATGCAAACACAAGCAAAAGACAAAATTCAGAACATGACCTTGACCTTTGACCTTGACCTCATTATTTAAGTTAGGATCCAAGGACCTCAAATAAAAAGACTATAGGTTTATACGGCTTACGGTTTATGAGTTAATAAAACTTTACGACAAATTTATTTGATAAAGGTAGAGAACTCCTATAAAATTTCATCGAATCGCTTCGATCCAAATTAGGCAAAAATTTCTGAGGATGAAACGCACAATTAA
This sequence comes from Mytilus californianus, assembly GCF_021869535.1. Lineage (NCBI taxonomy): Eukaryota > Metazoa > Mollusca > Bivalvia > Mytilida > Mytilidae > Mytilus > Mytilus californianus. Next base: position 46,478,943 of record NW_026262723.1, on the reverse strand, counting down.
GAAAAAGAATTTTGCCAATATCTTTATTTGTTACGAAGGAGATGCACTCACATGATAAACAGTGAATAGGGAGATAACTCTTACAAAGAAAATTGTTTGGCTTAGCAGGGTAAACTTTAAAAGCGCATAAATTATACGATACAATATGAGAAATATCTAAGCGACATATTGCAAAACAAAAATTTATCGCAAGAACAAAATTTGGCAGAAGAAAAAAAAATATAATCAGAACAAATACAATAGGTCTTTCCACAGAAAAGTGGAAATACCTAATAATCCGGCCTTTTCAAAAATATATATAAAAGATTAAAGTAAAAGTAACATTTAAAATCTTGAAAGGAACTCGGGTATATATAAAAGGACAGAAGTTTTTTGGCAGTACTTTGTCTTTCATAATGACAGAATTTGGCTTAAGTACAACACTCTTTAAAAGCTGTCAATTTTTTTCAGCAAATTGTCCAGATGAGTACACTTATAACAGGAAAACCGATTTATGTGTGAAAATACATACAGATACCTTACAATGGAATGATGCTAAATCTGCGTGTGAGGCTATAGCAAATGGTGGACTAGTCACAATTCAGAATCAAAATCAGTATGATTTCATCGTACAAGAGCTAGACAAAATAAGTTGTAAGTATACGATGGATATTTTATAGTTAGACAATATGAGTAGTAAGTATACAATGGTTACATTCGAACAAGACCAAATGAATTGTAAGTATACTGTAGTTACATTCGAGCTAGACAATATGAGTTGTAAGTATACGATGGTTACATTCGAGCTAGACAGTATGAGTTGTTAGTATACGATGGTTACATTCGAGCTAGACAAAATGAGTTGCAAGTATACGATGGTTATATTCGAGCTAGACAATATGAGTTGTAAGTATACGATGGTTGCATTTAATTAACTTTCAAATTGTATCGTTAAGTATGTCTTTTCAAGAATGGCCGTAATGTTAAGTTATATAATAATCTATCACATAAAATTACGCTGTTTCTAACACGGTCATTAGGTCAGGTTGACAATGAAGAAAACATTATTACCGGTACACTATCTAAAAGTTTACAAACATTTTTGAGTGTCATTTTTGTGCGAGTGAGACTTCACACAATAGCGTCAAGTTGTCTTAATTCACTTGAGTATAATGTTTAAAAAATAATTCATGCAAGCATTTGTTTGAAATTTTTCACATCCCTTGAGCCGTTGTATTTGAATTTTATCCTGAGCGTCATTTATGGCCGTAGTTGTTTATAACCTCGTGTTGATATGTGACGGATAATGGTCACAATTGGCAATCTTTCCGTCCACATCATCCAATTTTATATAGAATACATTGGTAATGTAATGCTGATTTTGCAAAAGACCCGATGATTTAAGTTATGTCTATCTTCATAAAAAGTTAGAAAAGAAAATAAACGTGTGTTACATGTGCAAAGGTATACGGAAGCCAGTTAGTGTCAGTTTGTTGTTCAATTTAAAATCGTTATCACGACTTTGTAAATTGTTATAACGCCTTAGCCAACTCGGTATCAGTACTAAGTTACTCGTTATAACGACTAAGCTAAATCGTTTTAACAATCCACGTTTATCTTGGGTTAGCTAAGTCGTCATAACGAGTTACTAAGTCATGACTAAGAGCTAGCTTAGTCATAATGACAAGTAAGCTTAGTAGTGATAACTAGACTTATATATGATCGTTTGATAATAATAATAATAATAATAGAATTATTTTCAAATACAATGCTGTTACTAAGTAGATAGCATGAAATATACAAGCTACTGTTTATGAGAAACAAAAAGTTTAAGTCTCGAGTTGTAGAATGTTACATCCGAAGACGACACCGCGGATCAGAGGAGGCAAAATCAAATCGAAAAAACAAAATAATAAAAAAAAGATGATTTAAAAGACAATAAAAAAAAATTGAAAATTTATTCTACATAAGTGACTGTTGTGTTGTTCTAGACAACCGATAAGCCATTAGTGTTGTTCTAGACAACCGATAAGCCATTAGTGTTGTTCTAGACAAGCAATAAGAGTATTAGACAAGTGATAAGCCATTAGTGTTGTTCTAGACAAGCGATAAGCCTTTAGTGTTGTTCTAGACAAGCGATCAGCCATTAGTGTTGTTCTAGAGACAAGCGATAAGCCATTAGTGTTGTTCTAGACAAGCGATAAGCCATTAGTGTTGTTCTAGACAAGCGATAAGCCATTAGTGTTGTTCTAGACAAGTGATAAGCCATTAGTGTTGTTCTAGACAAGCGATAAGCCATTAGTGTTGTTCTAGACAAGCGATAAGCCATTAGTGTTGTTCTAGACAAGCGATAAGCTATTAGTGTTAGAACGGGAACGGAATTGCAATTGTCGGTTATTGTTTGTTGTAGTTTATTTGTTTTGTTGTTTCTTAGTTTGTTGAGTTTTTTTTTTTTTTTTGGGGAGGGGGGGATCGTTTGATTGTTGTCTAAATGATTATACTATACCCCACATCTCCGTCTATCCGTGCTTTTAAAATTCTAACAACATTCGTAAAATCAATTTGACGAAATAATAGGAATATCTCTTTTTATCAATTCAATAATATCTGAGAATTTGTATAATATAGATTTTTATGTAATATTATTTTTCTAACAAGAATAAACGTATTGACATTATGAACAATTCATAATTAACATCACATGTTATCTGAACTGATTGATTATTGAATTAGCTCTTTACCTTATAAAGATGAAAGTAACACGCGAAATTTTGAGTAAGCTTTTGTGATGATGTCAACCTGAATATTTGATTAACACTAAGATCATATGGGCCAGATCATTACGTTCACATCATTTTTTTTTTTTGATGAAAAATTAAAAAATTATTGCATTCAGCTGAATTTGCTGTTTTGCAGTGAATCTCAGAAAAAAAAATGTCTTTTGTTCAGCGATTTGTTTAAAGTCACATAACAAGTTTGCAAAAAATGTTTGAAAAACCTAATCATTTTATATGTAAGCCGGGCTGCATATAAACTGACAGCAACTTCAAATCACTAAATGTGTCTTATTCCCAAATAGCTTATAGGAAATTTTGCATCTTACCAACAGATAATAACTGTCTTTTCATACCACGTCCAAGAACAAATTTTATGAAAAAGCATTTCAATCCGGTACTGTTCTCTGGAACAGTATTCCTGTAGAAATAAAAGGAAAAAAGATAGAAAAGACAGAACAGTTCAAACAAAAGTATCATTATTTCTTGTTTTAAGAACAAATTAGTTAATTATAAAATTCATATACAAAAATTAAGACCATGGAAATGATTATCACAGAAATTTTAATTCTCTAAAAGTACACACATATGTCTTGTTCACCAGAAGGAAACATGTTTATGGTACATACCACTTAATCTATATGTTTTTCACCATTTGTTTGCATAGTTAGCTGATGTTTATATATATATTATGTTATATTTTGAGTTATTCATAAGGGTTCGGGGAGATTAGTATTGTCATTACTGATGTTACTCTCTTTTAATAAAGCATTTATTATTAAACAAACGGGATTTCTATGGGAAGTCTTAATTTCTAAATATCACAGAATCCGGACTTGGTCATTCAACATCAATGTAACTAAAACCAAAACAATGGTGTTTGGCTTTTTATTCTTGATCGTTGTGTCATTGGTGTTACCCCCGATCTACGGTAATGCATTTCTTGTTCAAGTCAATTTCATTTTAAATCAAAGTACTGAAGTACTGAACATCGGATGACCGCAATTTATGTTGGATGATGAATAAACAACAGGCGGTAATATGATACCTGCCAGACAGATATGTACACCTTACAATTATTCAATACACATGATACAAGAGAGTTAAATGGTGCACGCACCAAATTTTTGGGCTGGAAATATGGAGGTTTTTGGTGGTTAAAAAATTGCAAAATATTATATAAACGATCTGTATATTGAGTTGAATCCTCAATTGCCAGAACTGTTTCGATCCAATTAGTTATGATAATGCTATAAAATATAACTTAATTGTGCAGTTGGTGAAATTGAATATCTTTTAAGTGCAGCCTTTCACCTCATTTACTCATCCATGAATTTTATGTCAAGATGACATTTTTTTAGGACCCTCCTGACTATTAAAGACGCTTCTACTAACAAAATATTATTTCCCCACGAGTTGTATCTCAGATATGGACTCTATCGCAAACTTTAATCAGTCACTCATATATAAAATGTAGGTCAAGATTAACTTATTTTTATCAGGACCCCTTGGTTATTCAAGACGCATCTATGAACAAAATCTCATGAACTATGACTTATACTTCCACATATAGATGGACTTTAACTTTGTGACGGACAGATGAAGCACTATATCCCTTCCCCAACTTCATTTGACAAAAGATATAAAAATCTTAAAGCAAACAAATGTCAAATTATTAATCTCAGTAAAGGTTAAGAAATCCTGGACATAATGTTTTCATTTCTTTTCGGTTTCGGTCGGATATTTAAAAGTAACAACAAACACTCATAAAAATATTAATGTGGCTTTGTATGATATTTAACAATGAATTCTGCTCAAACTGATGCGAGGGGTCAACTTGAACTTACTACCAGTTATGAGAAATATTGATCATTGTTGAATGCCTCATGGTGACTTGAAGATGAAGGACAACAATAAAAACGTTCCATTTTGGGGTTTTACCATGTATTGATATTAATATTGTCTCATGTACATTTACTCCATATCCCTTCATATTTTCATTGGGTATACGACAGACTAAAACACTGCTTACATACTAGTCTACAACTTAAAATCAGAAAACTTCAGACAGTATAGCAAATTATTCTCTTCGTAACATCTGAGAAATCCTTGACGAAATGTTTTCATTTCTGTTTGGTTGCAGTAAAATTGCAAAGTATTAACAAACACCAAGTGGATATTTGAGAGGTTTGAAAATCACTTTCAGTTACTGAAACATGTTACCTATAAACATGATAAAAAAACCCGAGATCGTTTACGTTGAAAGTAAAGATATCTTTATTATGATTATTTTTCTAAATGATGAAAACTGTATACATAATAATCAAAATAGAATACAAAATAACTATTTTGAGAAAAAAACGCAAACTATAAATCATTTCCCATGTTCCGACGACTAGTTGTTGTAAGAACATGGTACCTTGTTTACATTTCTAAAAATAACCTGGTTTGGGAATTCCCTAAATATGGGTCACGCATTCTGTGCATATTAAAACAATGAACATTCATTGTTATAAATATGTTTAAGTTTTTTTTTGCATCTTCTTCTTATATAAGAATTAATAAAAAAAAAATGTATTTATTTCAATTACCTAAAATTTTTAATTTTGCATTTACAGAAAATAATAATATAGATCCGCAGAAAATCATGTAACAATCTCAAACCCATATCATATAATGGACCGGCTTAGTGCCGGCCCATAATAAATGACATATTCATCCGCAAACACAATTTTTCGGTACGTGTGCATAACTATTAATGAATTTTTGTTTACTTATATATATATATACTATTAAGTTTACTGGTTGGTAGATTATTTAGTATGTAAATATACGAATGTTTAAAATATTTAAACATATTATTATATATATATGTGTATTTCTCACGACAAAACATTTTCATATTATTTATTTATGTTCCTTAAAAATATTTTCATGAGTATTGAAGAAATGAATTTATAACAAGCGATAAGGAATGTTATTTAGCACTCGATGATATCCGCGTATTTATACGAAAAACATTCGGTTATCAATCAAAAGCGCAAGGGACGTGTGCAGAAATTTCTGCGGCAACATAACATCGGTATGACCTCTCAAGGTCACATCCGATGTAAAAAATAGTATACAGAAACTTGCAGTTTCTTATGACGGTGTTAATTCATTACGTCATAATCTGGAAGGAACTGTGACGAATCCTAACTTAATCATCAAATATAGGTTGTATACGCATTGTATCTGTAAACAGAAACATCCAGGTTGATATGTGGAAAATATGTGTATTACATTTGCCTGACGTCTGACTGCTTTAAAGCAAGTCATAAAGAAGGCCGTCAGACGTCAAAGCCATATCAGAAACATAGATAGAAATTATGAAGTTGTCTTTAGATTAAATGATCATCCATGCTACATGTATTCACATTACTTGGATTAAAAGAATCACATGTCTTCAATTTTGAAAAAAAACATAATTTGCTCAAAATCATATACATTGAATGAGACATTTTTTTTCGATTTGGAATTCTGTATCAGGTGTCGCTCACAGATACATGTATCTGAGTTTCTATACCCTTATACCTTTATATAAAGGTACATGTATATAGGTTAACAAAAATTCAGAGACAAGTGCCTATGGTGTCGCTCAAGTTTTTTTGAGCTTTGGAAAGTGATTTTCCCACCAAAGTTTGATGCGATAATTGGGGGAAGGGTTATCCTCTGTATCTGTTTCACTCGTAGGATAAAAATATGTCAAATCCTACTGGAAATTGAAATTTAGAGTTTTACATATTTCCATTACATCAAAAATGTATTCGGCGCTACATTTTGGTGTTGAAGGCATTTTCATAAAACATATCATTATTGTGCATGTATATCATAGGATAATTATGTATAAAAATTAATATATATTTATATAAATTATGCATATTTAAAGATATATTGTTCACTTCTTTTCTCAAATGAACAAAATTTGGATTTTTCAAAGCATAATTGTTTGTACGAAATACACGAACAATGCGAAAAGATATTATTAGTTACATGGTGTGTTAGTGACCTAAAACGATATATATGGGGTCAGTAAATTCCATATGGGGTGAGAGTGAATGATTCGTCTCCCATTCAATGTTTATGCATCAGCATGTGTATGAATTGAACTGTAATATTTCAAAATGCATGTTTATTGATAAAGTCAAAATATATAACAGTAAAGAAAATAGACAAAACCAGAACATGATACCCTGTTCTGCTGAAAAGGGTCGGCTAACTTACAATTTTTGAATGACAAACATGCGTAGTTGTATAATAAGAAAATATTTTTTTTCTAAAACATATCTCAAAATAGCGAAAATGACAAGACAATATGAAACTGCATCCAGTCACTTAAACAATTCCCTTTCTATTCAAAAAATGCGTTTATGCTTATACATAACTAAATCCGATCTTGTAAGAGGCTAATTCGATGGTAAATGATGTCTACGTGTTCTGTCTGAGAGAGGTAAATTCAACCTGAAGAGTTATATACGAAGTGGTTGCAAAAGTAATCGTGTGTCCATCGAAAAATAAACATAGAGTTATTATAAACATTATCAATCCAGTCATAGTAAGTATCCATATTTTTTGCAAATCTTGTACGAATCATTGTTTTTAATTCGATCAATTCTGTATTTTTCAGTAAATGAATATGTTTATATTGACGGTACAGATGAAGTTGTAGAAGGTACATTTATTGGAAAGGATGGAAAGGAAATCACATTTTTTGACTGGGATCCTACTACTCAGATGGATAATATGCATGAATCACAAGATTGTTTATCCTTAAATCCAGATAACCACTATAAATACGTAGATACAGAAGTTGGAATAGCCCTGCGTTATATTTGTGAAGTTGTATAAAATTGATTTCTTATCGTTACTTTTATTTTGTGCGATCATTGTGCAAGTTTCCCGTAAAAATCGTAAACATAGCTGCCATATAAAAAATAAAGGTTATCATCATTAAACGTTGACCTTTCCACGAAAACAAAATGTTTCTCTACTGAAAAAGTATTATAAGACATAATGTGTATAGTATACAGAATAAAGTGTACCAGTGTTTGTTTCAATTGTTAATGAATATGCAAATCAGAAGCTTGACCAATTGGAATTATTTAAGGTTTGAAATAGTAATTTTAACCGACGCGCTCAGCAGGAAGAGGAAGGTACAACACGGTATTGGGGGCAAGACTAACATTTAAATTATTACCTCCAGATCGTGAGCATTTAATGTTTACAGTATGAAATAAAACAGATATGAAACATCTCTAAGTGATTCACTGTTTTACCGTGTAGTCCAACAACCTGACAAAAAAACAGGAGTCTAATCGATACCAAACTGTTAAATTGATACCAAATTTTCCCAATTTTTCTTGGATAGCTACAATCAAGTTGATACTTTTAGTATTACAAAGTTTGCTTCTGTGATGCTTGTAGATAGAACTTAAGAATATATACTTCATACAATTAAACACGTATTGTGACAACATATTTGATAAATTAAAGGACAGTATTTTAATGAAATTGCACCGATGGTTCAGAGATTTACAAATGTATAAACAATTGTCCTAAAGTCATAAAGTCAATAATTCCTTTAAAAAAGTATACAGAAATGTTTAATAGGGTCACATTGATGTATAAATCATTTTGACTAACTTAAGGTCAGGACATCGTGCTATTTGAAATGACCATGATAGCCAATGAGACAATTATCAACCAGAAGTTACAAATGACGTGGATGCAAACAAATAGAGGTCACAGTTCGGCCTTAAAAAATGAGCCAAAACCCATACCATATAAACAGCTATAAATGGTTCCGACATGATAAATGCGAAACAATTCAAACGAGAAAACCAACGATTTGATTTATACCTTGAGTTTATCCAGAGACATATATACACATATGTATATAAAAATAAGGAGATGAAGTATGAATGCCAATGAGATAACTATCCACCAAAGTTCAGATAAAGTGGATATAAGCAATTATAAGCAACCGTACGGCCTTCAACAATGAGAAAAACCCATACCGTATAGTCTGCTACAAAAGGCCCCGACATGAAAAATATGAAACAATTAAATTGCGAAAACGATCGGCCTAATTTATAACAAAGCAATTAACGAAAAACAAATAAGACGGACATGAACCAACGACAACCACTGAACTACAGGCTACTGACTTGGGACAGGCACATAAAGAATGTGGCGGGGTTAAACATGTTTGCGAGCGCTCAACCCTCCCCTAACATGTGTATATATATATATGTCTCTGGTTTATCATTCCTGACGAAGGTCATTTGAAATTATTGTTACATATATATAAAAGACTAAGCTTTTTGAGATTGAAATGCTGTCTAAAACAAGTGTCAGTACGATCTCTTTTTTTTGGGGGGTGGGGGTATAAATCTGTAAAAGCGATCTCGGCCAGCTTCAACACGGTAGAAATGGTGCATGCCATTAACGCGGAATTGTTCTCAGCTAGACCCCCGAAATATACAGGTTCAGTGTCTGCTTTTACATCACAGCGTTCTTCTTTTGCTGAGAGTCAGAGGGAATATCACAATCAGCAGGTCATGTTTATGTCCATTTCTCAGATACTACAAGCAATTACAAGTTAACTATATTTGATGTTGGATGAACTGTAAGGTGTACATGTCGTGCTAAGCATACCCCCATTCGTAATTCTAAGCATCGGAAAACAGGAAGTATGTGTTTGCAGATCCGAAAAGCGATCGCACGTTAAATCTCGTCAGTGTCAAGTTGCTGACCAAATACAAAGTTTTTTTTATCCGTAGTTCATTTTGAGTCACAGATTTAATAAACACATTGAAAAAGTATAAGCAAGGATTTGTAGCTATACAAATCCTTGGTATAAGCAAACAGAAAGTAGGTGTTTGACAGATCCGAAAATTTCCCATCCGTTACAACTGATCAGTGTCAAGCTGTTGACTAAATATGAAGGTCTTCTGTTCAAAGTACCAAAGAAAATTGTGACGAAAATTTTTCTTAGACAAAAACATATTCAAACCTGCCAACTTTTCAAAACCTCCATGGGGGATTATAAGCAAAAGAGAACTAAGTGCATGTTTTATACATGTCTAAAGTATATGTATTAAGATTTAAGATGTTCTATGATTTTGAATGAATATTTATTTACTTACATGCCATTTAACTCATTTGAATAACTGTTTTGAGGCTTAAAGTTCATATAAAAGAGGATTTGAATAGTCAGGCCAACTCCTCCCATGGGGATATTCCCCATAAATCTGGATAGTTGGCAGGTCTGATTATTAGAAATTTTAAGGTGTCGACAAGTAAAGAGACAGCCGGACGGATGGATGGATGGACAAGAGTAGTGCAATATTACTACTAGAATGAGTATTATAACTATGCCATGAAAATGAAATAATCCTGAATATAAATATAAGCATTCGTTGTTTGGGATAAGCAACTACTAATCAATGAAATTGAAATATACTGAATCAGATGCAGAGACGTCAAATATTGGTTGTATAAGTCTCTGACTGATGGAATGCATATAACTATCACTGACTGGTGATACTTAATGTATGTTCAACTTATCTTTAGTTATCAGTTTATTATGTACTTATGTTCGACTTGGTGCCTTATTTATGAGGATCTGCACATTGTCAGCCTGTTCAACCGTTTTCATTTTACAAACAGACTGATGAAGGTATAATTACAGTACTATTTTGTCCATGTCCTTATTAAATGATAAATTTTTATAAAGCAGGAATATCAGATCTTCTGATTGTAAAACTAACCAATATGAACGATGCATATGAGAAATTTGATTCTCATACATATTGGGTATAAGAAAATATCAGGGACATATAAAATTTCACTGTTCATAAATATTAACATATATATTTCTTTTTTTTCAAAAAACTAAACTTAGTTACTTGGTTGTGACTTGAATGAAAAGCACTAGATATATGTTACACCTTTAGCTAAGACTTGACACATTTTTCTGTAATAAGTACCACGGTGGTAAATGGAGATTCCAGCCAAAAGCATTTTGCTTATAAATATATGAAAAGTAATGCATCATACTCTAGCTGAGATAAATAAATATGGTAACAAGATTTGTACAGAGAAGCAAATGTCCACATCAATATATTGGTGCATATAACTAAAGCAACATTTATGAAAATTTGGAGGAAAAGTCATCAAATTTCAGGAATGATAATTGTTTTCTTCACTTTAAATGAAGAAGATCAGAATCAGTTGTATTTAGTGTACCCACAAAGAGGACTGACCATACCAATCCATGTATGGTAACTTGCGCAAGAGTGCACATGTTGAAATGTCTCGCCTGCTTTACTAACCATGATTGATTTGATATTGAAAGTCTTAAAAATAAAGGTTTAACTACAAGTATCACATAAGCCTAACCTTGACAAGGTCAGATAAGCCCTGGCAGATAGACAAACATATACACCTTATAATCATTACATACACAAAATATGGTTGACGTTTTCTTATAGTATTAAAGAAACAAACCAAACCATGAAAAATGACCAATGAACCATGAAAATGATGTCAAGGTCAGATGATACATGACAGGCAGATATGAACACCTAACAATCATTCCTTTCACGTATATAGTTAACATATTGCTTACAGTATCTAAGAAACAGGCTTAACCAGGAAAACTTAACATTGACCAATGAACCATGAAAATGAGGTCAAAGTCAAATGAAATTTGACAGACAGACATGTAAACTTTTCAATCATTCCATACACCAAATATAGTTGACCACTTGCCTATGAGGCATGTCTCAAATAACATGTACAAGTACTTGACTAAATTTAAACTTTTACATCCTACACAATCAGGTTTCAGGCCACATCATTCTTGTCGGTCTGCAACCGGACTGAAGTATTCACTTTTCACTATTCATTATTCACTATTCACTATTCAAAATTCATGAATAGTGAACAGTGTTTTTTTGCACTATTCACTATTCAAGTTTATTCAAATTGAATAACTTCGATACCTCTATTTGTCATTGTATATAATAATTTGGTTAATTCGATAGCAAGATTTTCAAATTCTGTAAGCTTAAATTGCCATTTTCAAACTAACGTATGCAAATGGTATAATAGTGTAAATTTAAGGTACTTCGTGACATGACAATTTGGTCCTCCCCCATTTGTCCCGAAATTGTGTACATACATGAATATACTTTAAATTGCATTTGAATATATTAAGGTGGAGTTTAATATTTACTTAGGTCACTGATACCTATTTATTTCAAGAAGCTTAATGTAATCGAATTCCGAAAACGGCCAAAACAAAGGAAAAAACCAACACGCACGTTTCGAACTACTACGGAACCCTTGGAACTCTTAATTACAAGTTTATCCTATATATCATAAGATAGTTTATATGCTAAGAAACAAAATATTTATGATGAATCTGGTGCACAGATCCGGGTCACGGGGTTATGGAGCACAGGAATACCAAAAACAAGCGATATTTTGAAGAAAAAAAACTTCACTGATCATGCTTCAATCGACCATCGTAAACTTGAATCCCCTTATCTACAGATATATCCTACGTTTAACATGAAAAATACAGACTGGCCAACAACTCGTTTATAGTGAATAGAGTGCCGAGATCCAGTTTATTGGGTTACACAAATACCGAAAACGGTCGATACTTTTAAAACATACTTCACCAAGCATGCTTCGATCGACCATCGGACCCTTGAATTACCTAATTACAGGTATAAAATTATCCCTTATATAACTAGAAAACCTAAATACTTGGCAATACAACGTATATATATATATATATATATATATAATATAGTGCATATATCCGGTTAAAGGGGTTATGGAGCACACGAATACAGAAAGCGATCGAAACCAAGAAAACATACTTCATCAAATATGTTTCGATTGACCGTCAGCCCTTAATTGAATCTACTAATTACAGGTATATCCTATATATCACAAGAAATGATAAAGACTGGGCTACAAAACGTTTATACTGAATATAGGGCACATATCCGGTTTATGGGGTTAAGGAACACACGAATAGCGAACAACTACAGAAACTAAGAAAACATACTTCATTTAAAAAGTCAGAATGCAAATATATATGTTCAAACTCTTTTAGGTAATTTTTTAGTAACAACAAACAACAGAGCTATGTCAATTGGACCTGCTTTGATACTATAACTGCCCATAATTTTTTACTAGATAACATTTTTGTTCGCTATGAAGATTCCGTATATCGTCAAGTTATCGGAGTTCCAATGGGGACTTATTGTACACACTTATTACGGACCTGTTTCTATATTGTAATGAGTAACAAATTATGACTAAAATCAGCAAATACACATCGAAACGACATCTTATTCAAAAATTAGATAACACATTTTAGATGATATATTGGCTCTCAGTAATGACGACTCCAGTATGTATACTAAAGAGATTTATCCTGCCGAACTGACTATAGATAAAGCTAATACTAACAATGAACACTGCCCGTTCCGGGATCTTGATATATATAAATATCTTTAAAGGGAAGCTCAATAACAAAATTTATGATAAAACAGATGATTTTTAATTTCCTATTGATAATTGTCAATTTTTAGATGATGACGTTTCCTTGTCAGCATCTTACGGTGTTTATATATAAATCTCAACTTGTTCGATTCGCTCGTGTATGTAACAACGTATTTGATTTTAATGGAAGAAATCTCTGTATTACTGAAAAATTATTACACAAGGGTTTTCAATTTCACAAACTAGTCAAAACATTTACTAAATCTTATCATCGGTACAAGGACATCATTCGTAAATATAAATCAACATGCAGACATCTTATACGTTCAGGTATTTCACATCCAATCTTATGGTCATATTCTTTACAAAGCACAAAAATGTCGGCATTCACCTCAAAAGCTAACCAAACCTTCAAACAAACTTATTCAGAAGGGATACAGCTACGATACTTTGGTATTAATATTGATTCACTCATAAGGTCTTTGCATCGGAAATAAACACAGTTATTGTAAAACCAGTTGTTGACATGATACGGGTTATGTTCTTCTAGTATATTGTCGAGCCTGCGACTTTTGTCGCAGAAAGCTCGACATAGGGATAGTGATCCGGCGGAGGCGGCGTTAGCTAACTTCTTCAAAGCTTTATATTTTAGAAGGTGGAAGACCTGGATGCTTCATACTTTGTATATAGATGACTTATGTTACGAAGTTTCCGTCTGTCATATGACCATTGTCGTTGACCTTATTTTCATGGTTCCGTGACTACTTGAAAAAAGTTGCGATTTTTTGTAATGTTAATTTCTTTTCTTATTATGAATTATAGGATAACTATATTTAGTATGTGCGTACCTTGCAAGGTCCTTATGCCCGTCAAACAGTTTTCATTTGACCTCGACCTCATTTCATGGATCAGTGAACAAGGTTAAGTTTTGGTGGTCAAGTCCTTATATCAGAAACTATAAGTAATAGGTCTACTATCTTTGGTGTATGGAATTATTGTAAGGTGTCATCTGACCTTGCCCTCATGTTCATGGTTCAATGGTCAAATTTAAGTTTTTGAGTTTTGGTCTTTTTTACTAATACTATAAGCAATGGGTCAACTATATTTGTTGAATGGAAGGATTGTAATGTGTATGTGTCTGTCTGGCAGTTATCGTCTGACCTTGACCTCATTTTCATGGTTCATTTTCAATGCTAAGTTTTTATTGTTAAGTTTGTTTCTTAGATAATATAAGCAATAGGTCAACTATATTTTAATGCATTGGTTGATTGTAAGGTGTACATGTCTGTCTGGCATGGTTCGTCTGACCTTGACCTCATTTTCATGGTTCATTGTTCAATGTTTAGTTTTCTTGGTTAAGTCTGTTTCTTAGAAACTATAACCAATAGGGCATCTATATTTGGTGTATTGAATGATTGTAAGGTGAACATGTATTTTTCATTTGGTCTATCTGACCTTGACCTCATGTTCTTGGATCATGTTAAGTTTATGTGATACTTGTATTAAAGCTTTATATTGAGGACTATCAACATAAAATCAATGGTTAGTAAAGAAGGCGAGACATTTCAGCGTGTGCACTCTTGTCTTATGTTAGTATGATACTTAACCCCTCACATGAGGGATTGCGCTTGATTTTCATATGATGAAGACATAATTTTTTAATCAGTTCAAATGAGATCGGGAACTGGCATGTCAGCAACTGCTAGTAGTCCTGTGTTAATTTATGTATCATTGTCATTTTGCTTAGTTCCTTTTGTTTACTTTTCTGACATCGGACTCGGAATTCTTTAAAACTGAGTTGTACTGTGTATAATGTGTGTGTTTGTTTATTCTACACTGGCTAGAGGTATAGAGGGAGGGTTGAGATCTCACAAAACATGTTTAACCCCGCTGCATTTTTGCGCCTGACCCAAGTCAGGAGCCTCTGACCTTTGTTAGTCTTGTATGATTTTTAATTTTAGTTCATTTATATGTTTTGGAGTTAAGTATGACGTCCATTTTCACCGACCTAGTATACATTTTTATTTAGGGGCCAGCTGAGGTCCTCCTCTAGGTGCGGGATTTTCTCGCTGCATTGAAGACCCATTTGTTGTCTCTTTGACATATTCCCCATTTCCATTCTCAAATTTATTCACCATGCATGTTTCTATCGACCTTCGGACCCTTGAATCCCTTAATTACAAGTATATCTTATATATCACAAAAAAGCAAGAAAAGGTTGGGGATGTCAGATATAGATATCAAATTACCATTGATCTATTGTATGAGTATTTTAAGTCGCTAAATAACAGAGATGTACCTGATGATGAAATTGATTATACAGAATTGTCAAATAGTATAAAAAGTTTTTGAAATTATAGATGAAGAGATTATAGAGGACAAAATACTTCCAGCTGCTAACAAAACATGTAATGGTTAAGCTCCCGGACAAGGCAAGATTGTAAAAATCACGGTGCAACAATTTTTGTCTATTTACCCTTAGTCGTTCAATTAAGTATTTGCGCTGAAATAGTTCCAAATTCAAAGTTGTTAATAAGACCCCATTGATTTTAAATAACAGGATGATAACTTATTTAAGGGTGGTTTTTCTCTGTGTCTTATACCTGAACGACTTGGAGGAATATACGGCTGGAAACTCTGTGAATGGTTTAAAATTTATAAATGGAAAGTTTACAGACTGGCAGTCTTGATGTGTACACATGTATTTAAAAAAATGAAATGTATTCTTCTGTATGCCGACAACACAGTTATTTTGCAGAGTTTGAGCAATATTGCTCTGAGTGGAAACTCACTGTTTATGTATCAAAAACGAAGATTGATTTTTTTTTCATAGAGAAAGTTTAATACACTTTAATGTTACAACTATTTAACAAAATTATCGAAATTAAAGATTCATATGTTTATCATGGTCTGCTGTTTTATTATTTCAATCTCTAAAAATAGTAAACTGTATAAGTCACTTTGGTACATGCATAATCATGAAGGTTATAATTTCAAGTGGTTTTAGTATATATAATCCGTGTAAACTGTATAAGTCACTTTGGTACATGCATAATCATGAAGGTTATAATTTCAAGTGGTTTTAGTATATATAATCCGTGTTTAATGATTATGGCTTTTTGTGAACTATATAATGTTTCTGAGGAAGTTGATTATAATCATATAATAGAAAAAAAAAAGCAACGACTTCAAGACTATATAAAAAAAGAAGATGTGGTATGATTGCCAATGAGACAGCTATACACAAGAGACCAAATGACACAGTAATTACCAACTATAGGTCACCGTACGGCCTTCAAAAATGAGCAAAGCCCATATCGCATAGTCAGCTATAAAAGGCCCCGAAATGACAATGTAAAACAATTCAAACGAGAAAACTAACGGCCTACTCCTGACTTGGGACAGGCACATACATACAGAATGTGGCGGGGTTAAACATGTTAGCAGGATCCCAACCCTCCCCTAACCTGGAACAGCCAGTCTATTCCATAAGGGTTTTCTAATATAAACATCTCATCCAGGGGAAATATATTTATACTTAAAGAAGGATTTTGTTTCGAACCATATGTGTTAAAATTAAGGAGAAGCCATAGAGTTAATATATGTAACTTAAGGGTGTGTAATATAAAGATTTAAATAGGAAGATGGATAAATGTACAGAAAAATGAGAGAAATTGTTTACTTTTGGGGATGCTTACCACTATATTTGTGATTGTAAAAATTGTAAAAATTGTAAAGTAGAAAATTTGAGGGAGAAGTTTATACTTTCATAATATCTTAAATACCCAAAATGAAAAAAAAAATACTAGGCATGTCAACATTTTGTAATATAAATTTGATGTCTTAGTTTGTCGGGGACTCGGTGGTCGAGTGGTCTTATTAGTACTACTACTGTCATCACTAGCCAGTCAACACTGAGGTTGTCAGTTCGAATCCCGCTTGGTGCGGGTGCACTGGACTCTAATCTTAATTGTCTGAGATTGTCAGTTTTCCTACCGGGAAATCCGGCTTCCTCAACCGATAAAAATAAATGAAATAAATGAAATAGCACAAAAGTGTGGAAAGTGGCGTTAAACACCAAACAATCAACAATCAATCATCTAAGTTTGACAAAGTTTATCCAAAAGGTAGAAAAGATGCCTATTTACGTTAAAATTTTAATAAACAAATTTCTATTTATGCTAATTATGATATTGTACAATTAAAAAATAAAACGCCTATATTGTGAACTATGTCGCAATTTTATTGTGTATCATATCACTACAAACCAGAGAAAGTCTGAAATGGCCTATATCTGTACTCGACTGTACTGATTTTTACTCGACCAGTCTGAATTGGTCTGAATTTTACTCGACCCCAGTCTTAACCATACTCGACCGTACTGATTTGTACTTGACCCTTATCTTTGCCATTGAAAATAGTCTGAACTCTTACTCGACCGGTCTGAAACAGTCTTAACCCATTCTCGACCTGTACTCGACCAATTTTTTCAGTCTTAACCATACTCGACCAAAGGTCTGAACAATACTCGACCAGTCTGAACCATACTTGACCAAAAATCCTATACTTTTTTTTAATTTTAGCCGTTAAAATTAATTTCTTTTTTTCTGACATGACAACAGCCACAATAAAATAAAGATATATATAAAATTATATTTTACATCCTTACATGATTCTCAGATTTATCAAATGGAGATAGTTAAATTAAATCATCTTATATAATAATTTAATTATATTAATTCTAAAGTTTTAGAGTTTTGTTAAAAAAAAGATTTTCTTTTAACTAAAAACCACACCTTAACTGAGGGTAATAAAACATTATTAAGGTGCTTCGATCTTGTTTGGCATGTGTTTTTTTTTTTTTTTAACTTAATTTTCCTAAATTCCTAAAGAAAACTATATTGGTTTCATAGTTACATACAATAGTTATATAATTATGTTTTTAATGAGGTAACAACAGCCAAAAAATCACTAAGATTGTTTAACCTTATATTAGAAATATATCTATTCTTATTACAATTTGGGATATATTATATATATAATATATTATATATCATATATATCAAAAAGGGATAAAAAAATTAAAGAAATAGATAAATTTTTTCTTCTGATTAGTGGTAAAGTATAAAGTAATACCTCCTGCTTAGGGCAAACTCATTAAAAAGATCACACCTGGTCAGAGAGTATTAATTTCTAATTAACATTCATTAAAAATTGCAACATCCTGTAAAACTTAAATCGCAAGGCCTTTTGAATTCACTAGATAAGTAATACATGAGTTTAAGAAAAAAGGGCTTTCTTTTTACCTGTAAAACACACATGTACTGAGGCAAATAAACCTTATTAAAGTGCTTCTTGTATGCCATGTCTTTAATCTTGACAAAAGTTATTTAAATTTAATTGAAATAAATTTTTTCTGCAACTTTGGAACACATTTCCTTTTTCAAATGATTATAAAGGATTGCTATGGAAGTTCTATTATCATGATTATATTAAATTCTTGGTTTAACAAAACAAAGGTGTGATTTTTTAAATTAATCAAGTTGCATTATATACTATTTTAAATATATTTTAATAAAAAAAAATGTTCACTGCGTTATTAACTAAACTCAACTGACACCATAAATCCATACAAGGCTTAAGTAAATGGTGAAAATTGTCAAGTAACCATAAAATATATCTGAAACATTCAAAAAAATTTGAATAACATTGAAAATATTAGTCACAATTCAGTTTTGAGATTATTTGATCAGCTTGTTTTATTTTTATTTTAAAGGTGATATATATATATGTAAGTGTTGATAAATATGGTGTCGAATTTATATTATGTTTATTGTGAAATTTTGGTTTCAATACCATATTGAATACATTTTAAATTTCAAATTGTTGTTCAAATTTCTAGCCAGGGGAAATAGCTGTTAAAAACAGTTCCTAAATTGATGAAATACAATAGATAAATACAAAAATTAGGTCTAGGTTGGTTAAGACTTAGTCGAGTATGGTTCAGACTAGGTCGAGTATGGTTCAGATTAGGTCGAGTATGGTTCAGATTAGGTCGAGTATGGTTCAGACTAGGTCGAGTATGGTTCAGACTAGGTCGAGCACGGTTCAGACTAAGTCGAGCATGGTTCAGACCAAAATAAAATGGTTAAGTACTGGTCGAGTACAAGTTCAGACTGTTAAGTATGGTTCAGACTACAGTCGAGTATTATCATGCAAGTAAATTTCAGACCAATTCAGACTGGTCGAGTAAAAATCAGTACAGTCGAGTACAAATATAGGCCATTTCAGACTTTTACTGGTTTGTAGTGTACTAGTATGCTCCTGTGACGCCGTCTCTTGTAAAACATCAAACCACCATAATTTAATCCCTTCCCGTACATACTGGTATATACTATTTGGTATTCAAACTAAATCAATTATCATAATATGATAACGATAACTAAACATAGATATTAATATGGAATAAACACTCAGAATAAAAAGTTATAAATAAAATCTAAAAAGAAACACTTTCAAAAGTGTTGTTGAGAAAATATCAAAGCTTTTATGAAAGTAATATTAATACAAATAAGAAAATTTAGAACGAAAGATAAAGTTTAGTAGACAGGCGCGGATCCAGAGCTTAAAGCAGGGGGGGTTTTGAAAAGCATTTTTGAACATTATAGAAGTTTTCTTAGTTGTTAACCAAACCTTATGTTTTCAATAATTGGCACACTTTTTGTTCATCCGTCATATGGTTACTCAAAATTGAATTTTTAGATTAGTGTAATTATTCAATTCCAGATAAAAATACTTCAATAAATGAAAATTGGCAAACATTGAATGTACAAAGTTATCCTAAAAAAGTCTATTGTTGATAATTTCATCCTGATGTTATATAGGCTCTAGCATACTGATCGATCACTGCACTTTTGACAATTTCCGTGCTGATATGAATATGCATTAAAGCAAGGCCATTGAGTCTCTCGCTTGTCATGGTTGATCGCAAATAGGTCTTTAAGAGTTTCAAAGAGCTGAAAGTTTTGTAATTCTCTTAAAAAGGCTGTTTGGTGGTATTCTGTGTTTCCGTGAAATTTACATTCACCATTTACCTTTACCAAATTCTGTATCCGAGGTTGTGGTCAGTAGCGAACAAAAAGCAAAATTTGCAGTAAATTCCTTCGGTGAAGTTAATAGACAATCCATGGGTAATAGTGCAGCCACGCATATTTGAAGCATCTTTTAAACCCGTACATTTCTCGTTTAGGAAAAGGAAAAAAAACTATGATAAGTGGTTGCCAGTTTTCAATTAGAATGCTATACATATCAGCACTATGTACAGATGTGGAAATAAAGTTTGCAATAACCTTAGATTCAGCAGGTGTCGCAGCAGTTGCAGAATTTAAAAAAAATAATAAAAAAAATCTTGTGGATATTAGAGTGAGAAAGTATTTTTCTTCAAATCAAGCTATCAGAAAACGTCGTTTTAATTATTAAACCAACAAAGTAATAAAATATAGGATAGCAGCCTTGGATGGTCTAAATTAAATCCCTTGATCCTCTAATTATTTCCCCCCAGGCCAATGTAATTATGACATGTGTGTATTTAACGGAGTGTAGCGACAACGTGTCACCCAATTAAGTGCTCACTGAATATTCAATTTTTAATAAAGATAACATTAAAAAAAGAAATGATTAAGTGATTGTATGCCTTTTGCTCACAAAAAATATTTCAAGATTTTCAAGCGGGGGGGGGGGGGGGGGGGTTTCCCGAACCTTTCCCGAACCCCCCTAAATCCGCTAGTGGTAGTTGTCACATAATTATTGTTAATTGAATTGTTCTGTAATATTATCGATTTCAAATTGTACATAAGAACGGAAAATATCTGATAATAACATGAAAGATATGCAACACGTGAGTGTAAAGGTAATATACATTTAGCTGAAAACTGCATAAGTCAATATTGATTAACGAACAAAATTTAATGTTAAAATTCATCTAATAAAAATGTTTCAGTAAACCAATACGACTCCTTTGTCCTTTTTCTGTCTTTAGACATCATCAGATTATGCAACTATCACAGATTAGTAACAAGATGTTGCAGTCACTTTGTTACTGAGAACAACATCACAAAAAGCTGTCAAATTATACAAAAATGTACATTTAATGCTTCAATAATCACATATTCTCTTATTCATCATTCTTATTTAAGAACGTAATTTCTTTCTAAAACTCATGTGAATGATTTATATAGCTGTTATACTTGTTTTTGATACTCCAGTTTCAATAACTAATTACTAGGAATTACATTGGTAACCTGTATAAACCCCTGTTTATGAGAAGAAACAAAATCGGTACATTATATTATTTACAATTTTGCACACAATATCTTAATTGAGGCAACTTTTACGACATTACTGTTGTAGCGTCTAGTTTCAAACTACATCAATTATCGCAATATGATAACGATAACAAAACATTAATATGAAAAATGGGATAAACATTCAGAAAAATAAAAAAACGGGAAAATGTTTCTCATAGATTGAAAGTAAAAAGTTATTTCAAATTCGTATGTTCAGTTTAGAAAATTTTAAAACTTATGAAAGTCATATCAATATAAATGAGAAAATTCAAAACAAAAAATAAAAATAAAGGCGATAGTCACATAATTATAGTTATTTGAATTGTCCTGCAATACTATTGATTTGTGTTGTATTTTTTCTTAGGTTCGGCCGTCTTCGGTATTCGGGCGCTTCATTACCCCCTTAAACCGGATCTGTGCCCTATATTCACTATATAGCTTTTGTTCCTCAGTTTATAAGCTTTCTTATGATATATAGGATAGTGTCTTTTCGTTGTTGGGATGTACAAGTACCCGGCCACGTTCACTCTATGTTTTTTTTATATGTATTTCTATTTGTATCCATCTGATGAGTTAAGCCTTTTACAACTGATTTTTACATCGCGATGACCGTGAGGGCATTCCGATGTATTGTTGCAACAGAGATTTCTACTTACGTAACTTTCGTTTTTGACTGGTAACCGATCTATAAATACGCGGACATTATCGAGTGCAAAATAACATTCCTTATCGCCTGTTATAAATTCATTTCTTTAATGATTACTCATAAAAATATTTCATTTTATAACATAAATTAATAATATGAAAATGTTTTGTCGTTAGAAATATATATAAGAACGTTTTGCGGAAAAATATGAATGCCTATTCAATCCAATCTATTAGAAAAATTGAATTATTACAGAAGAGTGTCCACCATGCACTTGCACTGCACTATTATTAGAATAGGAGCATAGAATAATATACAAATGGATGAAAATGATATATACATGTAACTGTTATATACAAATATTAATATTAGTAATATATAACAACAAACCAGAGTATACTGATTTGTATCACTACAATCAGAGACATATATACTAGATATCAAGATGTCTCTGCTACAATATAATAGTTATTACGGTGAGGTTGAATTCCCTGTCATTTATTCATCATCTCTGTACATTAACCTCACTTTCAAGTATAGAGATGTGATTTTTTTTTCTGAGACAAGTGCTTGTGACCATCCACAAGAACTTGCGGTCATCCGATGTTCAGTACTTCAGTACTTTGATTATAGTTGGTTCTTATGTTGTACTGTTATACCACTGTCTCAGGTTAGGGGAGGGTTGCGATCCCGCTAACATGTTTTACCCGCTACATTCTGTATGTATGTGCCTGTCCCAAGTCATTGTCGTTTTTTGGTGTGTTACATATTTGTTTTTTGTTCATTTTTTGTACAATAATTAGGCCGTTAGTTTTCTCGTTTGAATTCTTTTTATATTTGTGATTTCTGGGCCTTTTATAGCTGACTATGCGGTATGGGTTTTGTACATTGTTGAAGGCCGTACGGTGACCTATAGCTGCTAATGTCTGTGTCATTTGGTCTCTTGTAGAGAGTTGTCTCATTGGCAATCATACCACATCTTTTTTTAATTTTTATATATACAAGTAGATATTAAAGTTATTCAATTTGAATAAACTTGAATAGTGAATAGTGCAAAAAACACAGTTCACTATTCATGAATTTTGAATAGTGAAAAGTGAATAGTGAACGTACTTCAGCCCGGTCAAACTGCACTTATTGATATCATTGACAAATGGCTGCAAGAAATGAATGATGGTAATTTAAACCTAGTAATACTGTTGGACTTCAAAAAAGCATTTGATCTTGTAGATCATGACATTCTTTGCTTAAAGCTTGCTAATATTGGTTTTATAAGTCTCTGACTGATGGAATGCATATAACTATCACTGACTGGTCCTAAGTTACTTAATGTATGTTCAACTTATCTTAAGTTATCAGTTTATCATGTACTTATGTTAGACTTAACATTGACCAATGGACCATGAAAATGAGGTCAAAGTCAAATGAAATTTGACAGACAGACATGTAAACTTTACAATCATTCCATACACTAAATAAAGTTGACCACTTGCCTATGAGGCATGTCTCAAATAACATGTACAAGTACTTGACTAAATTTAAACTTTTACATCCTACACAATCAGGTTTCAGGCCACATCATTCTTGTCAAACTGCACTTATTGATATCATTGACAAATGGCTGCAAGAAATGAATGATGGTAATTTAAACCTAGCAATACTGTTGGACTTCAAAAAGCATTTGATCTTGTAGATCATGACATTCTTTGCTTAAAGCTTGCTATTTATGGATTCAGTGAGTCTGCAGTAGGTTTTTTCAGGTCATACCTAAGTAATAGAACACAGCAAATAAACATTTGCAATGTTAATTCTGATAAAAAAAAAATGTGAAATTTGGTGTCCCCCAAGGATCTATACTAGGTCCTCTATTATTTATCTTATTTATAAATGACCTTCCCCTTTGCATTAAAAATTGTAAAAGAGACTTGTATGCTGATGATACTACTCTTCATAAATCCAGGAAAAACATAGAAAATTTACATAATGATGTACAAGAAGATGTATGCAGAGTTGAAGAATGGTGCAAAATGAATAATATGTTCATCAATACTAAAAAAACAAAATGTTTGGTTACTGAAACAAGTCAGAAGTTATCAACTCAATCTTTTCAACCAAATTTACAAATAAATTCAGAAACACTACAAAATTCATCATGTGAAAAATTATTTTGTGTTAAAATTGACAGCACACTTAGCTGGACAAATCAAATTGATCAAATTTGTGCTAGCATTTCATCAAGAATATACCTTCTTTCTAAATTTTTAGATATTAATGCCAGGAAAGCATATTATAATGGGTATATTCTGCCGCTCATCGATTTCTGCTGTATTGTTTAGGAAGAATGTAAAAATGAAGGGATAATAAGAATATTAAAACTTCAAAAAAGAGCAGCAAGATTAATTCTTGAGGTAGACCCTTTATCCCCATCAGCCCCCTTATTCAAAGAACTTGGATGGATGACAGTAGAAAATAGAATCAAATACCACAAATATTTACTGCTATATAAATCAGTGTATGCGAAAAGAAGCACCACAGTACCAAGGGGCGGATCCAGCCATTTTTAAAAGGTTGGTTCCCAACCCAGGATAAAGGTGGGGGGGGGGGGGTTCCTTTTATATGTCCCCATTCAAATGCATTGATCGTCAAAAAAAGGGGGGTTCCAACACCCATGGATCCGCCACTGGTACCTACTTCAAAAGTTTCAACTTATATCTGTTAATAATCCTTATGCTTTAAGAGGTGTTACTCAAGGTAATTTGATAGTTCCTAAGCCTAACTTATATCTGTTAATAATCCTTATGCTTTAAGGGGTGTTACTCAAGGTAATTTGATAGTTCCTAAGCCAAAAACTGAACGGTTTAAAAAATCTTTTGCTTATTCTGGATCAGTTTTATGGAACGGACTACCATATGAAATGGGTAAAGTGCAAAACACTTTGTTTTAAACAAATTATAAAACGATACTTGAGGCAGTCCCAATATTCAGTCTTGAAATGATTGCAACTATTACTTTTTTAGAATGTATATAATATATATTTACTACATGCACTCTGTAACTGTTTTATATGTTCTAATGGTACATGTACACTGAACTATCATGACTATACGATTGTGAACTGACTATGTGTTAATATGTTGTATGTTTGGTTTTTTTTCTCTTATTATTTTTTTACTTGTATTGTATATGAGGGCCTCAGGGGAGATTAGTAATTGTAACTAACTGTGTTTACCCTCTTTCAATAAAAGAACTTATTATTATTATTATCATTATTGTTATAGTATTTGAAAACAGACCAAAACGCATAAACTTAACATTGACCAATGAACCATGAAAATGAGGTCAAGGACAAATGATACTTACCAAACAGACATATACACCTTAAAAGCATTCCATACACCAAATATAGTTGACTTATTGCTTATAGTATTTGAAAAACAGACCAAAACACAAAAACTTAACATTTACCAATGAACCATAAAAATGAAGTCAAGTTCAGATGAACATGAGACTGACATGTACACCTTACAATCATTCCATACACTACGTATAATTGACCTACTGCTTATAGTATCTAAGAAATGGACCTAAATCACGTAAATTTCACCTTGATCAATGATCCATGAAATAAGGTCGAGGTCAGGTGAACCCTGTGTAACCGACATGTAGACGTAAGAACCCGTATACCAAATTAAGCTATCCTATTACTCATAATAAGTGAGATATTCACTTGACAAAAAAATTATGATTTGTTTTCAAGCAGCAGCTGAACCATGAAAATGAGGTCAAAGACAATGGACATATGACAGACGAAAACTTCGCAACATAAGGTATCTGCTTACAAGGTATGAAGCATCCAGCTCTTCTTCTGAATTATAAAGCTTTATAAAAATAATTTATGCCCTGCCTCTGGATAGAAATCCCTATGTCCGGCAGTCTGCGACTTCCGTCGCAGGTAAAACAACAACTGTTGAAAAAAGGAAGGACTAACTTTTGGCAGAGGAGGAAATAGCCATTTAAACAAATCTGTTCATCTCTTGGCATTTGTGTATAATTGTTGATGTTTTTAAACAATGCATTCAAAGTTTCTTTCTATCATTCAATCAAAGTACAATTGCTTCGCCTACTGTGGATGGGTCTAGCATTAAATTTTTGTCATAGTGCAGTTGTTTGACCAACTTCAGTTTGTTTTATAATAATATTTTTGAATTTGCAATCTATCCTCTAAAATGCAGAAGACCAAACTTGCCCACTGCAAATGGCATATGACTCCCTCGAAAAAAGTTTTTCTGCAAGATATTGGCCATGCAAACCTTTCATATATGATTCATAAGACTCAGGTGAAAAATATATAAGCAATAATGCCCACAATATTGATTTCCAATATTATTTAGATTTCCAACGGGCATTACTCTCCAAAAAGCATTTAAGCAGCACGTATTTTCAAACTTTTGATGATGTAAACGTTTGACAAATTTCATGGAACTAATGAGAAATGTAGTCCCAACAGTGCTTATAAGGTTGCTTTTCCATATTAATTTCTTTCCATGGGGTTAACCCTAACAGTAATAATCAATCAGCTCTTATTTTTTCGAACTCAGGGGCAGATCCAGGATTTAAGTTAGGGGGCGCAAACTTAAATTTTCATCGAGGGGAGCGAGGCGAAATTTTTTTTGAAGTAAAATTATCGAAATATTCTGTATTAAGCTGAGGACAACCAAACTTTGCAAATTTTAGGGGGCGCACGCCCGCCATGCCCCCGCCTGAATCCGCCCCTGGAACTTGTGTGAGATTTTGCTGATGTTAACCTTTGACATAATTTAAACAAGAGTGCACACGCTGAAATGTCTCGCCTGTTTTACTTATCATTGAATTTATGTTGAAAAGTCTGTAATATGAAGGTTTTACTACAAGTATCAAATAAACTTAACATTGACCAATGAACATGAAAATGAGGTTAAGGTCATATGAACCCTGCCAGACAGACATGTACACTTTACAATCATTCCATACACCAAATATAGTTGACTTATTGCTAATAGTATCTGATAAACTGACAAAATCACAAAATTTATAATTGACCAATGGACCATGAAAATGAGGCCAAGGTCATATGAACCCTTCCAGACAGACATGTACACCTCACAACAATCCATACACTAAATATAATTGACCTACCGGTATTGCTTGTAATATCTGCGATATAGACCAATCCACAAAAACTAAAAATCGTCCAATGAACCATGAAAATGAGGTTGAGGTGAGATGAAACCTGGCAGACAGACATGTACACCTGACAATCATTCCATAAACCAAATATAGTGGCCCTATTGCTTATGGTATCCGAGAAATAGACCAAACCACAAAAACTAAACATTATTCAATGAATCATGAAATTGAGGTCAAGGTGAGATGAAATATGTCAGTCGGACATGTAGCCCTTACAATGATTCCATACACCAAATAAAGTTGACCTATTGTAAACATTGTTCAATGAACCATGAAATTGAGGTCAAGGTCAGATGAAATATGTCAGTCGTACATTTACCCCTTACAATCATTCCATACACCAAATATAGTTGACCTATAGCTTATAATATCTGAGAAATAGACCAAACCACAAAAACTAAACATTGTTCAATGAACCATGAAATTGAGGTCAATGTCAGATGTAATGTGTCAGTCGGACATGTACCCCTTAAAATCATTCCATACACCAAATATAGTTGACCTATTGCTTACAGTATCTGAGATACGGACTTGACCACGCAACTTTAACCTTGATCAATGATCCATGAAATGAGGTCGAGGCAGATGAACCTTGTCTGACCGACATGTATACGTAGGAACCCATATACCAAATTAAGCTATCCTTTCACTAATAATAAGTGAGTATTTCATTTAATAAAATAAATGGGGAATGTGTCCATGGGACACAGATGATGCCCCCACTTGCATATAATGTTATAAAGGGACATTAACTCAAGAATAGTAAAAGTGAAAGTACCCAAATTCGTACTTGATCTCATTTTTTGTGGTAATAAGCATTGTGTATAAGTTTCATAACATTTGGTTGAGGCAAACTAAAGTTATAGAACGGAAACCAATTTCGGGACGTATGGACGTACGCACGTACGGACAGACGGACATGGGTAAAACTTAATGCCCCCTCTGCTAAGGCGGAGGCATAAATAATCAAAGTATGTAAGCGCTGTAGGCAGTTAACCAAAAACCAAGGCAAACGTAATTATGAAAACTGTGGCAGTGTTGCTTCAATTTTTTTTTAAGATTTGAAAGAACAAACATTAAACATTCGTATATTGTACATTTATGTTCATTAAATGAATTGATTATTAAGGCAAATTAATTAATATTTCATCAAGGTTTTCAAAAGCAACTCATATATCAATGTAAATGACCCCATCTTCACCCCCAAGTGCATGATGTTACTCCATACCAAGTTTGGAATAAAATGATAGGTGATTATAAAACAGTTGGTCAAACAGTCTCGGGCTTTACACTGCTTGAAAGATTTATATGTTTTCCTTAAAATGAGCCATAAATGAAAATTATTATAGGCCCAGAAATGATTTAATAAATAATTAAAGTAAATTCAATTAACCTAGACTCATTTTTTGCATCAATAAATTTTATAATAGACAAGAAATAATTGTAACAGGATGCCGTTATGAAGTCTCCCAAACAAAGCCCCCATAATTCGTCATTCCCATGGTCTCCTGACATTGGGCAAAGTCCAGTTCATATTGGTTTGGTCTAGTAAAGTGATATGCATATGTGACACCTAGGAGATTGACCCTGTATGTCATACAAATCTTTTTGAAATGATGAACAGGAATAAATATAGTTTAGGTGTGGGTATCTCGACTGTTTACAAGTTCTCAAACAGGAGGGGGTGGGGTGAACCCAGGGACTCCCCCTATATTTCATTTGATTTGTTATATTGTCCCATACATGAATACATATGGTTAAGGGGTGGGGATCTCGACTTTTTCCAAGTTCTCAAACAGGAGGGGGTGGGGTGACCCCAGGGACTCCCCAAATATTTCATTTGATTTGTTATATTGTCCCATACATGAATATATATGGTTTAGGGGTGGGGATCGCGACAGTTTACAAGATAAAAGTACATTTTCAAATTAAAGGGGGGTGGGATGACCCCCAGGGACTCACCATATAATTTGGTTGATTTTTTTTATTGTCCTGTTCTCATTACTGAAGACTGCATGTGTCTATCACTTACTGTTTTCGAGAAATAGTCATTTGAAAATTTAAAAAAATAAAATCCCATAGGGTTCTATAGTAAACCCCTCCCATTCTTCAGGCCCCTCCAAATACCCCTAAATAGACCCCAATGCACAAACAAAAGAGTAATGGCTCCGCTAGAAATGTTAGTATAATATTTTATGAAACCCTAAGTAAATCTGACAAACGGTCAAAGTTGTCTTCTTAGAAGGTTTGAGTGGATTCGGTCCGACTTGTCTCGGGGACTAATTGTCCACATTACTTAAAACATCCCATCAACGTCGATTTCTGCATCTGTTTCTCGTTTCATTCATAAAATAACAACAACCTTATTTGGCAAGATAAGTTTGAAAAATTACCGCCCACTTATATAACTTTATTTCCTCTATCATAGAGATTTGTTGTACATGAACAATATTCATGCGCATTTTGCCATTTGGGAAATATAAACGACTTGTAATTACCGATTTTCGGCGATGAAATATTTCATACAATTGTTCTTTGACATCGTAGCCAAAAGCACAGGGGATAATAAACTACGTACGGATTTCTATTGAGCACTACTTCCAATGTGCAACTTCAAAAGTTTTGGGTAATTCGACGATCATTTAAGGTTTTTCTGGTCATATTTTTGGTATTCCAGAAATAAAAGTATTAAAAAAATGTCCAATTAGTTATAAATAACATAATAGCCAGCTAGATAATAACAATGGCACGTATTTCTGCATTTATTTGGTAGAACACAAATCTAGGGTGCTCGCACAAGGCAGCTTAACTGCCTAAAAATGGTAATTTTTTTTCAAGCAGTCACTGAACCATAAAAATGAGGTCAAGGACAATGGACATATGACAGACAGAAAATTCGTAACATAAGGTAGCTGCATACATGGTATGAAGCATCCAGGTCTTCTACATTCTGAAATATAAAGTTTTAAACAAATAGTTTATGGCGTCGCCGCTGGCGGATTATAATACCTATGTCTTGCATACTGCGACGAAAAAATGGAGAATGTGTCCATGGGACACAGATGATGCCCCTCCTTGCATATAACATTATAAATGGACATAACTCAAGAACAGTAAAAGTGACGCCACCCAAATTCGAACTTGATCTGAGTTTTGTGGTAATAAGCATTGTGTTATAAGTTTCAATCATTTGGTTGAGGCGAATGGAAAAGAAAAATTCAGCAAGTTTTTCATTTGTAAAGGAGCATAACTCTAGAACAGTAAATGTGACGCCACCCAAATTCAAACTTGATCTGTGTTTTGTGGTAATAAGCATGGTGTATAAGTTTCGTAACATTTAGTTGAGGCAAACTAAAGTTGGAGAAAGGAAACTAATTTTGGAATATATTTACGTACAGATGTACAGATGGATGTGGGTAACACTTTATGCTGTCTCCACTGCGATAGGGGCATAAAAACATTGAATTAGAAATGCAGGGAGGAGAATACTCACAATGTTGATTTTCCATATTATTTACATTTACGAGGGGCATAATTCAACCCAAAATATTTGATCAGTGCTAATTTTCAAACTTCTCCATGATATTGCTGATGTTATCCTTGGACATACATTTCAATGAACAAATAAGAATGTTGGCATGACAGTACTTACAAAGTACAATTTACATTATATTTACATTTCAAAGGGCCATTACTCCCATCCAAAGATTTGTCCAAAATATCACTGGCAGAAACCTTTGGCATCAATTTAATAAAAAATTGAAGAGAGTACTTAGTTCAACAGACAGATATCAATTTTTTGTATATCTCATACTCTGCTAAACGGCATGAGGCAAAAGTAATGCATCAAGCAGATCATTCAATATGATCATTAGTCTTTTTAAAATCAGGAACATTTAGTCATACAAGAAATCCATGTAATATTTATTGTACAGATCTGAGAAAGTTAACAAAATTCTCTTTCAGAAAAAAAGGTGTAAACATTGTGTAATGAAATAAACAAAATCTATACAAAACAATAAGAATATACAACATGATTTTCTGCTAAATCATACTGAAACAACATTAAATATGTGTTAATTGAGAGATTTTTAAAACAATGTAACAATACAGGGATGTTTTAATATATGTAAAAAAGAATAATCGTATCATGCTTCTACCCTTAAACAAATTATTTTGAGGTCAATGATTCCACATATCAAAACTAGCCAAACCCTAAATATCAATGAAAAAAAATCAATGTTTCTTCAGGATTACAGTCATAGACAAACTTTTAGCCATTATTTTCCTGATTCCAAAGAAAAGAATAGTTGTTTATTATTTAAATTAATTTTGCTGCGATTTTTTTACTCTGAACAAAATTTTCGTTATCAGTATTAAACTGTCTTTTTCACTAGAATAAATTTGCTTTGGAATATTGGTATCACCATAGAGTAACAAGTACTCCTCATTGCAATGTTAATGATATTAGACAAAGAATTTGTACTGTAAAAGAGATCATAATTTCACAACCCTTGACAATTAGCCAAATTTAAAGCTCTATGCAATTTATTCCTCCTTTATTAACAAAGAAACAAATATCAGATTCTTTACATATTTAATATGGAAAATATAAAGCCGGTATTTGAAAAATATAAGCAATAAATTCTGTGAATGAGTATTCTTTAAATTACCTACAATTCATTGAAGATCATTTATTTGCATTCACTAACCAGTATATATATTGACAGTAGAAAACATATAGTCAAACCTGCTATAAAGTTCAACTCTATTAAGCAATAAAATGCTTCGCTGGGCGCAGCTTGATACGACCGCAGAGGTCGAACCCTGAACAGTTGGGGCAAGTATGGACACAACATTCAAGCTTGATACAGCTCTGAATTTGGATTGTGATTAAATATTTGACACAGCATAGGTTTCTGACACAGAGAGAAAGTGGTCTGAGAACTTCAATTTTTTTAATTTACCTATTATGGTCCAATGTCCAAAATCAAAATACATAGTTAGAGATTCAGCATATCAAAGAACCCCATATATTCAATTTTTGTTGAAATCAAACAAAGTTTAATTTTGGATCCCAACTTGGACAAACTTGAAAACTGGTCCCATAATCAAAAATTCTAAACACATGTTTAGATTCAGCAGATCAAAGTACCCCAAGAATTCAATTTTTGTTAAAATCAAACTAAGTTTAATTTTGGACCCTTTGGACCTTAATGTAGACCAATTTAAAAAACGGGACCCAAAATTAAAAATTCGTAAGGGTTCCGCGGAACCCAGTGTCTCGCCTACTTTTGCTGTTAATCGCAGGCTCAACAAAAATGAGGAAAAAAATTAATAAAAATATTCCTCTCTATACTATCTTTTGATTGTAAGTAGCTTCTGTCCAAGTTTGGTAAAAATCCAGGATAGTTTATGAATCTAATAAATGTTTTAAAAACTTAAACTGCAGACTGTATGTAATGTTAACTGGAAGAAAAACAAAGTCCATTTATAAGAAAAATACGGAAAAAATCGAACAAAATTTTAACAAAATTTTCTTCTAGATACTAGCTTTTAATCATAAACAAGCTTCTGTCCAAGTTTGGTACAAATCCAGGATAGTTTAAGAAAGTTGTTAAAATTTTAAAAACTTTAACCACAGAGTGAATGTAATGTTAACTGGCAGAAAAACTAAGTCCAATTATAAGTAAAATATGGGAAAAAATGGATTTTTTTTTTTACAAAATTTACTTCTGGATACTATCTTATGATCATAAACAAGCTTCTTTCCAAGTTTGGTAGAAATCCAGGATAGTTTAAGAAAGTTATTAAAATTTCAAAAACTTTAACCACAGAGTGAATGTAATGTTTCTTGGCAGAAAAACTAAGTCCATTTATAAGTAAAATACGGAAAAAATGGAATTTTTTTTTTACAAAATTTACTTTTGAATATTATCTTATGATCATAAACAAGCTTCTGTCCAAGTTTGGTAGAAATCCAGGTTAGTTTAAGAAAGTTATTAAAATTTCAAAAACTTTAACCACAGAGTGAATATTTGTGGACGCCGCCGACGACGACGACGCCGCCGACGCCGACGGAATGTAGGATCGCTATGTCTCGCTTTTTCGACAAAAGTCGAAGGCTCGACAAAAATCTAAAAACACGGTTAGATTTGGCATATCAAAGAACCACAATAATTCAATTTTTGATGAAACCAAACAAAGTTTAATTTTGGACCCTTTTGACCTCAATATGAACCAATTTGATAGCGGGCCCACAAATAAAAAATCTAAATACATGGTAAGATTCAGCATATCAAAGAACCCCATATATTCAATTTTTGTTGAAATCAAACAAAGTTTAATTTTGGACCCCAATTTGGACCAACTTGAAAACTGGGCCAAAAATCTAAAATCTAATTACATGTTTAGATTCAGCATATCAAAGAACCCCATATATTCAATTTTTGTTGAAATCAAACAAAGTTTAATTTTGGACCCCAACTTGGACCAACTTGAAAACTGGGCCCATAATCAAAAATCTTAACACATGTTTAGATTCAGCATATCAAAGAACCCCAAGAATTCAATTTTTGTTAAAATCAAACTAAGTTTAATTTTGGACCCTTTGGACCTTAATGTAGACCAATTTAAAAAACGGGACCCAAAATTAAAAATCTAAATACACGGTTAGATTTGGCATATCAAAGAACCCCAATAATTCAATTTTTGATGAAATCAAACAAAGTTTAATTTTGGACCCTTTTGACCTCAATATGAACCAATTTGATAGTGGGGTCCACAAATAAAAAATCTAAATACATGGTTAGATTCAGCATATCAAAGAACCCCATATAGTCAATTTTTGTTGAAATCAAACAAAGTTTAATTTTGGACCCCAATTTGGACCAACTTGAAAACTGGGCCAAAAATCAAAAATCTAAATACATGCTTAGATTCAGCATATCAAAGAACCCCATATATTCAATTTTTGTTAAAATCAAACAAAGATTAATTTTGGACCCTTTGGACCTTAAAGTAGACCAATTTGAAAACTGGACCCAAAATTAAAAATCTAAATACACGGTTAGATTCGGCATAACAAATAAATAAATGTGGTCAAAGATTTTAAAAATCTAATGCGCCATACTGGTCTTCCTTTATAAATATGCATTTCTTTAAACATAATTTAAAAGCAGTGTAAGGGAAGTAACCAAAACGTTGTATTTGGATTACCTCCCTTACACTGTTTTAAATTATCTTAATTGTTCATTAACCATTACTTTATACATAATTTAAAAGCAGTGTAAGGGAGATAATTTCAATGATGTATTTGATTTATCTCCCTTACACTGCTTTAAATTATGTTTTGTACTAAAGTATTTGTCCATTAATGAGGACAACCTTGTTTTTCCCCTTTTTTTGCCCCTAATTCTTAAACGGTTTGAGCAATAACCCCCCAAAGCAAATCCTAACCATCCCTTTGTGGTATGGAAACTTGTAGTATAATTTCAGAGAGATCCATACACCGTTCCACAGTTCTTGTCTGGAAACTAGAAAATGCTTATTTTTGGCCCCTAATTCCTTAACTGTTGGTACCATAACCCCCAAAATCAATCCCCACCTTCCTTTTGTGGTATTGAACCTTATGGTAAAATTTCATAGAGATCCATTCACTTAAACTAAAGTAAGAGTGCGAAAACTAATGCGTCTTCGGACGACGACGACGACGCCAACGTCATACCAATATACGACCACAAACATTTTTTGGCAGTCGTATAAAAACCTGTATTTTGAGGTCAGCCTTAACTTGTCCCACCGTAGTAATACATATTCATTTTAAATCTTAATTCAAAGGTGACCTCTCTTTTAAGACCTTTTCTCTTGTCCCAAGGGTGACTGCAATATACAGGTTTCACTGTATATAGTATGCTGTGGATGTCAGAGTAGCTCAAAAACATTGGTTGAAACTGTTAAATGTAAAACTAATTCTGTCTGGGCAAATAGCTAGATGTAATATTATACAGTTATTGAATGTTGTTGCTTAAATTGAATGAAGATCGAAATTATTTTTTTTCAATTACTATATTATTAGCATTAGGGTTTGACAGTAAATCAAGGATGCCATTGTTGATTAATTTGCTGACATTCTAAATGTTTTATCTAAAGATTTTATAAGATAAAATATCAGGATGTTGTTCCATTAGAAAATACAAAATAATTTCAACAAAACTCCTAAAAATGTTACTTCGTTAATATTAACACATACATGTTATACTGCAACAATAGGAAAGAAATATAGATTCAACCACTGCAACAAATGTGTTACAATATTTCTCTACTTGAGACAGTTAAACTTTAATATTTAAACCGCGAGGCTTAAATAACTAAAATTTATAACTGTTGAGAGTGGAGAAATATTCTTTATTGATTTCTATTCTTCCTTTTCAAAGATTTGCAGAAAGTTGTGTTCTTTATATGTGACGTCATCCAGCATGGTAGCCTTTTTTCTTGACGTCACAATAGGAAATTCAGGAGAAACCAAGAAAATTTTACGCCATAATTAAATTTCGACCAATCATTTGCCGAGAACAGTTTTTCACCAATGAGGAGAACAAATTTTTCACAATCGGTTGGGAAATGTTAAAATAGTGAAAAAGTTAGAGAAATAAGTTAGTTTTAAACACTTTGTCATGCAATACTATATTTAATATAAAAAAATCATCTATTTCTTCTTGACGAAGAAAATGTCAGTTTACATCAATGACACAGCAACCCAACAAAGCATAAACTGTTGACACAGAGTTATGTCTTGCCTGTATGTAATTTTGATATTATAATGCAAATGTTGTGAAATTAAAATGTCAAAACTTTAACTTGTAGACTATGCAGAAGTTTCTACGGAATCATGACTGAGGGGTCCAGGTCATATAGTTTCCATGGAAATTAGATGTGCAAATGTTAATACAACTGCATACCAAAAACTAATATCATTGACTTGCCATTAGTGGTTCATCTCAAACTGACCTAATCACAAACTTTTACAAGTCAACTTTGCAAAAGTTTAAGAGTCAACAGACCATGCCTGAGTGTATGTGGCTGAATAATCTCTATATTTATGAAATGTTCCAACGCTTATACAACTGCATACCAAATATCATTGACTTATGGATCCCTTAAACTAACCTAATCATAAACAAATACATTGTTGACTCCAGAAACAGCATGCCTAAGTCTTGTCTCCACAACTTTCTGGTGGAAAGATAAAAAAAAAAAACAAGTCATATAGGCTTCATAAAAAGTCACTTTCACTTTACAGTCATTGTAAATATCAAATGGCAAAAATAAAAGAACAAAAATGTATTAATTAACCCGTCTAGAAATTGACATTATAAATAAAAGTATGTCTATAAAATGAGGTATGTTTAGAAAATAGACTGAACAAGTAGAAGTGTTATACCTATGGCATATATTTTATACAAAGCAAGCATTTTCTGCTCTCTAACATAATCAGGTATTGTGGGTTCATTATAATTCATTGGATACCGATCTTCATGGATTTAATGGGTATGCATAAAAACTGAATTTAAATGTTCAATTATGTACAAAATTTCTTTTTGCATATATGCAAAATCACAAAATCATATAACTTTGAATATAAATTTTTCCTCAATCCACAAAAATAGGTATCTACAAAAATGAATAAATCCATAGTTTTTAAATTCAGTTTACTATGTTGCAAAGTAATGTAAGAAGTATGTGATGAATAATGAGCAAGTTATATCATGTTGAAAGACAACTTTTGATTTCATAAAATATTTGTTAAAGCTTTCTACATTGCATGTATTTTTGGATAATAGAAATGATGTAAGCAACTATCAGCTAAATGGGTAGAGGTTGCAATGATTACTTTCTTTTCTTTTGTGATTTTGGGAAGATATTTGTAATAAGACAATGAGTGTGTGCATGTGTGTTTAACATTTTTTAGGACCTCAAACTGACATTTTGTAATGCTAGCAAGGTTTTTGATTTTCTTCCATATCATCGATGTATTGGACAAGTTAAAAATCAGTGCCAAACAACTTTTTAAAAAAGAGTTATGCCCATTGGAAAATTGCATTGTAACCATTCTCAAGCCTACATTTCTTGTAGAATTGTTATAAAATTTATATTAAAGGTTTATATCACCCATGTCCGAGACTGTTTCAAAAATCAGCGCCAATCAATTATTTTTACAGGCATTATATCCCTTAACAAGAGCTGTCAAAATGACAGTAAACCGGATTCTTTAACATTTATTTGTGTTCTGGCATTAATCAATATCACAAGGACCAAAACTCCTAATAGGTAAAATTTATGATCATCAATATCAAACTTGACTTCCATGTTGTCAACAATAACAACATATAAACTAGATAGAAAATTACCCTCTAGCAGGACAAACTGTGTGCCCTTAATGCATAAAGTAAAAAAAAATTACTAAGTCCATCTACCTAGGATTTTGAAAATATCTAAAAAAAAAATGAATGAATTGTATGGTTTTCAAATGGAAAGGCAAAAATCAAGCTTGACCTGTTTGACCATCTAGTTATCATAAGTGACATCATTTTGAAATATTAGATAGCATATAAGTACACACACATTTGTTCAGCAGGGGTGGGTAGGCAGAAATCATGAAGTCAAACAAGGAAGAGATACGTTTATGAGAAAGGTTTGGTTGAACGGTTCATGAGTAAATGAACGGACACGACAATTTTTAAACTTTCAAGAACCGTAACTCCTGAATGGTACAAGTCAAAATCGTGATTATTGAACTTGACCTCCATTTTGTTGTCAGTAACAACATATTAAAATTTAAAAAGGTTTGGTTGAACAGTTCATGAGTAAATGCACGGACACCACATTTTTTAAACTTTCAAGAACCGTAACTCCTGAACGGTAAAAGTCAAAATCGTCATTATTGAACTTGACCTCCATTTTGTTGTCAGTAACAACATATTAAAATTTAAAAAGGTTTGGTTGAACAGTTCATGAGTAAATGCACGGACACAACATTTTTTAAACTTTCAAGAACCGTAACTCCTGAACGGTAAAAGTCAAAATCGTCATTATTAAACTTGACCTCCATTTTGTTGTCAGTAACAACATATTAAAATTTTAAAAGGTTTGGTTGAATGGTTCATGAGTAAATGCACGGACAACATTTGGTTGCCGCCCGCCCGCCCGACCAACCGACCGACCGCCGTACATCCCCAAATCAATAACCGACATTTTTGACACAAAAATCCGGTTAAAAATGTAAATTCTATAGAAAATTGCATTGTCAGCACTTTCATACCTACATTTTTTGTAGTAATGTTATGATATTTATGTCAGCAATGTCTTGGGTGAGTTCGAAAATCAGTGCTGGTCTACTGTTTTACAGGAGTTGTATCTCTTTAAAATGTAATTTATAAAGTGACTCTCACACCTTCATTTCTTGTCAAATTTTTATGAAGTTTATGTCAAAGGCTTATATCAGTAAGGTCTTGGAAGAGTCTACCAACTTTTTTACAGAAGTTATTCTACTTGGAAATATAAAGATATGAAAAGTAACATTGTTAGTGATCTTATGCCTATATTTCTTGTAAGACATTAATTAAAAAGTTAAAGAATTTTTTATTTTTTTTAAAATATTGTCCTTGGACAGATAAAATATGTGCAACCCGAGGGTCAATAGAATGCAGTTTTTATTTATTATACATATTTTAGTGGGCAGTTCCATCCTGTATATCTATTAAGAGTTCATGATCAAAATACAATTTAAACAATATGGCTTCAATGAACATCCCAGCCATTAAAATAAATGTCAAAAATGGAAATTTACAACATTAAGTTGTCTTTTATGTCATTACAAATATAAACAGATTGAAACTTGACTGGATGCAAGCAGTGTCAAATATCTGTTTATAATTTTACATAATGCTTTCCCTTAACTTCATAACTATATTCACAAGACCATTTTTCTTTTAATCATAATTTGACAATTTAAGAATATTTTTTTTATCATGATAAAATAAAAAAATTACATGTTTAAATATCAGTGTTAAATTGTTATAAGATACGAATTGTCAAAAATAAGTTATGTGTTATTCTATGTGTTAAAGATATATTTTGGGTTACATATTCCATAATACAGGATTAAATTTAATAATGAATATCACTTAGAGGCATCAAATGGACTGAATTTAATCATCTGATATGTTTATAAACAATAACTTGTAAACTTGATTCATCATTTACAAAATGGATGATAATTAAAGATAATTCATACATTGGATGTTGTTTTATACAGAACATTGCAACTCCTCTACTACCTCCTCCAAAAAAAATTTCACAACAAGTCAGACATATGATATTTGATCCCTGTGTAACACATACATTAGCCAACTTATTTTCTGTATTATATTAATGTTGATAATAATATTCCATGTAAATAAACTTAAAACATGAGTGAAAATTAAATCATAACTATAAATTATGGTCCCCAACCGTTAACAAATGGATGGAATGTTTCTCACCCTGAACAAATCTAAAGAAACAAAATAATGTGACACAGAAGCAGAACCAGTTTGTATATAGGAAAACTATTACATTTCTCAGTAAACTGAACTTGTATATCATAAAGTAACATTTCTTGTCTATGGTAGGAGGAAATTTACATAATATGCTGGATTCAATTTCTTTTGCAGATTTCAAATGATGTTTTGATTTACAAATACCAATGTAGGGACAAAATTCTGGAAAAACAAATGTGAAAAGTGTCAAAATCAGACTAATACTTTTTAAAAATTTAAAATAAACAAATGAAACATGCTCAATTCTTTTGTGTAGAAACCTCATACTTGTTTATTTTCTGATTTTCAACAGCTTAAAAAGACATGAAAAATGTCAAATTCATATCAAATCTGTGTTAAGTAGTTTCTCAGAAAAGTTCTAAATTCCAAATAATTTTGTCAATAAAATGCTTCGCTGAGCGCAGCCTGATACGACCGCAGAGGTCCAACCCTGAACAGTTGGGGCAAATTTGGACACAATATTTAAGCTTGATACTGTCTGAATTTGGGTTGTGATCAAATTTTTGACATAATATAGCTTTCTGACACAAAATAAATGTGGTCAAAGATCTTACAAATCTATTGCACAATACTGTGCAACTGAAGGTTTCTTCTTTCTTCTTGAAACTTTTCAAAAATTTTATAAATTTGAAAAATTTTGAAAAAAAAATATGAACCCCTTAAAAAATTGGAAAAAATATTTTTGAATCCCTCCTTGGAGCAATTACCCCAAAACTCAATCCAAGCCTTTCTTTTGTAGTATGGAACCTTGTAGTACAATTTTAGTGAGATCCATTTACTTTAACACAAGTTATTGCCTTGAAACTAGAAAAATGCTTGTTTTTGGCCCTTTTTTGGCCCCTTTTTCCTGCATGTTTGGGGCAATTACCCCCAAACTCATTCCCAGACTTCCCTTTGTGTTATGGAACCTTGTGGTACATGTCAGAGATATCCATACACTCACACACAAGTTATTGTCTGGAAACTACAAAAAGGCTTGTTTTTGGCCCCTTTTTGGCCCTTAATTCCTAAACTGTTGGCACCATAACCCCCAAAATGAATTCCCAACCTTCTACTTGTGGTATTAAACATTGTGGTACAATTTCAGAGCAATCAAAATACTTATACACAAGTTATTATCCTGAAACTAGAAAAATGCTTGTTTTGGGCCCCTAATTCCTAAACGGTTGGGACCATCATCCCCAAAATGAATCCCAACCTTCCTTTTGTGGTATTGAACCTTCTTAAAATATTTCATAGAGATCCATTCACTTAAACTAAAGTTATTGTCTGGAAACCAAATGTGTCTTCGGACAACGACGCAGACGACGACGACATTATACCATTATACAATCCCAAATAAATGTTTGCGGTTGTATAAAAATAACTTTGGATACATACAGAAGTATAAATGATTGCATAGACAATGATTTATTTTAATGCTGATGATACCTTTCTACAAGGCCATTAAAATATAAGCAAATGAGTCATGGTCTAAAAAGTAGCAGATTTAAATATTGGTCTTCATGACAATATCATTGGAATAAAGTAGACTACTAGTATTTGTCCTTCAGTTTATTTTGGACAATTTGTTGCCCTCAAATATGTTTCTTTTTTCTTATTCTAAATTTGCACATTTTTCTTTACCAGTATATTATTTCAATAAAAAAATGCTTATAAAGGGTATTCTTCATCATTTGATAATATCAGAGCTTCCCTTAACAATTATCAGTTTTGATAAAAAAAATACATTGTATAAAGCTCTGGAAAAAATGATTATTTTATAATTATGTTCACTTACCACATGAGATTCAAATAAATATAACACAGATATAGTAAAGTTATTACACAAAAAAAGTCTTCTCAACAAAAGTACTTTTTCCTGACAACTAATAAATGCACAAAAATGTAAAAAAAAATATCATCAAAGGGAGAACAAGCATTGCAGTAATAAAGTAGAATGCCCACAACCATGGCTTCACAAAAAACAGCATCATAGGAATTGAACTGACTTACAAACAGATATTACAATTATAAACATAGCCCCTTTAAGAATATCAGTATAAAATACGATGTGGTACGATTGCCAATAGACAACTATCCAACCTATATGAGAAGTCTAAAATATGATAATCATATTAAAGCAGATATTTTTATTGAATTTAATGAGATAATTATAGGTTTCATAACGAGTGAGAATTGTATATCGCTTGATGTCAACTTGTGTTATTTAATTTCAATATTATAAAAAAACAGTCTTTGGCGAGTTTATTATTACTATTTAAATTAAATAACGAGAGTTGATATCAAGCTATATCAAATTCTCACTAATTGTAAAACCTATTTCTCTCATGATCAACACTCTCTTTGTATTAAATAAAATATTCCGTGAATCATTGATCTGTTCTTTTGCACATTCCAGTATGACATCATATATCCATTTCCTGCATCAAACTTTAACATCAGACATTTTAAATGTTTTTGTACTCTTCAGAATGTAATAAAATTTTATAAAAAGAAGATTTCCAGGAGAAAAGTGTGCAAGCTTTGTATAATATTGAAGAAATCAAATATATTCGTTGCCATGGATGAAATTTACATCGCCTTAACCTTAGAAAGTTAACAATGAATGAAAGAATATCCAATGGAAATATCGTAATATTGTCTCCTGATGCTGGATAAGCCATTCAAAATTAACATAGTTTCATATCACACTCCGTGAATTGTGATACAAGACTTTATCTCTTCATGCAAGAAATAGATAACCGGCCACAATCATAAGAGAAATATATCTACATCATTTGATCTATGGTGAATAGTTGGCATTGGATATCATACCACATCTCCTTATTTTATATTAAGTTAATGCTATGCTTAAATAAATAGCATTTTGACACCAATATGTAATTTTTTGTATAATATGCAACAACTAACAGAATTAACTTGGGATATTTATCAACTGTGGGAGATTTTACCTGTCTAGAGACTAGCATTCAGGAATGTTGTTTTTTTTAATTATAAATAATTTTGGGATGTTCACATCAAATATAGAAATCTGTCACAATTATTTGTTCTCCAAATTTTGAAAAGAAACATACTAAAGTAAAGTAAGAAAAATATAATCACAAAAAAAATTGATTGTATGTTGGTGAGATGTTAAACAATTTACAAATGGTGTGATATAATGTCTGGTGGGAATAATGTTAAACTTATCAAGTTGTACAAACACAATTAATTTACTGTTGTATATGACCACAGAGCTTCTCAAATAAAACTGATCTTCTGGAATGATTATTTTCTTGGTTTAAACTCAACATGATCCACATCTAACATAGGAGAATTAAATTCTCTTTCTTCCTGTAGAGGAGAATATCCAAATGGATTGTCTTCAGTGGAATCTGTAGGTAGTCCAGATATCTGAAATACACAACCAAATTAACACTTTACTCTAAGCATTTAAAGAAAAAAAAAGTTTCAAGCCTTATAAAATATTCATACAGATTACATAGGACTGTTTAAAATGTCTTTGCATCTAAATTTTAAAAAATCCTTTATTTTCTTTCATTAATATTAATAATTTTAAGATAAAATTCAAACATCATTTGTCTTTTAGAAAAGAGAATTCAAACTTCTGAATAATCAAAATAAGTGTTTGTCAAACTACTATTTATCCACCGAGATTATTCCTGTACATTTTGTGTTCAAATTTCTTGAAATTTTATATTTTTATCAACAGGTCAAAGTAAATATTTGTCAAAATTTTATGAAATTTAAACAAGCCAAATTTAGTCAAAGTGTTGGGTACCCCTTTAAAAATAATATGAGCAAATAATCAGTTTGCCTAATTTTGGTACTCAAGGTATTATTTCAATAAATTTAATGTCTAAATTCTTTAAATAAAATGCATTGATTATTATTTTTCGCAAGTCCCACCTTTCATCCTTTATCAAAAGGAAAACTTTGCTAAAAATGAAAAAAATATATTATGTTTATCTAATAGAAATATGCCTACATTCATTAATATCAACAAAACATTCTGGATAAGTGATAAAAACAGATTTTTTAATCTGACTATCAATTTTCAACATCTTGACAGCATCTTAATACAAATATCCATGTGATATCTAAATTCCACAAAGTTTTTAAACAAACATGGCCTACCAAAGTTTAATTCCGTGTCAAAATGATAAAAAAATATGTGTCTAGTAAAACAATTTGTATATGTAATACATTTATTTATTCCTGGTTCTTCCTTTAATAATTAGCATGGCTTAATAAATTATTACC
This sequence comes from Mytilus californianus, assembly GCF_021869535.1. Classification (NCBI taxonomy): domain Eukaryota; kingdom Metazoa; phylum Mollusca; class Bivalvia; order Mytilida; family Mytilidae; genus Mytilus; species Mytilus californianus. Next base: position 46,434,542 of record NW_026262723.1, on the reverse strand, counting down.
AGAGATTATGTGATAGTGGCACATTAGAGTATTCTATTATAATTTTCAAGATAATATGCAACAATGAAAATAAAATGCTCCGCAGGGCGCAGCTTGATACGACCGCAGAGGTCGAACCCTGAACAGTTGGGGCAAGTATGGACACAACATTCAAGCTTGATACAGCTTTGCATTTGGATTGTGATTAAATATTTGACACAGCATAGGTTTCTGACACAGAATGAATGTGGTCTAAGAACTTAAAAATTTTAAATTGGACATTCACCTATTATGGTCCAATATCCAAAATCTAAATACATGGTTAGATTCAGCATATCAAAGAACCACAAGAATTCAATTTTTGATGAAATCAAACAAAGTTTAATATTGGACCCTTTTGACCTCAATGTGGACAAAGTTGATAACGGGGCCCAAAAATCAAAAATCTAAATACATGGTTAGATTCAGCATATCAAAGAACCCCATATATTCAATTTTTGTTGAAATCAAACAAAGTTTAATTTTGGACCCCGATTTGGACCAACTTGCAAACTGGGCCCATTATCAAAAATCTAAATACATGTTTAGATTCAGCATATCAAAGAACCCCAAGAATTCAATTTTTGTTAAAATCAAACTAAGTTTAATTTTGGACCCTTTGGACCTTAATGTAGACCAATTTGAAAACGGAACCAAAAATTAAGAATCTAAATACACGGTTAGATTCGGCATATCAAAGAACCCCAATAATTTAATTTTTGATGAAATCAAACAAAGTTTAATTTTGGACCCTTTGGACCTCAATGTGGACCAATTTAAAAACGGCGCCCAAAATCCAAAAACTTAATACACGGTTAGATTCAGCATATTAAAGAACCCCAAGAATTCAAGAATAAAACCCCATTGAAATTGGTCAAGAAATAAGCAATTTATACGAAGTATCTTCTTTTGCACAATACTGTGCAATTGAATATTTCCTGCTATTGCGCAATACTGTACAATTGACAATTTCTTGCTATTGCGCAATATTGTGCTATTGGATATTTCTTGCTATTGCGCAATACTGTGCAATTGAAGATTTCTTGCTATTGCTCAATACTGTGCAATTGAAGATTTCTTGCTATTGTGCAATACTGTGCAATTGAAAATTTCTTGCTATTGCACAATACTTATTATATAAAAATTTACACATCCTGTTTGGTGTGTATCTCCTACCATATCATTATTATTTGCTTTTAAATATAAATCAGAAATAACCAACTTAAAATGGAAAATTTTAAAAGAAAAAAAAAAGGAAAAAAATAAAAAAAAATCCCCCCCCAAATTTTTTGAACCCCCTTATGATTCATCACCCCAAACTCAATCCCAGCCTTCCCTTTGTGGTACGGTACCTTGCAGTACAATTTCATAGAGATCCATACACTTGAACACAAGTTATTGTCTGGAAACTAAAAAAAATGTGTTTTTTGGCCCCTTTTTGGCCCCAAATTCCTAAACGTTTATTGCAATTACCCCAAAACTCAATTCCAGCTTTCCCTTTGTGATATGGAACCTTGTAGTACAATTTCAGAAAGATCCATACACTTACACACAAGTTATTATCATGAAACTAGAAAAATGCTTGTTTTTTGCCCCTTTTTTGGCCCCTAATTCCTAAAATTTTGAGGCAATTACCCCCAAAATCAATCCCAGCATTCCTTTTGTGATATGGAACCTTGTGGTACAATGTCAGAGAGATCCATACACTAACACACAAGTTTTGTCTGGAAGTTACAAAAATGCTTATTTTTGGCCCCTTTTGGCCCCTAATTCCTTTACTGTTGGTACCATAACCCCCAAAATCAATCCCAACATTCCTTTTGTGGTATTGAACCTTATGGTAAAATTTCATAGAGATCCATTCACTTAAACTAAAGTTAGAGTGCGAAAACCAATGTGTCTTCGGACGACGCCGGACGACGACGACGACGCCAACGTCATACCAATATACGACCACAAAAATTTTTTTGCGGTCGTATAAAAATTGGTTCAATTCACATTTAAGGGCAATAACTTCTACAGGAAGTCTTCTGACAGTTTTAATGATAAGGAACAGGAGGTATATCTCATTAATCTGAAAATTGTTACCCCTGTAAGATTTTCTCTATCTATAGTGGTTTTCATGATAATAGACAAAACTTTCATTTTACCTCTATGTTTTATTATTTTTACCCATGTCAGTCATGTTGGTTGGCAAGCAGGGTCATCAGACAATTTTTTAATCTATAACTAGATGCCTCCAATGAAGCTTGTGGCCAAGTCTGGTTAAATTTGGCAGAGTAGTTTTACAGAAGATGATCTTTGTAAAAGTTAACAGATGATGGATGACGATGACCATGATAGATGACAGGCACAAGTGATGGCAAATGCTCACACTGGCTCTTTAGGCCAGGTGAGCTAAAGTTTATCAGCAAAACAAGATCTACAAATTAGTCAACATGATTGAAATCGTCAGATGACTCTCTATTGGATTTATTGCCCTTTAATGACAATTTTTACCAACTTTTTGCATTTTTGCCTATTATCTGAAAAACTATAATAGATAGATAGAAACTTAAACAAGCAAAAATGATCCACAAGATATGATCTACAAATATTGTCAAATGGCTGAAATCATCAGTTCAATCCTTATTGGAATTATTGCTCATAACGATGATTTTTACCAATTCTTAGTGTTATTTATTTATTTAATATCTTGAAAACTATAATAGATAGATATACACTTTATATAGCAAAAATTATCAGCAAGACAAGATCTACAATAAGTCAATATGGCCTAAATCCTTCGTCGACACCTTATTTGAGTTCTTGCTCTTTGATGACCATTTTTACCAATATTTTGGATTTTTGCCTATTATCTTGATATCAATGAAAGATAGATAGACACTTTAAAATAGAAATAAATGTGGATAGTGTCCACATGTGGACACAGATGATGCCCCCGCTTGCATATCATATAGTTATAAAGGGACATAATTGAAGAACGGTAAAAGTGAAGCTACCCAAATTTGAACATGATCTGAGTTTTGTGGAAATAAGCATTGTGTGTAAGTCTCATAACATTTGGTTGAGGCTAACTTAAGTAGAGAACAGAAACTAAAAATTCAGCAATTTTTCTATTTGTAAACACGCATAACTCTAGAACGGTTGTGTATAAATAACATTTGGTTGAGACAAACTAAAGTTAGAGAACGGAAACGAAAAATTCAGCAATTTTCATGTTTATAAAGGGACATAACTCAAGAATGGTAAAAGTGTCGCCACCAAATTTCGTACTCAATCTGTATTATGTGGTAATAAGCATTGTGTATAAGTTTCATAACATTTAGTTGAGGCAAACTAAAGTTAGAAAACGGAAACAAAAAATTTGTACTTGATCTTAGTTTTGTGGTAATGAATATTTTTGTGTATAGGTTTCATAATGTTTGGTTGGGGCAAACTTAAGTTACAGAATGGAAACTAAAAATTTTGCAATCTTTAGATTTATAAAGGGGCATAACTCAATAATGGTTAAAGTGACCCTACCCAAATTCAACTTGATCTGTGTTTTATCAGTGGAAGTCAAAATTAAACATTGCATTGTATAAAGCATTGATTGTAGTTGATTCAACTATACAAATTATTAGAAAGACAAGATCTTCAAATAAATCAAATTTTGCCTAAAGCCTTAGTAGACTATTTAAAGAAGCTATTGGCCTTAAATGCCGATTATTTAAAAAAATTTTGTGTTTTGGTCACAAACTAAAGAAGATAGAGAAACTGTAAACCGATAAAATGATCAGCAATACAAGATCAATGAAAAAAAGATTTTTGTCATGAATTCTATTCTAGTCGACCATGTTGGAAAGTGCCCATGTTGAAGATAAACATAGACTTAGGTGAGCGAAACAGGCTCTTTAGAGTCTTTAGTTTTCTTAGCCATTATCAAAGCATAAATTTACAATAAAGTTTAGTTTTTAATGTATAATAGTTTGAGAAAATGGAGAATGTGTCCCCATGGACACAGATGATGCCCCCGCTTGCATACAACATTATAAAGGGACATAACTCAAGTACAATAAAAGTGACGCTACCCAAATTTGTACTTGATCTGATTTTTGTGGTAATAAGCATTGTGTATAAGTTTATTAACATTTAGTTGAGGCAAACTTAAGTTAGAGAAAGGAAACTAAAAATTTTGTAATTTTTCCATTGATAAAGGGGCATAATTCTAGAACGGTTAGAATGATGCTACCAAAATTCAAACTTGATCTGTTTTTTGTAGTAATAAGCATTGTGTATAAGTTTCATAATATTTGGTTGAGACAAACTTAAGTTAAAGAACGGAAACTAAAAATGTTGCAATTTTTCCATTTATAAAGGGGCATAACTCTAGAACGGTTAAAGTGATGCCACTAAAATTCAAAGTTGATCTGTGTTTTGTGGTAATAAGCATTGTGTATAAGTTTCATAACATTTGGTTGAGGCAAACTTAAGTTAGAGAAAGGAAACTAAAAATTTTGTAATTTTCCATTTATAAAGGGGCATAATTCTAGAACAGTTAGAGTGACGCTACCAAAATTCAAACTTGATTTGCATTTTGTGGTAATAAGCCTTGTGTATAAGTTTCATAACATTTGGTTGAGGCAAACTAAAGTTAGAGAACGGAAACAAAAAATTCAGCAATTTTTCCATTTGTAAAGGGGCATAACTCTAGAACGGTAAAAGTGACGACACAAAAATTCAAATTTGATCTGTGTTATGTAGTAATAAGCATTGTGTATAAGTTTCATAACATTTGGTTGAGGCAAACTCAAGTTAGAGAACGGAAACCAATTTTGGGACGTACAGACGGACAAGGGTAAAACTTACTGCCCCCTCCGCTATGGCGGGGGCATAAAAAAAGTAGTTGTATGGACAAATAGCTTTTATCAATACATGAAAAACAAGAACAAATGTTGCTTAACATCTGTTATTTTAATTTCACAGTTATACTTTGAAACAAAAGACCTTGAATTTTTATGTGACAAGTTGTATTTCTTGTCAAAATCTCCCTCACTTGATGGACTGGAAACACTAAGTACTTTCAATCTCTAAACTAGACATTTCTAGTTTTAAAGATAATTTTAACTACCTTCTTCAAAACTTCTAGTGAAAAATTAGCTCCAATCACATCAAAACAAAGTCACTCCAGGTGCGAAAGTAATTTGGAATGAATTATAAAAGATGAATGCGTCATAGGTTTAATTCACAATGATGAAAAACAATTATTTTATTTTTGTCTTTTTTTCACTTTTGTTGACCTGAGATGGTTTCAATATTTTATAAACACCCTTGGGTCAAATAGCATATTGATTAAGTATTTTTACATGGTGAGATTTCAAATATTTGGATTAGAAGTTTCCCAATGAGGTAAGTGAAATGCTTTTTACTCTTTTTTTTTTTAAAACATTTACTACTAGGTTCTAGAGGTTAGTTTATAAACGTTATTATTTCTTTTTATTTTTTAAATCAATCAATTAAATCAATTTAACCTTTAATTATCATTATTAATGTAATAACAACCACTCCCCATCCCCCAAAAAAGAATATTGATTTTTTTAAAAAAATTTTGTGTAATAAACTCACACTTCTATCTTATAATCCATCGGAGATTTTTTACTTTAATTATCATTATTAATATAATAACAACCACTCCCCACCCCCAAAAAAGAATATTGATTTTTTTTTAAAAATCTTTGTGTAACAAGAAATGATTGTAACAGGATGCTGTTACGAAGTCTCCCAAACGAAGCTCCCATAATTCGTAATTCCCACGGTCGCCTGACATTGGGCAACGTCCAGTGAAAATTGGTTTGGTCCAGTAAAGTTATATGCATAAGTGATGCCTGGGGACTAACCTTGTATATCATTCAAATCATCTTGGCATGACGAACCAGAATATATATGGTTTAGGGGTGGGGATCTCGACTATTTACAAGATACTAGAACATTGGGGGTGGGGAGGAACCCCTGGGGACTGGCCCTATACGTCATTCAAATGTTCATTACATGACGAACAGGAATATATATGGTTTAGGGGTGGGGATCTCAACCATTTACAAGATATTAGAACATTGGGGGTGGGGGGAACCCCTGGGGACTGACCGTATACGTCATTCAAATGTTCAAGACATGACAAATAGGAATATATATGGTCTAGGGGTGGGGATCTCAACCATTTACAAGATATTAGAACTTTCTCAAATGGCAGGGGGTCGGGATGACCCCTGGGGACTAACCCTGTATATCATTCAAACCATCTTCGCATGACAAACTAGAATATATATGGTTTAGGGGTGGGCATCTTTACCACTTAGAAGATATTAGAACTTTCTTAAATGGCAGGGGGTGGGGGTGACCCCTGGGGACTAACCCTGTATATCATTTGATGTGCTTTATCATGACAAACCAGAATATATATGGTTTACGGGTGGGGATCTCGACCATTTACAAAATATTAGAACTTTCTTAAATGGCAGGGGGTGGGGGTGACCCCTGGGGACTAACCCTGTATTACATTTCAAACCAGAATATATATGGTTTAGGGGTGGGGATCTCGACCATTTACAAAATATTAGAACTTTCTCAAATGGCAGGGGGTCGGGATGACCCATGGGGACTAACCCTGTATATCATTCAAACCATCTTAGCATGACAAACCAAAATATATATGGTTTAGGGGTGGGGATCTTGACCACTTACAAGGTATTAGAACTTTCTTAAATGGCAGGGGGTGGGGTGACCCCTGGGGACTAACCCTGTATTTCATTTAATGGGCTTTATCATTTAGAACATTTTCAATTAAAAAGATTGTGTCTATCACAAACGGTTTTCAATTTATAATCATTTGAAAATTTAAAAAAATAAAATCCCATAGGGTTCTATAGTAAAACCCTGTTTTCTTTTTGCCCCTCAAAGTACCTCTTTATAAACCCCATTGCACAAACAAAACCCTGATTGCACCACTAGACATGTTAGTCTAACATATTGTGAAACCCTAAGTTAATCTGACAAGCGGTTTTGGAGAACGGGTGCGGACAAGTTCAAATTTAAAAGCGGCAGAAGAAGAAGAAGAAGAAGAAGAAGAAGAAGAAGAAGAAGAATAACTAGATTTGCCATTGCAAGCAATATTACAAGCAATAGCGGATGTCACCCTTCCCCCATGGACACTAAGCGGCAGCCATTTCGAAAATTTTGAACAGTGAACGCACATATATACATTGCTATACATCTGTCTGTAAATTTTCAGTACATTTAGAGCAATTTGGAATTTTTCACATTTCTGTCGTTTCCATGGCAATATTTTAGAAATTCCAAAGTCAAAAGTCTCATCTACACTTTCCAGGTAACGTTAATATTAAGTTTCATAAAGTTTGGAGCATTTTGAAATTTTTGACATTTTTGGTGTTTCCATGGTAACGGCAGCCATTTCCAAAATTCCAAAGTCAAATAGCAACTCTGCACATGCCAGTTAACATTTCTGTATAATTTCATAAAGTTTGGAGGATTTTGAAATTTTTGGACATTTTTGTATTTATGCTGTTTCCATGGTAACAGTGACCGATTCTAAAATTTTAAAGACAGATGCCACTTTGGCAGATGACCAGGAATATACCATGAAAGAATCATGGAATTTGACCTACCATTATAAGTGAGTACATGTAAATGCTACTTTTAAGAATTTCCCATAGGGGCTAATGGTAAATGTTTCTCCAGTTTCCATGGTAATGGCAGCCATTTTGGAATTTCTAAATATGGTCAACACATCTTGGCATGCCAGGCTACATTCCACTAAAGTTTCATCTAGTTGGGTCCCATAATGAAAGATTTAATGGATTTGCAATTTTTATTTTTTTTTCACATTTTTTCTGTTTCCATGGTAACGGCAGCCATTTTTTAGTTCCAAAGTTGCACTGCAACTCGAAAGTCAGGGTTCCTTGTTATAGTGCCCCATCATTTAGATTGGTTCCTTTGGCTTTGAGAAAACGGGCGGACAAAATTAGGTGGAAGAAAAATAATAATAACTAGATTTGCTATTGCAAGCAATAGCGGATGTCACCCTTCCCCCCATTGCCACTAAGTGGCAGCCATTTCAAAAATTTTAAACCGGGATGCTAATATATGAATGGCTATACATGTTTCTGTAAATTTTCAGAACATTTAGAGCATTTTTGATCATTTAAAATTTTTTGTCATTTTTTGCAGTTTCCATGGCAACGGTGGCCATTTCGGAAATTCCAAAGTCAAAAGTCTCATCTAGACTTGCCAGTTAAGAATCATATTAAGTTTCATAAAGTTTGGAGCATTTTGTAATTTTTGGAAGTTTTTGACATTTTTGCTGGTTTCCATGGTAACAGAGACCATTCCCAAAATATGATGACAGGTTCTACATTGGTACATGGGAGGGAACATACCATTAAAATTTCAATGGATTTGACAAACCATTTTAAGAAACTTTCAAACTGGAAAGTAAATGCCACTTTTAGGTTTTTGGATCATTTTGACCTGTTTTGCATTGTTTCCATGGTAACTGCACACATTTTTGAAATTCCAACACCAAATTCCACATCTACCAATGTTGCTCATCATTACTGTGAAGTTTCATTAAATTTTGAGCATTTTGATATTTTTGTAATTTTTGGTGTAGTTTCCATGGCAACATAGTAGTTCCTGTGATTGCCAAAATCATCCAAAACTAGTATATAGTTGGCACCTACATTGTATTAAAATATCATGATTCTAAGTTAATGCATATCCAAATAATCCACCAAACTCTAAAATTTTATTTTTTCACCTTTCTTTGGTTTCCATGGTGATGGCATCCATTTTTTAGTGCCAAAGTTTCACTGCAACTCGCAAGTCAGGGTTCCTTGTTATACTTGAACAACCATTAAGATTGGTGCATTAGGCTCTGAGAAAACTGCAGGACAAAATTAGGTGGAAGAATAATAATAATAATAATAATAATAAAAAAAAGAAACGGAGGAAAAGCAATATGTCACCCGACATTGTCGATCGGGTGACATAATTATAGGGAAAAAGAAACAGAGGAAAAGCAATATGTCACCCAACATTGTCGATCGGGTGACATAATAAGAACTGAGCAAAAACAATAAGTCTTCCCAAACTTCGTTTGGGAGACTTAATAAACTCACACTTCTATCTGATAATCCATCGGAGATGTTATTCACACCTAGAACAATGAACCTTAGAGGCTAAAATACACTTGGTTGAAGACCAAAAGAATAGATTTTATGAATTTAACCACACCTTCATGAGCATGATGAGGTATTGTCAGCGAATAATACACACATTGTATTAATTTACACATTCTTGGCATGGAAATGTTTGCTAGAATTAAAAGGTTGGAAATTGTACATAAAAATTGTCATCACATTATCAGTAATATGTTTGTTTCACATATTGGTCGGAAAAAATATTTCACAAAAAAATCCAACATCATTATACAATCCAATCTTAGCACTATAAACATATAAAAAAAAAAAAAAAATATATCTGCCTTAAGGGACGACATCATAAGTTCAATGTAGGATAAAAAATCTAATTCACATAGTTTTTTCACTGACCCCCCCCCCCCCCCCCTAACTTAATTTGGGAAAAATTGATTGACCAATATGGGCATATGCTCTCAGACTATACTTTTTGTATCATGGGTCCTGTTTTTCCTCAACAATGTATGTTTGTTCTGTATATTGATTTGGACATCACTTTTAAAAAATATTCGATAAACGTTATGTGTATTTTTATTATGCATCAAAAAGGGCACTGTTAAATTATAATTTTATAAACACTACAGTCAGCATGGATTCTGCATTTTTCATCTGCCCACTATTGGCATTGGTAAATAGTGGGTTTATGGTTTTGATTGTTTTTGTTTCTTTTCTCAAATGAATATAAAACAGTCCATTGTTTCATATAACGTATATAGCTTTAAACTAAATAGTGATCCATTGAAATGTATGGTGATGACAGGGCAGTGTATTTGTGCCAACTGTGGAGAGAGGGAAAAGCACAATCCCAAATAAATATAGTGAATGTGATATGATCTATGTAATTTCTATTCAATGTCTGTTGACCACTGTCATATTTTTCTACTATCTCACAAAATTCTATAAAACTTTCAAATTTTTATTTGAATTTATATTTCAGTTTTCATTTTAATAATTAAATAATTAACACAATTTCAAAGGAAATTTTATAGTTTATTTTTGAATGCCACCATGCCGTGTGGACCTAAACAATCTGTGTTATTCTGTATATGGTTTCATATCATCCAAAATTCACGATCGATAAAGCGTTTGAACGACATAGATACTATGATTAATTTCGCCCCAATACTTTCTGCCAAAAATTTGCTTTCCGACACGATTTGATGGATTTCATTTGGTTTAAAAGTCCAAACATATGTAAGGGCCGAACTTGAATCCATATTTTTCAATCCGAAAATTGATGTCGGATAACAAAACTTGCAGCGGTTTTTACCCCCTACCCCCAAACTATTTGAATTAAGTTTTTTATCCGACATCGATCTTTTGATGTCGTCCCTAACTATAGGAATTTCAACTATGTTGTTTTTGATAAAATATATAAATAACATCATTGAAAATGACTAATAACCTCCCATTCAATGCTTCATAATTTGTTGAGATCTTTAAAATAAAGTGTACAGTATGAGATTGTGCTACTTGTGACCTTTACACATTTATATTTATTGTCTTGTGGTCTTTGGTGGGTAGCTGTATCATATCATATTTTATATCCGATAAAATTATATTTGATTATTTCTCCACTCATAATTCTATGAATGAATATTTAACAGAGTAGCATGATAAAGTATTATGCTTAAAGTAATGACCTTTATTTGTGAGTCATGAGCTGTACCATATTGTGGATTCTCAAAAGTAACAGCTTCAGAAAATCTGTGACGGTTCCTTCTCCTGAAAGTAAACCAGAGAAAAAATAAACAACTTTATTAATGTAATATCAGTCATGGTTGGAAAGACTTTATCAAAACCCTAATCTGCATAATGTCATGTCGCATGAGAAACATTTATTTTAGGTATATAATAAAGTGTTTATGATATGGTTTTTTCGATTTCACACATTGTATCAACCCTCAAGCCTGACAATTGTTTTAGTCAATTATCACTGAAATTGCTTTAACTGCCTATACTGAAAGAATAACAATCAACATATTCAATTTTCATAGCATTTAGACATGGACAAAAGACATGGTTACCTATAATGCCAAAATACTGTTTCTTTGAAAAGTCCTCTATCAATAAATTTTTTAACACCAACACCAAGGGATCAATGCTTTTTTTCTTTAGTATTTTATGGTATTGTCTTATCATTGTTACCTGTAATATAGAACACCAGCGACTGCAGCTCCAACCAGGACCAGTATGATTATAATTACTGCGGCTACCACACCACTACTACTTCCAGAATCTAGTGAAAACAAAGAACTATTTGATTAGATATTATATAGAAAATTTTATCATGGTTATATCCTTTTGATTGACACTAGAAGGCATAATGATTTCCAAACACAAATTTCATTATCAGATATTTTGAATTAAATAAATTACATTAATATATGCTTATATATCTTTTAGCATTTTATAATAAAGAACTTAAAAAACACAATAAAAATGTATTTCTAAAAGGATTTTAATGTCTTCAAAAAAAATAATTTTAGCAAATACAAAACTTTAACTGAAGTATCTAATATAATTTTCATGTTTAGCTTCATTTTTTTCTTATTGAGTTGTATACCTCATTCTTTGAAAATTATGCCAATCTTCCAACTTTAGAAATAACAAGCATTCTGAGAGTATTGCATGGCAATACATAGTCCCCTACCGGTTAAAAATTCATTGTATTGGAACAAATGCTAACTTGATCTTTAACTGTCATAGTGTAAACTATATAACAAATATCAAATCAATATCTTCAAGCATGACGAAAAAAAAGTGTTGAAAACTGTTCATGTAGGAACTGATTATTTAAGTGAATTTTCTAAGTCCAAGGACCATAACTCTGCACAAAATCATTAGACCGGAACAAAATTCGTACTTGATCTGTAACTTGTCATGATAAAACAATACACCAAATATTAAATCAATATCTTCAAGCACTAAGAAAAAAAGTGTGGAAAACTGACGGACTGACGGAAGGACAGACAGACAGACAGACAGACAGACGTAGTGCAAACCTAAAGTCCCCTTCGACTTTGTCGATAGGGGACTAATTATCATATCAATATCTTCAAGCATGATGAAAAAAAGTGAAAAAAAACTGATTATTTGAGTGAATTTTTTAAGTCCAATGACCATAACTCTGCACAAAATCATCAAACCGGAAACAAAATTTGAACTCGATCTGTAACTAGTCATGATAAAACAATACACCAAATATCAAATCAATATCTTCAAGCACGAAGAAAAAAAGAGTGGAAAACTGACGGATGGACAGACAGACAGACAGACAGACGGAGTGCAAACCTAAAGTCCCCTTCGACTTCATCGGTAGGGGACTAAAAAGGGAACACAAACCCAAATTCTCTTCCTTAAAAAATCCCAGATAATAATATGTGATGAACTTTTTCGTTAAATATGAACAAGTTTGCAATTTGTCATGGTTACTGGCTAAAGGATGACTTCTACAAAACTGTTGTTAACCATAATTTTGAGTGATATAGATGCTTACTCCAGTCTTTGCTTATAAAGCTATTGGTTGAAATGAGGAATCACAGCCACAGATGTAAGTGTATGTGATGCTAAACATTACCATTAGGTCACCAGTTCTAAACCGATCTGATTCTTGTTTTTAATGATTGTTGACCATGGTGGATCTATAACATAAAACATACCTTGTTTACCATTGCTTTCATCTGTGACATGAATTTTACTACCTGGAAAAAATAGATTTTTTGGTGTGATATTCAGTATAACAGAAAGTGAGGTTACCATTAACATGATTAAGATTTCATTTTAATGTCAAACTTTCCCTCCATGACAGTCCCTTCACTGGTACAAAACTGACAAGTTTTTCAAACTTATTATGAATCAGCGTAACAAAATATAATAAACTGCTTCACTGAGCGCTGGATACGCCCACAGAGGTCCAACCCTGAACAGTTGGGGCAAAAATGGACACAATATTCAAGCTTGATACAGGTCTGAATTTGGATTGTAATTAAATATTTGACATATTATAGGTTTCTGAATAAATGAAGTCAAAGAACTTGAAATTGGTTATATGAATTGAATTAATATTCAATTGAAGATTTCTTGCTGTTGTGCAATACACTATGCTGTTGCGCAATATTTAGTTAATCTGTTGTCAGACTATAAACAAATAAAATTTATTAAATTCTAAAGGGAGCTTACATCAATAGATATAATCAATTCATCAAAGTTTCATGAGAACTGCTGAAAGCATTTTTGAGTTATTGTCCGAAAACTGGAAAATCCCCATTTTTTTTATGAATAAAACCCCGTAACTTGGAAAAGTAAAATCTAAAATTTATAAAAATCAATAGGGAGCTCATGTCAATAGATATAAACAATCAACCAAAATTTCTTGCAAGTTGGTGAAAGCATTCTTGAGTTATTGTCCGAAAACTGGAAAATCCCCCTTTTTTTAATGAATAAAACCCCATAACTCGGAAACGTAAAATCTAAAATTTATAAAAAACGAAAGGGAGCTCACGTCAATAGATATAAACAATTCACCAAAGTTTTATGCAAATTGGTTAAAGCGTTTTTGAGTTAATGTCCAACATGTTGACGAAGGACGAACAGACGGACAGAGGTATACCATAATACGTCCTGTAAACGGGCTATGGAATAAAACTTGCACGAACATTTAAGCAACATAGCAAATTTCAGTATATTGTATCAAAAATTATTTGTAGCATATATTTGCCTTTGAAATATAATGAGGTTTATACATTTTTATTATAATCATTAAACATGTCAAAATTGCAGTTCTATAACAATATGTACTGTTTCTAAGCTGGACTTTTCCCTAAATAGAATCTTGAAATATTATTAATGTAGATGGATTGGAATATTAAAGAACATTTCAACATTAAAAATACCAGGCTGATAATAAAGGGTAAAATGAGGAAAGCAATCTTTAACATTTGCACTTGGATGACAATAGCTTCAGATAACTGGAGCTGTTATGTCAAGTCACTACAACTTCCATATATCAAAGTTGACTATATACAAATTACAGTACTTTGTCATGAATGAGTTTGCAAAATGGCGATGTCATGGCCCTCCATGAAACCAGTCTATAAATAAATTTGTCTTTTGTTACTTTCCTTCTATCGTTTTAGAATTGAAGTTCGCTCCTAATTTCATTTTGATATTACAACCTCCCTTAACAGTGCATGTAAGTTTGGGTTATTCCCCTCAGGTAAACAAAAAATTATCTACTAGGCAATATGGCACCTTACAGTAAGAAACTGAACAAGGAGCAAAGAGAATTCATGGTAAATATGTCAAATAATTAATTTTCAAGTCATAAAATTGAAAACCTAACCAGAACAAGAAATGATTGTAACAGGATGCTGTTACGAAGTCTCCCAAACGAAGCTCCAATAATTTGTAATTCCCAGGGTCGCCTGACATTGGACAAAGTTCAGTGAAAATTGGTTTGGTGCAGTAAAGTTATATGCATTAGTGATGCCTGAGGACTAACCCTGTATATCATTCAAATCATCTTGGCATGACAAACCAGAATATATATGGTTTAGGGGTGGGGATCTCGACCATTTACAAGATACTAGAACATTGGGGGTGGGGGGAACCCCTGGGAACTAACCCTAAACGTCATTCAAATGTTCGAGACATGACGAACAGGAATATATATGGTTTAGGGGTGGGGATCACGACCATTTACAAGATATTAGAACTTTCTTTAATGACAGGGGGTGGGGGTGACCCCTGGGGACTAACCCTGTATTTCATTTGATGTGCTTTATCATGACAAACTAGAATATATATGGTTAAGGGGTGGGGATCTCGACCATTTACAAGATATTAGAACTTTCTTAAATAGCAGGGGGTGGGGGTGACCCCTGGGGACTAACCCTGTATATCATTCAAACCATCTTCGCATGACAAACCAGAATATATATGGTTTAGGGGTGGGGATCTTGACCACTTACAAGATATTAGAACTTTCTTAAATGGCAGGGGTTGGGGGTGACCCCTGGGGACTAACCCTGTATTTCATTTGATGTGCTTTATCATGACAAACCAGAATGTATATGGTTTATGGGTGGGGAACTCGACCATTTACAAGATATTAGAACTTTCTCAAATGGCAGGGGATCGGGATGACCCCTGGGGACTAACCCTGTATATCATTCAAACCATCTTAGCATGACAAACCAGAATATATATGGTTTAGGGGTGGGGATCTTGACCACTTACAAGTTATTAGAACTTTCTTAAATGGCAAGGGGTAGGGGTGACCCCTGGGGACTAACCCTGTATTTCATTTAATGTGCTTTATCATTTAGAACATTTTCAATTAAAAAGATTGTGTCTATCACAAACGGTTTTCAATTTATAATCATTTGAAAATTTTAAAAAATAAAATCCCATAGGGTTTTATAGTAAAACCCTCCTTTCTTTTTGCCCCTCAAAGTACCCCTTTATAAACCCCATTGCACAAACAAAACCCTGATTGCACCACTAGACATGTTAGTCTAACATATTGTGAAACCCTAAGTTAATCTGACAAGCGGTTTTGGAGAACGGGTGCGGACGAGTTCAAATTTAAAAGTGGCGGAAGAAGAAGAAGAAGAAGAAGAAGAAGAAGAAGAATAAGAAGAACTGAGCAAAACCAATAAGTCTTCCCAAACTTCGTTTGGGAGACTTAATAGAACAATCCAGAAATTTCTTAAATGGATTCAAGAGCCGGGGACCATAGAAAATTTACCTCAAAGTTGGGGAGGACGTTAGACAACCTTGCAGAGTGACAGGGTCCTTTTCAGGAGTGTAAAAATAATCGAAGACGGACTCTTAAAGATATGACAGTATGATTCAATGCTAGGACAGGGTGTAATGTGTCTTATAGAACTGTATCATCCTGTATGTAGATGATTGTTTGAAGAGGGGTATTGTTTCAAAGAAAACGCTAACATTCAGTGACGGAACAAAATTATGCTTGGAAAAAAATAATATAGCGTATGTCTGGCAAAAGTCTTTCTATCTATGGAATTGGAACTCTTACCCCGGTGGAAGGAAATATGAACAGTGATAAAAAATTTCTGTGCTCTACGATGTTCACTGGCCTGTTATCGCCTGACACTTCCAAAAGGACAATGCACCTTGTTACGTATCTTTGCATTCCAATCAGTGGAAGCAGGCTAATGGCATAAAGAATCCATCTTGGCCTCCACAGAGCCCAGACATTAATATCATTGATAAGAGTGTAAAGTACTCAAAGCTCAAGTTGAGTGGAGAGAAAATGAAATTCAAAAGGTGGCTAAATTATAGCAAGTTGTTCTTTACCTTTGGAGCAACCTCCATTTGCACACCATAAGGAGCCTTTAAACAAGTTTGCCAAAAACTCATGGTTATATCACAATAACTTGTATTAAATCCATCTGGTAAGTACATTTTTATTTCTTGAGTGATAAAATAAGGGTAGTAGTTGCAAATTTTTTTATTGATATTTTTATGTCAGCCATTTTGCAAACTCATTTATAGCAAAGTACTGTATACCAATATAATAGATGTGATTTTTTTTATTAGTTGTTATTGGCTTTGAACTAGTTGTCAGTAACTGCGAGTACTCTCAGATCTGTACTTAGTATCTTTTTTGTTGTTAGGGATGAGGGAGGATATATACTCTGCCATGTCAGGTCTGTGTTTTTGTTTGATGTTTTTCTGCTTTCTATCGATCAACTGATTTTTACAGTTTGTTCTAATGTTGTGCTGTTACACCACTGTCCCAGGTTAGGGGAGGGTTGAGCGCTCACAAACATGTTCAACCCTGCCACATTCTTTATGTGCCTGTCCCAAGTCAGGAGCCTGTAGTTCAGTGGTTGTTGTTGGTTCGTGTCTGTCATATTTGTTTTTCATAAATTATTTTGTTATAAATTAGGCCGTTAGTTTTCTCAATTGATTTGTTTCATATTTTTCTTGTTGGGGCCTTTTATAGCCAACTATACAGTATGGGTTTTTCTCATTGTAGTAGGCCGTATGGTTGCCTATAATTGCTTACCCAGTACATCCACTTCATTGAACTTTGGTGGATAGTTGTCTCATTGGCAATCATACCACATATCCTTATTTTTATAGTAAGTAAATATGTCTGACCTACCTGTCTTAACAGTGATAACATTGGACTTGTCTCCAGTAACACTTAGCTTTGTTCTTCCAGCAACATATATTTCATATTCAGTACTAAGAGACAGTGATATCAATGTGGTTTTAGTTGATGGTACTGGCACTGTTAACTGTAAATAATAATAGCATTATTTGTTTTTGTTTGTTCTTTGAACTGTAAATAATAATAAATTGTTTTACAGCCTCTATTTTGGTTGTAGAGGCTATGTAATAACAAACTTTTTTCAATTCTGTTCAATAAATAGATCTGACAAATTTGATCTCATTACTTAAGAAGTTAAGCAGAAGAAGTTTCAAAAGTAATTAGTAAACAATTATGATATCAACAACATATATAAATTGGCCATTTAAGAATCTGAATAATTCTGGATAAGTTTTTTAGTAGTATACACTTAATATTTTGACTGGCTATCTACATCCTAAATAACTAAAATGACATTATTCTCATTATGTGGTATGAATAATGAAATTACCCATAGTTGTTTTATATTTTTAGTTAAGCAACTTACAATGATTCAATGAAAAAAAATGTAATATCACTATAAATGCATTATTTAAATTTTCATCAGTACCAAATTGTTATATAATACGATAAACTGCTTCGCTGAGCGCAGCTGGATACGCCCGCAGAGGTCCAACCCTGAACAGTTGGGGCAAAAATGGACACAATATTCAAGCTTGATACAGGTCTGAATTTGGATTGTAATTAAATATTTGACATATTATAGGTTTCTGAATAAATGTAGTCAAAGAACTTGAAATTGGTTACTGTAAATTCAGAAATTATTGCGTGCATTTATTATTGCGATTTTTCAAGAATGGACAAAAATGCGAGTTTTATAATTGCGATTTTGAAAAAAAGTGCATACAGGTCTATATTTTAGTTATCAGAATGCGAGTTCTTATTATTGCGATACTCACCCAGTCGCATTATTTCGCATTAATAAGAACCTCGCAATAATTTCTGAATTTACAGTATATGAATTGAATATACATTCAATTAAAGATTTCTTGCTGTTGTGCAATACACTGTGCTGTTGCGCAATACTTAGTAAATCTGTTGTCAGACTATAAACAAATAAAGTTCAATTTCTTCTCAATGTCATATTTGAAATTTATGAAAATCAATAGGGAGATTACATCAATAGCTATAAATAATTCACCAAAGTTTCATGAGAACTGCTGAAAGCATTTTTGAGTTATTGTCCAAAAACTAGAAAATCCCCCCTTTTTTAATGAATAAAACCCCATAACTCAGAAATGTAAAATCTAAAATTTATAAAATTCTAAAGGGAGATTACATCAACAAATATAAACAATTCACCAAAGTTTCATGAGAACTGTTGAAAGCATTTTTTAGTTATTGTCCGAAAACTGGAAAATCACCCTTTTTTTTTTATAAATAAAACCCTGTAACTCAGAAAAGTAAAATCTAAAATTTATAAAAATCCAAAGGGAGCTCATGTCAATAGATATAAACAATTCACCAAAATTTCTTGCAAGTTGGTGAAAGCATTCTTGAGTTATTGTCGGAAAACTGGAAAATCCCCCCTTTTTTAATGAATAAAACCCCAAAACATAGAAACGGTAAATCTGAAATTTATAATAAACTGCTTTGCTGAGCGCAGCTAGATAGGCCCGCAGATTTCCAACCCTGAACAGTTGGCATACATGTGATGGACTGTGAAACTCAGATCAGGAGATTGGGAATTTTTGTCAGGAGATTAGGACTCAGATCAGGAGATTTTTAATCGACATAAATTTTGTCGTAAATGTAACCGTGTGCTGTAGAAATTGTCTTTTAAAAGTGTTTTTTCTTCAACTTTCCATCCAAATGTATTATGTTTATAGTACCCTAACTGTACTTATATATTTTCTCTATCTTTATTCAACATGTTCAATCTAACACTCTTTTTTTTAGTATGTTCTTTACTTTATATCTTTTGTATCATTATTCTTTAGAATAATCACTGCTATCAGCTCATTTGTTAATCTATCT
Organism: Mytilus californianus; assembly: GCF_021869535.1. Lineage (NCBI taxonomy): Eukaryota > Metazoa > Mollusca > Bivalvia > Mytilida > Mytilidae > Mytilus > Mytilus californianus. The sequence continues at coordinate 46,415,105 of NW_026262723.1, read as the reverse complement.
GCAAAAAGATCTTTTTTGAATGTTAAGAAACACTGTCAATTAGAATAAAGGGTCATAGTTGTTATAGAAATTTCAATTCAAGCCTTAAAAGGAAGTATAGAACCCTCAAATTATTTTCAAATTATTATTTTTTTATTTGTCCTAAGACATTTAAAATCATTTAAAATCATTTAATTACCATCCTTTTATGATTATTTGTTCAATTTATATTTTATTTATATTCTTTTAAAAATTTCATTATTTAAAGGAAAGTAACTTAAAACAGGATAAATCAAGGGAAGTAACCCAAAATTCATTCTTAAATACACAAAGGTTTTATTACACAACGGCAGTTAGCCTGAGGAAATAATCCTTGATTACCAGTATGTTTGACACCCAAGCTGACAAGTGAAGCCATATAATTATGCCGGCGTTTTACGTTTCCGCAAATTGGCATTACTTTTCCGGGAAAAAAAGATGACGTTTCCGCAAAAAAAAGTCTACGTTTCCGAGAAAATAGTAACGATTCCGGAAAAAATAAATTATTACTTTTTCGAGAAAATAAGTAAGGAGTACCTTATCTGGACCCCTGCTGTTGTTTCAATCTTATCTACACAAACTTCGTTTGTGTCGAAGTATCAATCAGCGGGTGGCCAGTTAAAGGAGTACCTTGAACTTTGTCCTAAAGAAACCTGCAACAACTGATTGTAGCAGCATGATTTTTTTGTAACAGCAGTATGCATTGCACATTCAAAGTCAATATGATTACCTCGGACTGGAGAGTTAGTCTTCGGGAAGTGCACACATCAATAAGCAGATCCCACATTTTGATAAAAGTGGAAGTAGCGCAAACACAAGCGGAATGTAGTTACCATTTAACACCCATGTATTGAATAATTAACTGTGCCATCTATGAAAATATTAGTTATTTCATTGAATAGACGATCATAGACATTTCAAGTTGGTGAAACATAAAAATATAACAATTCCAACATCATCATCTTTCACTAAGGTGAAACTTTCATTTTTTTATATCTAGTATACTGTAGATATAAGACCATAACCTATTTTGTATAAAAATATGAAATAAATAATTTATCTAACATATATTCAAATATTAATAATTTACGACCAGGTAAATTTCCGGAAAAGTAATAAATACAATTTCTGGAAACGTATACTTTAAGTTTCCGGAAATGTAGTATTGGAACTTTGAAAAATTAGCGGAAATGCAATACGCCCAATTATGCATGTTAATTGATTTACAGGTAAAATATAACTTCAGGTAATGTCAGTTACACCACACCAGATATGTTTGGCTGAAATTTTTCATTCATGAAATATTTCATACACGGGATTTTTTTCTCTTCAACGGGAGGTCGGGAGGAGACCCCTGAAAACGGGATTATTGTACTCCTGTCGGGAGGTTCACATGTATAAGTTGTGGCAAAAATGGACACAATATTCAAGCTTGATACAGGTCTGAATTTGGATTGTAATTAAATATTTGACATATTATAGGTTTCTGAATAAATGTAGTCAAAGAACTTGAAATTGGTTATATGAATTGAATTTATATTCAATTAAAGATTTCTTGCTGTTGTGCAATACTTAGTAAATCTGTTGTCAGACTATAAACAAATAAAGTTCAATTAATTCTCAATGTCATATTAGAAATTTATGAAAATAAAAAGGGAGCTTACATCAATAGACATAAACAATTCACCAAAGTTTCATGAGAATTGGTGACAGCAGTTTTGAGTTATTGTCCGAAAACTGGAAAATCACCCTTTTTTTAATGAATAAAACCCCATAAGGCCCGAGAACACAGTTATTTCGTAGTGCATTTCTTTTAGACAATAAAGTCAAATTAAATAAAATGCTTCGCTGGGGCGCAGCTTGATACGACCGCAGAGGTCGAACCCTGAACAGTTGGGGCAAGTATGGACACAACATTCAAGCTTGATACAGCTCTGAATTTGGATTGTTATTAAATATTTGACACAGCATAGGTTTCTGACACAGAAAGAATGTGGTCTAAGAACTTGAATTTTTTTAATTTACCTATTATGGTCCAATGTCCAAAATCAAAATACATGGTTAGATTCAGCATATCAAAGAACCCCATATATTCAATTTTTGTTAAAATAAAACAAAGTTTCATTTTGGACCCCAACTTGGACAAACTTGAAAACTTGGCCCATAATCAAAAATCTAAACACATGTTTAGATTCAGCTTATCAAAGAACCCCAAGAATTCAATTTTTGCTAAAATCAAACTATGTTTAATTTTGGACCCTTTGGACCTTAATGTAGACCAATTTAAAAAACGGGACTTACAATTAAAAATCTAAAAACACGGTTAGATTTGGAATATCAAAGAACCCCAATAATTCAATTTTTGATGAAATCAAACAAAGTTTAATTTTGGACCCTTTTGACCTCAATATGAACCAATTTGATAGCGGGGCCCACAAATAAAAAATCTAAATTCATGGTTAGATTCAGCATATCAAAGAACCCCATATATTCAATTTTTGTTGAAATCAAAAAAAGTTTAATTTTGGACCCCAACTTGGTCCAACTTGAAAACTGGGCCCATAATCAAAAATCTAAACACATGTTTAGATTCAGCATATCAAAGAACCCCAAGAATTCAATTTTTGTTAAAATCAAACTAAGTTTAATTTTGGACCCTTTGGACCTCAATGAAGACCAATTTAAAAAAAACGGGACCCAAATTAAAAATCTAAAAACACGGTTAGATTTGGCATATCAAAGAACCCCAATAATTCAATTTTTGATGAAATCAAACAAAGTTTAATTTTGGACCCCAATTTGGACCAACTTGAAAACTGGGCCCATAATCAAAAATCTAAATACATGTTTAGATTCAGCATATCAAAGAACCCCATATATTCAATTTTTGTTGAAATCAAACAAAGTTTAAATACTGGACCCTATCTTGGACCAACTTGAAAACTGGGCCCATAATCAAAAATCTAAACACATGTTTAGATTCAACATATCAAAGAACCCCAAGAATTCAATTTTTGTTAAAATCAAACTAAGTTTAATTTTGGACCCTTTGGACCTTAATGTAGACCAATTTAAAAAACAGGACCCAAAATTAAAAATCTAAATACATGGTTAGATTTGGAATATCAAAGAACCCTAATAATTCAATTTTAGATGAAATCAAACAAAGTTTAATTTTGGACCCTTTTGACCTCAATATGAACCAATTTGATAACGGGGTCCACAAATAAAAAATCTAAATACATGGTTAGATTCAGCATATCAAAGAACCCCATATATTCAATTTTTGTTGAAATCAAACAAAGTTTAATTTTGGACCCCAATTTGGACCAACTTGAAAACTGGGCCAAAAATCAAAAATCTAAATACATGTTTAGATTCAGCATATCAAAGAACCTCATATATTCAATTTTTGCTAAAATCAAACAAAGTTTAATTTTGGACCCTTTGGACCTTAATGTAGACCAATTTGAAAACTGGACCCAAAATTAAAAATCTAAATACACTGTTAGATTCGGCATAACAAATAAATAAATGTGATCAAAGATTTTACAAATCTAATGCGCCATACTGTGCAATTAAAGATTACTTCTTGAAATTTTTCAATATTTGAAATTTGAAAAAAAAATAATATTTGAAGAATAATTCTTTTTAATTTCTGAAATCTGAAATGAGAAAAAATTGACCCCCACAATTTCTTTTTATCCCCCCCCCCCCCCTTTTTTCCCCCAAAAAATTCTTTCCCTCAAGATATGGTCAAAATCTCAATTCAAATTTCCAAAGGAGTTGGCAACCATAATTACCCATTTAAATTTACCATAGTGCTAACTTAATCTATTTTATAATAGAATTAAAAATATAGTGTCAAATCTTTCATATGGATTTTTTTGTAAAAAAAAAGATGCAACATTTGCAGATATTTTTACTGGTCTTCCTTTATAAATATGCATTTCTTTAAACATAATTTAAAAGCAGTGTAAGGGAAGTAACCAAAACGTTGTATTTGGATTACCTCCCTTACACTGTTTTAATTTATCTTTATTGTTCATTAACCATTACTTTATACATAATTTAAAAGCAGTGTAAGGGAGATAATTTCAATGATGTATTTGATTTATCTCCCTTACACTGCTTTAAATTATGTTTTGTACTAAAGTATTTGTCCATTAACCAGGACAACCTTGTTTTTCCCCCTTTTTTGCCCCTAATTCCTAAACGGTTTGAGCCATAACCCCCCAAAGCAAATCCTAACCATCCCTTTGTGGTATGGAAACTTGTAGTATAATTTCAGAGAGATCCATACACCGTTCCACAGTTATTGTCTGGAAACTAGAAAATGCTTATTTTTGGCCCCTTTTTGGCCCCTAATTCCTTAACTGTTGGTACCATAACCCCCAAAATCAATCCCAACCTTCCTTTTGTGGTATTTAACCTTATGGTCAAATTTCAAAAAGATCCATTCACTTAAACTAAAGTTAGAGTGCGAAAACCAATGTGTATTCGGACGACGACGCCGGACGACAACGACGACGCCGACGCCAACGTCATACCAATATACGACCACAAAATTTTTTTGTGGTCGTATAAAAAATCGCACCTGCTCTATCTCAAAAAGATTTTTACAGTGTAGTGTACTACTATTGGGACAAATAATATCAAAATTATAGAAAAGTCTACCAGCTCTAACTCAAAATATTGACAATTCTATGTTAAGGGGGTCTAAAATTCAGTTTGACAGCTTCAGACATACTAATTTTTGACCTTTTTAAACTGGACCTAATCACTACTTAACATAAAGATTCAGCACCCAAATTTTTTTAACATGTAATTTCATCCCCTTACTTAATATTTCATGCATTAAATATAAAGAAATAAATTTGGAAAGTGTATGAAAAAAATTTGCAAGTTATACACTGTCCACACTAGGGACTATATTTGTAGACAACGAAAATCGAAGGACGATAACTGTGTCCTCGGACCATAACTCAGAAATGTAAAATGTAAAATTTATAAAATTCTAAAGGGAGCTTACATCAATACATACAAACAATTCACCAAAGTTTCATAAGAATTGCTGAAAGCATTTTTTAGTTTTTGTCAGAAAACTGGAAAATCCCCCCTTTTTTTATGAATAAAACCCTGTAACTCGGAAACGTAAAATCTAAAATTTATAAAAATCAATAGGGAGCTCATGTCAATAGATATAAACAATTCACCACAATTTCTTGCAAGTTGGTGAAAGCATTCTTGACTTGTTGTCCGAAAACTGGAAAATCCCCCTTTTTTTAATGAATAAAACCCCATTACTCAGAAACGCAAAATCTAAATTCTATAAAAAACGAAAGGGAGCTCACCTCAATAGATATAAACAATTCATCAAAGTTTTATGCAAATTGGTTAAAGCATTTTTGAGTTAATGTCCGACATGTTGACGACAGACAGACGGACGGACGGACGGACAGACAGACGGACCACGGTATACCATAATACGTCCCGTAAAAGGGCGTATAAAAAACGAAAGGGAGCTCACGTCAATAGATATAAACAATTCACCAAAGTTTCATGCATATTGGTTAAAGCTTTTTTGAGTTAATGTCTGACATGGTGACGACGGACGGACGGACAGACCGATGGTCAACGGTATACCATAATACATCCCGTAAACGGACGTATAAAAATAGAGAAAAAGGTCAAAGAGTCAACCACTAAATATAAAAGGTAAATCACCAAAATCATTAAAGATGTGAATTCCAAGTGTCAAGTCCAACTTTGATGAGGCAATCTTGTTTCAAATTCAACCTTACAGCTTAATCCTACAAAAACTACTGCTATCCATGCATAGTATGAAGTAGTTTTGTCAAGTTTGGATTTATATCAATGAAAACTGTAAGATATTCAATTTACACGGACAAACATCTCCATCAGTAGATATGGCCAATATGTTGATAGAAGAAACTGTCAAAATCAATCTGATGAAAAATAACTATAGAGGTTTACAATAAGGGTGAACTAGACACAAATTGTTTCCCCACTTATTGTGGGAGACATTATTAAGTACTGTAAATTCAGAAATTAATGCGAGGTTTTTATTAATGCAAATAATGCCACTTGGTGACTATTGCAATAATAAGAACTCGCATTCTGATATCTGATACATATATCTGTATGCAGATTTTCCTGAAATCGCAATAATTAATCTCGCATTTTTGTCCATTCTTCAAAAACTGCAATGATAAATGCATGCAATAATTTCTGAATTTACAGTATGGTAAATCTCTGGGAATCAATCTGTATTTTACCATACTTCAAAATTACCATTCTTTAAAATACTATATTCTTACTTCTTTTGGAATTCCATTTTCTATTCTAATTTTATAGAAGACAACATAATCAGCTATGTTAGCAATGTACTCTGGAGCAGTCCATGTCAGGTCTATAGTATTCCCAGTTATAGCTCCTGCCTGTAGATCTTTTGGAGCTAATGGTGGAAAATCTATAAGATTAAAATGGCAATACTTTAACATGTAAACTATGCAAAACTTTCAGTCAATTAATCACGACTGAAGGAACAGGGCCAAATAATCTCCGCTGAAACAGATATACAACTGCATACCAAATATCATTGACTTACCATTAGTAGAGCAGCGGTGCCCCTTTTAACTGACCTAATCACAAACTTCAGCAAATTGTTGACACAGACATAAACAACATGCCTAAGTTTCGCCTCTGTGAATTCATCTAGGTGAGACAAACATTGGAATAATATTTCCTACTGTGTGCAATTGCTTATAACATTAACCATTTAGTTTATTAGAAATATCAATATCTTAAATCAGTTCTGTCTTTATTCACCTGAAAGAAAAGGCAAATTTTTACACTAATACTGGTCATCTTAAGATTTTGGGTAGGCTCATTGATAGTTTTTTATGACAAGCTTTTTTCTAAATATTCTGCTTAATAATGTAATGGTGTGTATCTTGATTGACCAGGATGGTTTTTTTTGTCATCGAAAAAAAAAAAATGTTTTGTTTTTGATATATTAAGGATGTTCGCTCCTCCTGTTTTTGAATTTTTGTCAGATATTCGGAATTCTCTGGTTTTATCCATGTATTGCCTTTAATTTTTTTTGCCCACTAAGCCCTACTTTTCTTTTCATAATCTTATTACATATAGTTTCTAATGCCATATTTGAAAATTTTATAAAATCCTTGTAATATTTTCATTGTTTTTAAAAGAAAAAAGCTGCCAATGTTAACTGTATGAAAAATCTAGAGAGAATCATTTCCCGCCAAATTTTCAATGGCTTATATCTCAAAAACAAGCACACGGACCCATCATTTTTTTCTTCATTTTCAGTTCCGTTATTTATATTCTATCAATTTACAACAGTCTTCTAAAAAGCTTGTTATTTTGAAACAGAGTAGCAAACATCCTTAATAATGTTTTAAAACCTTGATAATTTTAAAAGTTTTAAAAACAAGCTGTGACACACTAAAGTGTTATGTCATTGAATGGTTAATAAATTCTCTTTGGTCCTGGCATTTTTTTCATCTGATGGTTATTACTTCCATGCAAGGGTGTTCATTTGGCTGTGCAAGATGTAACAAGAGGCTGTCAGAGAGACAGCAAACCGGATTGTCCTGCAGAGGTTGAACCCTGAACAGTTGAGCAAGTATGGACACTACATTTAAACTTAAAACAGCTCTGAATTTGGATTGTGATTGAACATTTGACACATCATAGGTTTGTGACACAAAATGAATGTAGTCAAAGAACTGATATATTTGAAATTGGACATTTAAATACTTATTATGGTCCAATATCCAAAATCTAAGTACATATTAGAATCAGCATATCAAAGAACCCCAAGAATTCAATTTTTGATGAAATCAGACAAAATTTTAATCTAGGACCCTTTGGACCTCAATGTGGACCAATTTGATAAAGGAGCCCACAATCCAAAATCTCTCAATACATGGTTAGATTCAGCATTTCAAAGAACCCCATAAATTCAATTTTTGTTGAACCAAACAAAGTTTAATTTTGGACCCTGATTTGGACCAACTTGAAAACTGGGCCTAAAAATCTAATATTTAAATAGAGTTTGGATTCAGCATTTGAAAGAACCCTATATATATATTTAATTTATGTTGAAATGAAACACAGGTTAATTTTATCCATAATATTTTCGGTGCAAATGGAAATAACTCAAACTGGATAAATAGTTCTCTAAAATAAGATATGATGCAATTTTTCAAATTATAATCAATAATAAACAACCAGTGATTACTAAGCTCTCTAAAATTAGATATGATTTAACACTCAAACATTGTAAGAATCAGTATATCAAAGAACCAAAGAATTCAATATTTGATGAAATTAAACAAAAGTTTAATTTAGGACCCTTTGGACCTCAATGTGGTATTATCTTATTAATAATGAAAAGCTCAACCGTTTACAAGTTCTTAAACAGGAGGGGGGTGGGGTGACCCAAGGGGACTCACCTTATATTTCATTTGATTTGTTTTATTGTCCCATACAAGAATATATATGGTTTCGGGGTGGGAATCTTGACCATTTACAAGTTTTAAAAAGGAAGGGGGGTGGGGGTAACCCCAGGGGACTTTCCTTCAATTTCATTTGATTTGTTTTATTGTCCCATTCAAGAATATATATGGTTTAGGGGTGCCGATCTCGACCGTTTACAAGTTATCAAAAAGAAGGGGGGTGGGGGTTACCCCCATGGACTTTCCCTATATTTCATTTGATTTGTTTTATTGTCCCATACAAGAATATATATGGATTAGGGGTGGGGATCTCGACCGTTTACAAATTCTCAAACAGGAGGGGGTGGGGTGACCCCAGGGGACTCACCTTTTATTTCATTTGATTTGTTTTATTGTCCCATACAAGAATATATATGGTTTCGGGGAAGGGATCTTGACTGTTTACAAGTTTTCAAAAAAAAGGGGGGTGGGGGTGACCCCCCTGGACTTCCCCTATATTTCATTTGATTTGTTTTATTGTCCCATACAAGAATATATATGGTTTTGGGGTAAGGATCTTGACCGTTTACTAGTTCTCAAACAGGAGGGGGGTGGGGGTGACCCAAGGGGACTAGTCTTATATTTCATTTGATTGTTTTATTGTCCCATACAAGAAAATATATGGTTTCGGGGTGGGGATCTTGACCGTAAACAAGTTTTCAAAAAAAAAGGGGGTGGGGGTTTCCCCAGGGGACTTCCCCTCAATTTCATTTGATTTGTTTTATTGTCCCATTCAAGTATATATATGGTTTAGGGGTGGGGATCTCGACCGTTTACAAGTTATCAAAAAGAAGGGGAGGTGGGGGTTACCCCCATGGACTTTTTCTATATTTCAATTGATTTGTTTTATTGTCCCATACAAGAAAATATATGGTTTCGGGGTGGGGATCTTGACCGTAAACAAGTTTTAAAAAAAAAAGGGGGTGGGGGTTTCCCCAGGGGACTTCCCCTCAATTTCATTTGATTTGTTTTATTGTCCCATTCAAGTATAAATATGGTTTAGGGGTGGGGATCTCGACAGTTTACAAGTTATCAAAAAGAAGGGGAGGTGGGGGTTACCCCCATTGACTTTTTCTATATTTCATTTGATTTGATTTATTGTCCCATACAAGAATATATATGGTTTCGGGGTGGGGATCTTGACCGTTTACAAGTTCTTAAAAAGAAGGGGGTGGGGGTGACCCCCATGGACTTCCCCTATATTTTCATTTGATTTGTGTTATTGTCCCATACAAGAATATATATGGCTTAAGGGTGGGGATCTCGACCGTTTACAAGTACTCAAACAGGAGGGGGTTGGGGTGACCCCAGGGGACTCGCCTTTTACTTCATTTGATTAGTTTTATTGTCCCATACAAGAATATTTATGGTTTCGAGGAGGGAATCTTGACTGTTTACAAGTTTTCAAAAAAAAAGGGGGGTGGGGGTGACCCCCCTGGACTTCCCCTATATTTTCATTTGATTTGTGTTATTGTCCCATACAAGAATATATATGGTTTAGGGGTAAGGATCTTGACCGTTTACTAGTTCTCAAACAGGAGGGGGGTGGGGGTGACCCAAGGGGACTAGCCTTATATTTCATTTGATTTGTTTTATTGTCCCATACAAGAAAATATATGGTTTCGGGGTGGGAATCTTGACCGTAAACAAGTTTTCAAAAAAAAGAAGGTGGGGGTTTATTGTCCCATACAAGAATATATATGGTTTAGGGGTAAGGATCTTGACCGTTTACTAGTTCTCAAACAGGAGGGGGGTGGGGGTGACCCAAGGGGACTAGCCTTATATTTCATTTGATTTGTTTTATTGTCCCATACAAGAAAATATATGGTTTCGGGGTGGGAATCTTGACCGTAAACAAGTTTTCAAAAAAAAGAAGGTGGGGGTTTCCCCAGGGGACTTCCCCTCAATTTCATTTGATTTGTTTTATTGTCCCATTCAAGTATATATATGGTTTAGGGGTGGGGATCTCGACTGTTTACAAGTTATCAAAAAGAAGGGGAGGTGGGGGTTACCCCCATGGACTTCTTCTATATTTCATTTGATTTGATTTATTGTCCCATACAAGAATATATATGGTTTCGGGGTGGGGATCTTGACAGTTTACAAGTTCTCAAAAAGAAGGGGGTGGGGGTGACCCCCATGGACTTCCCCTATATTTTCATTTGATTTGTGTTATTGTCCCATACAAGAATATATATGGCTTAAGGGTGGGGATCTCGACCGTTTACAAGTACTCAAACAGGAGGGGGTTGGGGTGACCCCAGGGGACTCGCCTTTTACTTCATTTGATTAGTTTTATTGTCCCATACAAGAATATTTATGGTTTCGAGGAGGGGATCTTGACTGTTTACAAGTTTTCAAAAAAAAAGGGGGGTGGGGGTGACCCCCCTGGACTTCCCCTATATTTTCATTTGATTTGTGTTATTGTCCCATACAAGAATATATATGGTTTAGGGGTAAGGATCTTGACCGTTTACTAGTTCTCAAACAGGAAGGGGGTGGGGGTGACCCAAGGGGACTAGCCTTATATTTCATTTGATTTGTTTTATTGTTTCATACAAGAAAATATATGGTTTCGGGGTGGGAATCTTGACCGTAAACAAGTTTTCAAAAAAAAAGAAGGTGGGGGTTTCCCCAGGGGACTTCCCCTCAATTTCATTTGATTTGTTTTATTGTCCCATTCAAGTATATATATGGTTTAGGGGTGGGGATCTCGACTGTTTACAAGTTATCAAAAAGAAGGGGAGGTGGGGGTTACCCCCATGGACTTCTTCTATATTTCATTTGATTTGATTTATTGTCCCATACAAGAATATATATGGTTTCGGGGTGGGGATCTTGACCGTTTACAAGTTCTCAATAAAATGCTTCGCTGGGGCGCAGTTTGATACGACCGCAGAGGTCGAACCCTGAACAGTTGGGGCAAGTATGGACACAACATTCAAGCTTGATGCAGCTCTGAATTTGGATTGTTATTAAATATTTGACACAGCATAGGTTTCTGACACAGAAAGAATGTGGTCTAAGAACTTGAATTTTTTTAATTTACCTATTATGGTCCAATGTCCAAAATCAAAATACATGGTTAGATTCAGCATATCAAAGAACCCCATATATTCAATTTTTGTTAAAATCAAACAAAGTTTAATTTTGGACCCCAACTTGGACAAACTTGAAAACTGGGCCCATAATCAAAAATCTAAACACATGTTTAGATTCAGCATATGAAAGAACCCCAAGAATTCAATTTTTGCTAAAATCAAACTAAGTTTAGTTTGGACCCTTTGGACCTTAATGTAGACCAATTTAAAAAAACGGGACTTAAAATTAAAAATCTAAATAAATGGTTAGATTTGGAATATCAAAGACCCCCAATAATTCAATTTTTGATGAAATCAAACAAAGTTTAATTTTGGACCCTTTTGACCTCAATATGAACCAATTTGATAGTGGGGCCCACAAATAAAAAATCTAAATACATGGTTAGATTCAGCATTTCAAAGAACCCAATATATTCAATTTTTGTAGAAATCAAACAAAGTTTAATTTTGGACCCCAATTTGGACCAACTTGAAAACTGGGCCCAAAATCAAAAATCTAAATACATGTTTAGATTCAGCATATCAAAGAACCTCATATATTCAATTTTTGCTAAAATCAAACAAAGTTTAATTTTGGACCCTTTGGACCTTAATGTAGACCAATTTGAAAACTGGACCCAAAATTAAAAATCTAAAAACACGGTTAGATTTGGCATATTAAAGAACCCCAATAATTCAATTTTTGATGAAATCAAACAAAGTTTAATTTTGGACCCTTTTGACCTCAATGTGAACCAATTTGATAGCGGGGCCTACATAAAAAATCTAAATACATGGTTAGATTCAGCATATCAAAGAACCTCATATATTCAATTTTTGTTGAAATCAAACAAAGTTTAATTTTGGACCCCAATTTGGACCAACTTGAAAACCGGGCCCATAATCAAAAATCTAAATACATGTTTAGATTCAGCATATCAAAGAACCCCATATATTCAATTTTTGTAGAAATCAAACAAAGTTTAATTTTGGACCCCAATTTGGACCAACTTGAAAACTGGGCCCAAAATCAAAAATCTAAATACATGTTTAGATTCAGCATATCAAAGAACCTCATATATTCAATTTTTGCTAAAATCAAACAAAGTTTAATTTTGGACCCTTTGGACCTTAATGTAGACCAATTTGAAAACTGGACCCAAAATTAAAAATCTAAATACACTGTTAGATTCGGCATAACAAATAAATAAATGTGATCAAAGATTTTACAAATCTAATGCGCCATACTGTGCAATTAAAGATTACTTCTTGAAATTTTTCAATATTTGAAATTTGAAAAAAAAAAATATTTGAAGAATAATTCTTTTTAATTTCTGAAATCTGAAATGAGAAAAAATTGACCCCCCACAATTTCTTTTTATCCCCCCCCCCTTTTTTCCCCAAATAAATTCTTTCCCTCAAGATATGGTCATAATCTCAATTCAAATTTCCAATGGAGTTGGCAACCATAATTACCCATTTAAATTTACCATAGTGCTAACTTAATCTATTTTATAATAGAATTAATAAAAATATAGTGTCAAATCTTTCATATGGATTTTTTTGTAAAAAAAAAAGATGCAACATTTGCAGATATTTTTACTGGTCTTCCTTTATAAATATGCATTTCTTTAAACATAATTTAAAAGCAGTGTAAGGGAAGTAACCAAAACGTTGTATTTGGATTACCTCCCTTACACTGTTTTAAATTATCTTTATTGTTCATTAACCATTACTTTATACATAATTTAAAAGCAGTGTAAGGGAGATAATTTCAATGATGTATTTGATTTATCTCCCTTACACTGCTTTAAATTATGTTTTGTACTAAAGTATTTGTCCATTAACCAGGACAACCTTGTTTTTCCCCCTTTTTTGCCCCTAATTCCTAAACGGTTTGAGCCATAACCCCCCAAAGCAAATCCTAACCATCCCTTTGTGGTATGGAAACTTGTAGTATAATTTCAGAGAGATCCATACACCGTTCCACAGTTATTGTCTGGAAACTAGAAAATGCTTATTTTTGGCCCCATTTTGGCCCCTAATTCCTTAACTGTTGGTACCATAACCCCCAAAATCAATCCCAACCTTCCTTTTGTGGTATTTAACCTTATGGTCAAATTTCAAAAAGATCCATTTACTTAAACTAAAGTTAGAGTGCGAAAACCAATGTGTATTCGGACGACGACGACGACGACGCCAACGTCATACCAATATACGACCACAAAATTTTTTTGCGGTCGTATAAAAAGAAGGTGGTGGGGGTGACCCCCATGGACTTCCCCTATATTTTCATTTGATTTGTGTTATTGTCCCATACAAGAATATATATGGCTTAGGGGTGGGGATCTCGACCGTTTACAAGTACTCAAACAGGAGGGGGTTGGGGTGACCCCAGGGGACTCGCCTTTTACTTCATTTGATTAGTTTTATAGTCCCATACAAGAATATTTATGGTTTCAGGGTGGGGATCTTGACCATTTACAAGATAAAACTCAAATTTATTTCATGAATCAGTCTCAAAACACCAAAATAATTCTCTAAAACTAGATATGACTTAACCACTCATAAATCTCTAAAATTAGATATGATTTTATATCTATCAATTAAACACATCACTTTTCAAAACAAATAACTCAAACTTATTTCCAAAAACCAGTAAAAAACCAGTAACAAAACACCAAAATAATTCTCTAAAATTAGATATGACTTAAACACTCATAAATCTCTAAAATTAGATATGATTTTATATCTATCAATTAAACACATCACTTTTCAAAACAAATAACTCAAACTTATTTACATAAACCAATAAAAAACCAGCAAAATACTTCTCTAAAATCAGATATCATGTTATATCTATTTCCATATTATAATCAAATTTAATTAATAGTTGCTAATATTGTTTCTTTCATGTGTCAAAAAATAATACAGATCTGCAACTTATCTATCAATGTCAAAAACTTGATCTCATAATAAAAATAGATTATTATCTAATTAAAAACAAGTTTAGATTCAGCACTTAAAGAACCCTATATATATTTAATTTATGTTCAAATATAACACACACAAACTGATTAATTTTCCCAGGGGACCTGCCCTTTATTTCATATGATTTGTTTTTTTGTCCCATACAAGGATATATATGGTTTAGGGGCGGGGATCTCAACCATTTACAAGTTCTTAAACAGGAAGAAGGTGGGAATGACCCCAAGGAACTCACCTTTTATTTCATATCATTTGTTTTATTGTAACATACAAGAATATATATGGTTTCGCCGTGGGGATCTTGACCATTTACAAGTTTTCAAAAAAAAGGAGAGTAGGGGTTACCCCAGGGGACTTCCCCTAAATTTAATTTGCTTTAATTTATTGTCCCATACAAGTACATATATGGTTTAGGGGTGGGGATCTCAACCGTTTACAAGTTTTCAAAAAGAAGGGGATAGGGTTTACCCCCGTGGACTTCCCCTATATTTCATTTGATTTGATATATTGTCCCATACAAGAATATATATGGTTTCTGGGTGGGAATCTTGACCGTTTACAAGTTATCAAAAAAAAGGGGGGTAGGGGTTACCCCAATGGACTTCCCCTATATTTCAATCAGAAAACAGTAAATTTTCAAATAGATCTGTCACTCCAATGATTATCATATGCTAAAATATTTCAAAGATCTAATTAATAATGAAAATAAATCATTATCATATGCTGAAATATTTATAATATCTAATTGAACAGAACTATGGTTGTTTAACATAGTACTCTAACATAATAAATAATGTAATAATCTTCAAAATTTCTAATGATATAGCTTATAATCATTACCACTTAGGAAATAGATAATTTTCAAATAAATCTGTCACTCCAATTTTTATTCTGAGATAAGACAAATCATAAAAAGATAACAACAGTAAAATATTTAAAAATTCTACTTTTGGATATTAAAAAGGAAGATAACTCACAAAGGAGATATACTAAAATCTTGAAAATTAATAGAGACCTTCATTAAGTCCCAGGAAACAACATATTTAAATTTGAAAAAAATTTGTTAAAGCGTTTTCATGTTAATGTGCGGACGCTATTTGGCAGCCGCCAGAGCTGCCCAGCCGCCCGCCGTATATAACCATTATAATAACCGATATTTCCTTCGAAAATCCGGTTAAAAATAGAAAGCAATATCCAGTTGGAATCTGATATCTCATGTAGGAAAAGTGCCATACTCTCTAAAGAACACTTCCTACAACTCTTTTAGGGAACTGTAGATGGCATGTTGCAAGGCAAAATTTCAGCCCATAATTCTGGTCAAGCCACTTTGCAGAGCTTACCTACATTATTGTAAGTTGTTCTCATCCTAAAAATGCATGAAATATTTAGGATTAGAAAAATCAATAAAACTAATGGCAAGATCGAACAAGATATACCCAGAGTTATTGCTCACTAATAAAATCTCGCTCACTTATATCAACAACGTCAATGTTGTTTTAATGTGATGAAAATTTCAAACATGTGCATGACATTCTGAAAGATATAAATTTTCAGCAAACAGAAAGTAGAACATTGAAGGCACTGAAAATGTGTTGTACAGTATGGCAGACAGATTTAAACTGGAATACCCCTCCTTTTGAGCATAGGCATAATGAAACTTATCAATTAACAACTGGAGCATGAAATTATGTCAAGGTCATATGTCAGATAAACATATACTCCCAAAAACAAATACAAAGCCATGATATTTGTAAAACAGATATATACTCCTCACAAACAACTCAATTATTAAATGTTTGTTGACCTATCATGTATAATAACTGATAAAATAAAGCTGATCTTTTTAAAATACCTTCAAAAGAAAAACAAGAGGCTCACATGAGTAAAAATATGTCATTTTGATATTTATGTTTACCTTTATCATGTTTATTCCAATCAATTATGTTTGATTATTTGTAAATTTCATTTAGTTGCATTTTTTGTAGATCATGTACTGAGGATAATTTTCACTGTTTATACCTTATTCATATCTATTAAAATTTGAAAATTGCCAAATTATAAAAATCAGTAAAAAAATCATCATTTAAGAGTTTAATTCATATAAGGAGTATGACTATTTTGGCCATGTTGACTAACTTGTAGATCTCATTTTGCTATTAAATCTTTTTTTCAATTCCAAGTTTCTCTCTATCTTCTATAGTTTTTGACAAAAATTAAACTAGAGGCTTTAAAAAGCATGTGTTGCTCACCCAGGTCTATGTGCATCTTCAACAATGGAGTGTCTCCAACATTTTGGACTAGATTAGAATGCATGACAAAAATCTCTTTTTTGTTGATCTTGTATTGCTGATAGTTTTTTCTGTTTACAGTTTCTCTCTCTCTTCATTAGTTTTTGTCCAAAACTTAGAAAAGGATAAAAAAAAATCGTCATTTAGGGGCAACTAGATATCATTGAGATGGGAGCCATCTCTTTGGGCCCCGCTGTGAATAATGTGTGGTAAAAAATTTGTATCTTTATCATTGGACATGGGGTTGTCAACTAAAACCAAAGTTTTTGACCTTGACCTTTGACCTAGGAAGTTGAACATAAATTATGACACACCCTCTGGTGTTGGTTTATATACATATCAAGTATAAACTTTGAAATCATAACGGTTCTCAAGATATAGAGCGGACACGATCTTTACCATAGGACATGGGGTTGTCAACTAAAACCAAAGTTGTACATACATTATGACACACCCTCTGGTGTTGGTTAATATACATATCAAGTATAAACTTTGAAATCATAACGGTTCTCAAGATATAGAGCGGACATGATCTTTACCATAGGACATGGGGTTGTCAACTAAAACCAAAGTTTTTGACCTTGAACTTTGACCTAGGAAGTTGTACATACATTATGACACACCCTCTGGTGTTGGTTAATATACATATCAAGTATAAACTTTGAAATCATAACGGTTCTCAAGATATAAAGCGGACACGATCTTTACCATAGGACATGGGGTTGTCAACAAAAACCAAAGTTTTTGACCTTGACCTTTGACCTAGGAAGTTGTACATACATTATGACACACCCTCTGGTGTTGGTTAATATACATATCAAGTATAAACTTTGAAATCATAACGGTTCTCAAGATATAGAGCGGACACGATCTTTACCATAGGACATGGGGTTGTCAACTAAAACCAAAGTTTTTGACCTTGACCTTTGACCTAGGAAGTTGTACATACATTATGACACACCCTCTGGTGTTGGTTAATATACATATCAAGTATAAACTTTGATATCATAACGGTTCTCAAGATATAGAGCGGACACATTCTTTACCATAGGACATGGGGTTGTCAACTAAAACCAAAGTTTTTGACCTTGACCTTTGACCTAGGAAGTTGTACATACATTATGACACACCCTCTGGTGTTGGTTTATATACATGTCAAGTCATAACGGTTCTCAAGATATAGAGTGGACACGATCTTTACCATAGGACATGGGGTTGTCAACTAAAACCGAAGTTTTTGACCTTGACCTTCGACCTAGGAAGTTGTACATAAATTATGACACACCCTCTGGTGTTGGTTTATATACATATCAAGTATAAACTTTGAAATCATAACGGTTCTCAAGATATAGAGCGGACACGATCTTTACCATAGGACATGGGGTTGTCAACTAAAACCAAAGTTGTACATAAATATGACACACCCTCTGGTGTTGGTTAATATACATATCAAGTATAAACTTTGAAATCATAACGGTTCTCAAGATATAGAGCGGACACGATCTTTACCATAGGACATGGGGTTGTCAACTAAAACCAACGTTTTTGACCTTGAACTTTGACCTAGGAAGTTGTACATACATTATGACACACCCTCTGGTGTTGGTTAATATACATATCAAGTATAAACTTTGAAATCATAACGGTTCTCAAGATATAGAGCGGACACGATCTTTACCATAGGACATGGGGTTGTCAACAAAAACCAACGTTTTTGACCTTGAACTTTGACCTAGGAAGTTGTACATACATTATGACACACCCTCTGGTGTTGGTTAATATACATATCAAGTATAAACTTTGAAATCATAACGGTTCTCAAGATATAGAGCGGACACGATCTTTACCATAGGACATGGGGTTGTCAACTAAAACCAAAGTTTTTGACCTTGACCTTTGACCTAGGAAGTTGTACATACATTATGACACACCCTCTGGTGTTGGTTTATATACATGTCAAGTCATAACGGTTCTCAAGATATAGAGTGGACACGATCTTTACCATAGGACATGGGGTTGTCAACTAAAACCAAAGTTTTTGACCTTGACCTTCGACCTAGGAAGTTGTACATACATTATGACACACCCTCTGGTGTTGGTTTATATACATGTCAAGTATAAACTTTGAAATCATAACAGTTCTCAAGATATAAAGTGGACACGATCTTTACCATAGGACATGGGGTTGTCAACTAAACCTTGACCTTCGACCTAGGAAGTTGTACATACATTATGACACACCCTCTGGTGTTGGTTTATATACATGTCAAGTATAAACTTTGAAATCATAACAGTTCTCAAGATATAGAGCAGACATGATCTCTACCATAGGACATGGGGTTGTCAACTAAAACCAAAGTTTTTGACCTTGACCTTCGACCTAGGAAGTTGTACATACATTATGACACACCCTCTGGTGATGGTTTATATACATGTCAAGTATAAACTTTGAAATCATAACGGTTCTCAAGATATAGAGCGGACACGATCTTTACCATAGGACATGGGGTTGTCAACTAAAACCAAAGTTTTTGACCTTGACCTTTGACCTAGGAAGTTGTACATACATTATGACACACCCTCTGGTGTTGGTTAATATACATGTCAAGTATAAACTTTGAAATCATAACAGTTCTCAAGATATAGAGCAGACATGATCTTTACCATAGGACATGGGGTTGTCAACTAAAACCAAAGTTTTTGACCTTGACCTTTGACCTAGGAAGTTGTACATACATTATGACACACCCTCTGGTGTTGGTTAATATACATGTCAAGTATAAACTTTGAAATCATAACGGTTCTCTAGATATAGAGCAGACACAATTTGTTACGGACAGACGGACGGACAGACGGAAGGACAAACAGACTGATCACTATAGGGCTTCCGCCATTCGGCGGGGCCCTAATTACTCCTATCAACAGTCTCCTAACGATTTTGGAAAAATTTGATTCATATGCAGTCTATCTATCTTTTATAATTTTCAAGATAAAAGGCAAAAAAATGCTTCGCAGAGCGCAGCCAGATACGACCGCAGAGGTCTAACCCTGGCAAGTTTGGACACAATATTCAAGCTTGATACTGTCTGAATTTGGATTGTGATCAAATTTTTGACATAATATAGGTTTCTGACACAAAATAAAACCCTTTTGACCTCAATGTAGACCAATTTAAAAATGGGGCCCAATATCCAAAAAAGGTAATACAAGGTTAGAACCCCAAAAAATTAAAGACTTTAAATTAATCCCAATGAAATTGGTTAAAAGATTTGTATTCATTTTCAATACTGTGCAATACTGTGCAATTGAAGATTTCTTGCTATTGCGCAATACTGTGCAATTGAAGATTTCTTGCTATTGCGCAATACTGTATAATTGAAGATTTCTTGCTATTGCGCAATACTGTGCAATTGAAGATTTCTTGCTATTGCGCAATAGAAGATTTCTTGCTATTGTGCAATACTTTGTTGTTGCGCAATACTGTGGAATTGGAGATTTCTTGCTATTGCGCAATACTGTGGAATTGAAGATTTCTTGCTATTGCGCAATACTGTTGAATTGAAGATTTCTTGCTATTGCCCAATACAGTGCAATTGAAGATTTCTAGCTATTGCGCAATACTGTGCAATTAAAGATTTCTTGCTATTGCGCAATACTTTTAGTTGCCCAATACTATGCTATTGAAGATTTCTTGCTATTGCCCAATACAGTGCAATTGAAGATTTCTTGCTATTGTGCAATACTGTGCTATTGCTCAATACTGTGCTATTGTGCAATACTATGCTATTGCGCATTACTGTGCAATTGAAGATTTCTTGCTATTGCCCAATACTGTGGTATTGAACAATAATGTGCTGTTGCGCAATACTGTGCAAATGAAGATTTCTTGCTATTACACAATACTGTGCAAATGAAGATTTCTTGCTATTACACAATACTGTGCAATTGAAGATTTCTTGCTATTGCCCAATACTGCGCTATTGCGCAATAGAAGATTTCTTGCTATTGCGCAATACTGTGCAATCATTTGAAATTTCAAAAATTTTGAATAAAAAAAAATATGAGCCCCCAAAAATAATTGGAAAAAAAAAAATCCCCCCAAACTTTTTGAACCCACTCCCCCTTGGAGTAATTACCCCCAAATTAATCCCAGCCTTCCCTTTGTGGTATGGAACCTTGTAGTACAATTGTAGAGAGATCCATACACTTAAACACAAGTTACTGTCTGGAAACTAGAAAAATGCTTGTTTTTGGCCCCTTTTTTGCCCCTAATTCCTGAACCGTTGGGGCCATTACCCCCAAACTCAATCCCAGCCTTCCCTTTGTGATATGGAACCTTGTGGTACAATTTCTGAGAGATCTATACACTAACACACAAGTTATTGTCCAGAAACTACAATAAATTGCTTCGCCGAGCGCAGCTGGATACGACCGCAAAGGTCCAACCCTGAACAGTTGGGGCAAAAATGGACACAATATTTGTGCTTGATACAGGTCTGAATTTGGATTGTAATTCAATATTTGACACATAATAGGTTTCTGACACAGAATACTTGTAGTCAAAGAACTTAAAATTTGTTATATGATTTGAATTTATATTCAATTTTTTGCTTTTGTGCAATACACTATGCTGTTGCGAATTGACCCCCCCTTTTTTTCAAAAAAAAAAAAAAAAAATTTTTACCCCCGCCCCCCCCCCCAATTTTTTTTATAACATCCCCCCCCCCCCCCTTTTCCAAAAAAAAAATTCTTTCCCTCAGTCATGGTCATAATTTCAATTCAAATTTCCAATGGAGTTTGCAACCATAATAACCCATTTAAATACATCATAAAAGTCTTAAAATAGAAAATGACATACATAATCATAGCTAAAACTAATTTATCGTAATCAGCATTTTTAAAATTATTAAAATAGTAACTTCTAATAAACTGTTATCACAGAGATATGTCTCGCCTTTTTGTAATTTTGATAATGCAAATTTGAAATTAAAATAGCAATACTTTGACATGTAAGTTATGCAAATATTCAAAGTCGATGAACCATGATGAGGGGGGCTATATAATCTCCATGGAAACGATACTTGCAAATGCCAATAAATTTGCATACCAAATATCATTGACTTAACATTAGCAGTTCATCTTAAACTGATCTAATCACAAACTAATACATGTAAACAAAGTAAATAGACCATGACTGAGGGGGCGGGGCCAAATATTCTCCATGGAAATGAGACGTGCTAATGCTTATACAACTGAACACCAATTAACATTGGCCTACCACTAATGGTTCCCCTTGAACTGACCTAATCACAAACTAATACATGTTAACTTAGCAAAATTTTCAAAGTCTAAAGACCATGACTAAGGGGGCGGAGCCAAATAATCTTCATGGAAATGAGATATGCCAATGCTTATACAACTGCATACAAATATCATTGACCTACCACTAGTGGTTGACCATAAATTGACCTAATCACAAACTAATACTGTAAATTGGGAAATTTTGGCGTCAGGATATTTTGGCGGTTTTCTCTAGAAAGGCATGTGTATTATTTTGGTGTGTGTAATTTTGGTGCTTCGTTCAATTGATGTGTTAAATTTTGGAACAAATTATTCTGTATCCGGGGTTCAAAGCTGGAAGAAAATATGAAAATAAAATCTAAAACATTACAATCACTTTTTTAATAGATTATTTATTTTTTTTAAATTTTAATCATTATCTCTATTGCAGTACATGTTAATCTATTGACGATTAAGGATCTAAAATTTAAACCTTATGCCTCCGGCAGTACATGTTAATCAATTGAAGATAAAAGATTACAAGGAGTTTTGATATTCTAATTACCAATAACGGCGTCTAATCAGCAATAGCCTGGCACATTTATGACATGTGTGAAGAAAAATTCATATTGTGTTTTCTTAACAATTTCAGAAAATTGACAATGAAGTAGAAAAAATATAGTGTTGTTGTCAAATTATACCCAGTATTTATTTGCAGATTTGACTATGTATAGAATTGCAGGAAATATATGGACGATATAATATCATGAAATATATTTCCCAATGATTAGCATTACGATATTATCATACAGATACGCGATTTCGGTGTTTCAATTTTTAGTGTTAGCTTTATTTTCCTGTGTTTAATTTTGGCACTTTCACTTGAGGCACCAATTAAACCAAAATAAAACTACAACCAAATTAACCCAATTTACGGTACATGTAAACTATGAAAAGTTTCAAAGTCAATAGACCTTGACTGAGGGGGCGGGGCCAAATAATCTCCATGGTAATGAGATGTGCCAATGCTAATACAACTGCATACCAAATATCATTGACCTACCACTAGTGGTTCACCATGAACTAGACCTAATTACAAACTAATACATTGTTGACGCCGCCGCCGTTGCCGGAAACAGCATACCTATGTGTCGTTTTTTGACTCCGTCAAGGCGAGACAAAAATGAATTGACAGCTAATCACCTCAAGACAATACAAAAATTCTTTATACATAATTTAAAAGCAGTGTAAGGGAGGTAATTCAAAGTTGTGTTTGAATTACCTCCCTTACACTGTAATTTGTACTTAATTGTCTATTAACCAAGACACCCTTGTTTTTTCTCACTTTTTTGCCCCTAATTCCTAAACGGTTTGAGCCATAACCCCCCAAAGCCAATCCTAACCATCCCTTCGTGGTATGGAAACTTGTGGTATAATTTCAGAGAGATCCATACACTGTTCCACAAGTTATTGTCATGAAACTAGAAAAATGCTATTTTGGGCCCCTTTTTGGCCCCTATTTCCTAAACTGTTGGGACCATAACCCCCAAAATTAATTCCAACCTTCCTTTTGTGGTTATAAACCTAATGTTTAAATTTCATAGATTTCTATTTACTAAAACTAAAGTTATTGTCCTGAAACCAAATGTCTTCGGACGACGACGTTATACCAATATACATACGACCGCAAAATTTTTTGGGGTCGTATAAAAATGCTTTTTTTTGGCCCCTAATTCATAAACTGTTGGTACCATAACCCCCAAAATCAATCCCAACCTTCTTTTTGTGGTATTGAACCTTCTGGTAAAATTTCTTAGAGATCCATTCACTAAAACTAAAGTTATTGTCCGACGACACCATAGCATTATATGACGCAAAAAATTTTTTGCGGTCGTATAAAAAAATTGCTATTAAATAGCAAGAAATCCAATGAGGAGTCAACTGACAATATCAGCCATTTCAATTTATTTGAAGATCTTATATTGCTGCTCAATTTTTGCTATATAAAGTGTCTATCTATCGATTATAGTTTTCAAGATAATAGGCAAAAACATTACAAATTGGTAAAAATCAATGGATGGAAATTAGACACTAAGTGATGATAAAAGCTTAGATAGGTTCTAGGCCAGGTGAGCTAAAAACCAGTTGGCTAATTGAAATGACTTCCCCTCCTTCAATGTTCTCTTCATTGCATCAAATCAAGTAACTATAAGAATTATACATAAATGGTACATACAGTTGGTATCTGATGATACAAACTAACCTGAAACATTAAGTGGAGCACGAGGTCCTGCTTGTAAACTGTTTCCATGAGAGTTACCTGCAGTAACCCAGATATAATATGAAACGCCATTGCTTTTTTGTGGTATCTTTATTGAATTTATATTCTTTATTGTTTTGTCCTGAAAGTATATAAAATGAAATTACTGGGTTCTTTTTATAGATAAATAGAGTATATTTCTATCTGCATTTATTTATCTTTCACTCTACTATAAATTATGATGCAGACAGCTGCTATAACATTTACACATAATACTGTGGATTCATTATAATACGTCAGGTACTAAATTTGTTGGTAAAGGCAGACAACTGATTTAAATGAATTTTCAAATTATTTGCAATATTCACATTTATAATCCATTCCAATTGGTACCCACAAAATATAAATAAATACACTGGACTAAATTCTATATGCATGGATATGTTTCCACTTCAATTGTGAACAAGTGTAACATAAACATATAAAACTAACAAATATCAATTATTATTTTGTATATAAAGTAATCTTTTAATCCTTTGCAAATTAAAATAGCCTTCAATGGTGAATTCAAACAGTAAATGCCCAATTTTTGCAAGATCACTTCCAATTCGACAATGAATAATAATTAATACACATGTAACATAATGCTTGTTTTTGTTTTTCAGTGTTTTTTTTAGTTTTAACACTTCTTTCCATAACATCATATTCATTGTGGTCAGTCATATAGGTGGAAGAGAGCAGAGTGTTATATACTGAGCCTCAGATGAGGCTATGACAAATTATCCCATAAACTTGTAATTTAAGAACACCATGTCATTTTACAAATGATTTGAGAGACTGTGAAAGCCCTCTCTGGTGGTAAGACAGATATGCCCTATACAGGTACAGTCCAACCTTGTTGTGTCGAACTCAGTTGTGCGGAAAACTCAGATGAGTAGAAGTAATTTCTCGGTCCCGGTAAAATTCCCATCTGATCAATGTACATTTTCCTCTGATGAGTCGAACTCGGTTGATTCGAATACTTTCAGAGGAGTTGCAATAACAAATTGTTGCAGTAGTATATTTAGGCCAAAATTCTAAGTTCAAAGGGTATAACTCCTAGAAAAAAAATTGAATCATAGTTTCCTGTCGATATGTACATATACATAGTATGTCCTTGTTATCTACAAAGTTTCATGAAATTCTGCTGTGTGGTTTCAGAGGAGTTGAGATGACAAGTACAGGACTGACAGACACACTGACGGATGGACAGAGGGGTCAAAAACATTATACCCTACGGAACTTTGTTCCGTGGGGTATAAAAACCTAAACCATTGTTACTTAGGCATCTAATAATGGGGTCATTATAAAATATGCCCTATACAGGTATATGCTTACCAAAAACCTAAACCATTCTGTTACCTAGGCATCTAATACTGGGGTAATATACAAAATATGCCCTATACAGGTATATGCTAACCAAAAACCTAAACCATTCTGTTACTTAGGCATCTAATACAGGGGTAATATACAAAATATGCCCTATACAGGTATATGCTAACCAAAAACCTAAACCATTCTGTTACTTAGGCATCTAATACTGGGGTAATATACAAAATATGCCCTATACAGGTATATGCTAAACAAAAACCTAAACCATTCTGTTAGCTAGGCATCTAATATTGTGGTGATAGACAGATATGCCCTATACAGGTATATGTTAACCAATCAAATGCTCTGCAGGATTCAGCTTGATACAACCGCAAAGGTTGAACCCTGAACAGTTTGGGCAAGTATGGACACTACATTCCAGCTTGATACAGCTTTGAATTTGGATTGTAATTAAATATTTGACACAGCATAGGTTTTTGACACAGAATGAATGTGGTCAAAGAACTGAAAAATTTGAAATTGGACTTTTACCTATAATGGTCCGATATCCAAAATCTAAATACACCAAATAGATTCAGCATTTCCAAGTATACCAAGAATTTAATTTATTTATTTATTAATGGTCAATATAAGCTAAGTTTTTAAAGAGATTCGCTTCATAGAAAAAAACACATCCAACAAAAAACTACCACGAAATTCTTCAAAAAAATCACAAAAAAATTAAAACAATTTGAAAATTTCATTCCTCATTAATGTCTTTAAAAAATCTATAAAACTTATCTTCAATTATTTTTCAAAATAACTAGTAATGAATAGTAAATTTCAAACTATATTTACACATAATTTCTTCTCTAAAATTAGATTTGATACTATATCTATTTTTAACTATGACTCTACTTACAATTTCTATTGATTGTGCAATACAGCTCTGAATTTGGATTCTTATTATATATATAATTTCTTTTATTAAATAAGTTTTGATGCTATATCTATTTTTAACTATGACTCTACTTACAATTTCTAAGAATTGTGCAATACAGCCCTGAATTTGGATTCTGATTAAATATTTGAAATAGTATAGTTTCTAACACAGATTTAATGTGGTCTAAGAACTATGAACTTAAAAATTTGAAATTGGACATTTATCCATTATGGTCCAATATTCAAAATCTAAATACATGGTTAGGATCAGCATATCAAAGAACCCATAGAATTCAATTTTTCATGAAATCAAACAAAGTTTTATTTTGGACCCTTTGGACCTCATTGTGGACCTAATTGATATGGGGCCCAAAATCTAAATACACGGTTATATTCAGCATATCAAAGAACCCCATATATTCAATTTTTGTTGACATCAAACAAAGTATAATTTTGGACCCCAATTTGGACCAACATTAAACTATTATGATCCTATATCCAAAACATAAAAGAACAGCGTTCCAATGTCCCCTGCATTGCACATATTTTATCTATCCAAAGTAAATAACTAAAAAAAACAACTTTTTTTTTTTGTTCTTTAAAACAATTTATAGATATCTTAAGAGAAATGAAGGCTTCGGAGCAAATGAATTGCGATTTCCATTTACAAGTGGCATAACTTGTTAAAAATATTTGATCAGCACTTATTTTCAGAGTGTCAAAGACATTGCTGATATAAACCTATGATATAAGTTTGATAAAATTCTGGCAAGAATTGTACACATGGGAGCGCTTACAATGCAATTTTCCATATAATCAATACTTCCAAGGGACATAACTCTTTTAAAAATAATTGATCAGCACTGATTTTCAAATTTGTCTGAGACATTGATGATATAAACCTTGGCAAGAATTGTACACATGAGAGAATGTGCTAACAATGCAATTTTCCATATTATCAATATTTATAACTCTTTTAAAAATATTTGATCGGCACTGATTTCCTATCTTGTCAAAGACATTGCTGATATAAACCTATGATATAAGTTTGATAAAATTCTGGCAAGAATTGTATGCATGGGAGCGCTAACAATGCAATTTTCCATATAATCAATATTTCCAAGGGGCATAACTCTTTTAAAAATAATTGACCGACACTGAATTTAGAACTTGTCCAAGACATTACTAATATAAATCTATGATGTAAGTTTCATAAAAATCTGGCAAGAATTGTACACATGAGAGCGCTAACAATGCAATTTTCCATATAATTAATGTTTTTAAGGGGCATTACTCTTTTAAAAATAATTGATCGGCACTGATTTTTGAACTCATCCCAGACATTGCTAATATAAATCTATGATGTAAGTTTCATAAAAATCATTTTCCATATAATTAATGTTTCTAAGGGGCATAGCTCTTTTAAAAATAATTGATCGGCACTGATTTTCAAACTCATCCAAGACGTTTCTAATATAAACCTATGATATAAGTTTCATAAAAATCTGGCAAGAATTGTACAGATGAGAGTGCTAACGATGCAATTTTCCATTTAATTAATGTTTCCAAGGGCATAACTCTTTTAAAAAATAATTGATCAGCACTGATTTTCGAACTCGTCCAAGACATTGCTGATATAAACTTATGATATAAGTTTCATAAAAATCTGGCAAGAACTGTACACATGAGAGCGCTAACAAGATCGAAAATTGGTCCCAAAATCAATAAACTGTTATCACAGAGATATGTCTCGCCTTTTTGTAATTTTGATAATGCAAATGTTGAAATTAAAATAGCAATACTTTAACATGTAAGTTATGCAAATATTCAAAGTTGATGAACCATGACTGAAGGTACATGGCTAAACAATCTCCATGGAATGAGATGTGCCAATGCTAATACAACAGCATACCAAATACCATTGACTTATTATAAGTCGTTCCCTTTAAACAAACCTAAACACAAACATTAACTTGTAAACTATGTAAAAGTTTCAAAGTCAATGAACCATGATCAAGGGTGGGGCTATATAATCTCCATGGAAACGATACTTGCAAATGCCAATAAATTTGCATACCAAATATCATTGACTTAACATTAGCAGTTCATCTTAAACTGATCTAATCACAAACTAATACATGTAAACTAAGCAAAAGTTTCAAAGTAAATAGACCATGACTGAGGGGGTGAGGCCAAATATTCTCCATGGAAATGAGACGTGCTAATGCTTATACAACTGAACACCAATTAACATTGGCCTACCACTAATGGTTCCCCTTGAACTGACCTAATCACAAACTAATATATGTAAACTATGAAAAGTTTCAAAGTCAATAGACCTTGACTGAGGGAGCAGGGCCAAATAATCTCCATGGTAATGAGATGTGCCAATGCTAATACAACTGCATACCAAATATCATTGACCTACCACTAGTGGTTCACCATGAACTAGACCTAATCACAAACTAATACATTGTTGATGCCGCCGCCGATGCCGGAAACAGCATACCTATGTCTCGCTTTTTGACTCCGTCAAGGCGAGACAAAAATCTATATACCCAGTTAGATTCAGCATATCAAAGAACCCAAGGAATTCAATTTATTTTCAAATCAAACAAAGTTTAATTTTGGACCCTTTGGACCTCAATGTGAACCAGTTTAAAATTGGGACCCAAATCGAAAATTTAAATACATGGTTAGATTCAGCATGTTAAAGAACCCCATGAATTCAAAACTTAGAATTATACCCCATTGAAATTGGTCAAGAAATAAGCAATTTATACAAAGTATTTAAAAAGTATTATTTTTGGCCCCTTTTTCCTAACCCCCAAAATCAATCCTAGCTTTCCTTCTATGGTATGGAACCTATTGCTACAATTTCTTAGAGATCCTTAAACTATTACTCAAGTTATTGTCCAGAAACCAGAAAATCCTAGTTTTTTGGCCCCAAATTCCTAAACAGTTTGGGCCACAACCCTCAAAATCAATTCCAACCTTCTTTTTAAGGTATGAAACCTTGTGGTTCAATTTCATATAGATCCATACACTTATACTCAAGTTATTGTCTAGAAACCAAATGTCTTTGGAGGATGACGACGTCATAACATTATATGACCGCAAAATTTTGGCAGTCCTATAAAAACCTAAACCATTCTGTTACCTAGGCATCTAATACTGTGGTAATAGACAGATATGACCAATACAGATATATGTTAACCAAAAACCTAAACCATTCTGTTACCTAGGCATCTAATTTGTGGTAATACTCTGATATGATTTTGATACAGATGTTTGCTGACCAACTACCCTACCATTCTAATTCCATGGCAACTAACTTAACTTACAACAGTGATGTGTTGCACTGTCAAGTCCCTGGATGTTTTGTAGTAGATATCATATTTCGTCACTTTTGCAGTACCATATTTTGGTGCGTCCCAGTGAACATGGATCCTATCACTTTGTTGTACAGCTCGAACATTCTGTGGCGCATATGGAATAAGTACTGAAAAATAGGATAATTCCTTTTATTTAATTCTTTAATTAATTCTTTATTGAAAAAGCACTTTACGCCCATATGGGCCAACGGCTTATAAACGTACATATATAACAAACAATGAAAATAAACAATACATATACATCTTACAATCATCATGTTTTTTTTTTATCTCTCTTTATATATAATTACACAGATATTTTCAAGGACTCCCTCATATACAAACTATATATACAATGCCAATACAAAAAAGAATATTAAATTATTTTTGAAAGCAAACTGACAGAACCCATTTTATTAAAAATTTAAAAAAGAAGTTATGATTTGGATAAGGATTGAAGATTGTTTCCAAGAAAAAGTCTACAATTTCAAACATAAAACAATTACCATACACATTCTCGTTGTGATTTTTTGTAAAGACACATTTTTTATAACCTAACCTTTTTATGGTCAATCAAACACTATATTGTATATAAAAATAAGAAGACTTGGTATGATTACCCATGAAACAATTTTAATTGTAAATCAGTTTTTCTTGCAAAAGCCTACTAGTATACAGATTTCAATAAAACTAATATCAATGCTGTCTCTATGTGCCTGTTTTACTGTTTTAAACCAAATACATAAGCTTCTTGTAACCAATGTTCTCTGATGTCTGATCCCATATGTTTGTTTGAATATACAAAATAAATACCCTTTTATCAAAAAAAAAAAAAAAAATGTACAAGTCTTTCAAAGTAAACTTGAGAGTGTCCTCAAAATATTAGAAGAAATGGCTAAGTCAATTTTTCTTTGTATGGGAAACCTCAAAATCTTTCAATTCATAAATTAATTTAGTATGTGTTTTCCATTGTTAGTTATGTTCTTTTCTCCCTTTAATGTGTTTCCTATTTTTTCAATTGTTAAAAAACGTTTGTAATATCAAATAAGGGGAAGTGATATGATCACCAATAAGACAACTATCCATCAGAGTCCATATGACATGGATGTTAGCAACTATAGGTCACCATACTATACTCAGCAAGAAAAAAAAACATACTGTATAGTATGCTATATAAGACCCTGATGTGACAAAATGTGAAAGCCTATTAGAGGACAATATTCAAGCAAGAGAAAACTATTGGAAATAAAAGAACAGAGTTCCAATGTCCCCCGCGTTGCACATATTTTATCTATCCAGGGGCAAAAACTTAAAAAAAAAACCAATTTTTTTTTGTTGTTCTTTAAAACAATTTATAAATAAAAACCGTATTGTATACTAAATATTGCAAACAGATCTTCAAGGGCATTACTTATAGTATACTATAGTTTTTATAAAAAATTGTACCTGTGAGAGCGCTAACAAGCTATATTAACCTAAAGTATAAGTTTTATAAAAATCTGGCAAGAATTGTACCTGTGAGAGCGCTAACGAGGCCATTTTACATAAATTAATTGTTTCCAAGAGTCATAACTCTTTTAAAATAAAGTCGATCGTCCACCATTATAGAACTTGTCCAAGATATTGCTGATATTAACCTGTAGTATAAGTTTTATAAAAATCTGGCAAGAATTGTACCCGTGAGAGCGCTAACAAGGCCATTTTCCATAAATTAAATATTTCCAAGGGGCATAACTCTTTCAAAAAAAGTCAATCATCCATCATTATAGAACTTGTCTGAGATATTGCTGATATTAACCTACAGTATAAGTTTTATAAAAATCTGGCAAGAATTGTCCCATGAGACCGCTAACGAAGCCATTTCACATAAATTTAATATTTCCAAGGGTCATAACTCTTTTAAAATAAATGAGGAATGTGTCCATGGGACACAGATGATGCCCCCGCTTGCATATCATATTAAGTTATAAAGGGACATAATTGAAAAAACAGTAAAAGTGAAGCTACCAAAATTTGTACTTGATCTGAGTTTTGTAGTAATAAGTATTGTGTATAAGTTTCATAAAATTTGGTTGAGGCAAACTTAAGTTAGAGAACGGAAACAAAAAATTCAGTAATTTTTCCGATTGTAAAGGGGCATAACTCTAGAACGGTTAAAGTGACACCACCAAAATTCAAACTTGATCTGTATTTTGCGGTAATAAGCATTGTGTATAAGTTTCATAACATTTGGTTGAGGCAAACTTAAGTTAGAGAACGGAAACCAACTATGGGACGTATGTACGTACGGACGTACAGAAGGACAAGGGTATAACTTAATGCCCCTACCCCTAATGCGGGGGCATAAAAAATCGATCGTCCACCATTATAAAACTTGTCAGAGATATTGCTGATATTAACCTATAGTATAAGTTTTATAAAAATCTGGCAAGAATTGTACCCGTGAGTGCACTAATGAGGCCATTTTCCATAAATTTAATATTTCCAAGGGGCATAACTCTATTTAAAAAAGTTGATCATCCACCATTATAGAACTTGTCAGAGATATTGCTGATATTAACCTATAGTATAAGTTTTATAAAAATCTAGCAAGAATTGTACCCGTGAGAGCACTAAAGAGGCCATTTTCCATAAATTTAATATTTCCAAGGGGCATAACTCTTTTAAAATAAATGGGGAATGTGTCCATGGGACACAGATGATGCCCGCATTTGCATATCATATAAGTTATAAACGTACATAACTGAAGAATGGTAAAAGTGACGGTACCCAAATTTGTTCTTGATCTGAGTTTTATAGTAATAAGTATTGTGTATAAGTTTCTTAACATAAGTTGAGGCAAATTTAAGTTAGAGAATGGAAACAAAAAATTCAGTAATTTTTCCCTTTGTAAAGGGGCATAACTCTAGAACGATTAAAGTGACACCACAAAAATTCAAACTAGATTTGTATATTGTATTAATAAGCATTGTGTATAAGTTTCATAATATTTGGTTGAGACAAATTAAAGTTGGAAACCAAAAACAAAAAATTCAGCATTTTTTTCATTTCTAATGGGGCATAACTCTAGAATGGTTAAAGTGACACCACCAAAATTCAAACTTGATCTGTGATTTGTGGTAATAAGCATTGTGTATAAGTTTCATAACATTTGGTTGAGGATAACTTAAGTTAGACAACAGAAATGAATAAAATGCTCCGCTGGGGCGCAGCTTGATACGACCGCAAAGGTCGAACCCTGAACAGTTGGGGCAAGTATGGACACAACATTCAAGCTTGATACAGCACTGAATTTGGATTGTAATTAAATATTTGACACAGCATAGGTTTCTGACACAGAATTTATGTGGTCTAAGAACTTAAATTTTTTTAATTTATCTATTCAAACCATATCATTATTATTTGCTTTTGTATATAAATCAGAAATAACCAATTTGAAATGGAAAATTTTAAAGAAAAAAAAGGAAAAAAAAATCCCCCCCCACCAATTTTTTTGAACCCCCTTATGATTCATCACCCCCAAACTCAATCCCAGCCTTCCCTTTGTGGTATGGTACCTTGCAGTACACATACATGTGATGGACTGTGAAACTAAGATCAGGAGTTTGGGAGATTAGGACTCAGATCAGGGGGTTTTTGATCGACATAAATTCTGTCGTAAATGTAACCGTGTGCTGTAGAAATTGTCTGTTAAAGTGTTTTCTTCAACTTTCCATCCGAATGTATTATGTTTATAGTACCCTTGTACTTATAGATTTTCTCTATCTTTTTAAATTTTCAACTTGTTCTATCTAACATTCTTCTTTTTTAGTATGTTCTTTAAATTTTTTAGGTCATATCTTTTTTACCATTATTCATTGCAATCAGAACATTTGCTTACCTATCTGCAAGTAGATCATTTATTTTTATCTTTATGCAAGTAGATTTTTTTTTTTTTTCTCTTTATGCAAGTAGATTTTTAATGTATGATAGGTAACTCATTCAACCTTTAGTCATGGTCATAGTTATTATATAAATTTCAATTTCAGCCTTAAAAGGAAGTATAGAACCCTCAAATAATTTTCAAATTATTATTTTTTTATTTGTCCTAAGACATTTAAAATCATTTAATTACCATCCTTTTATGATTATTTGTTCAATTTATATTTTATTTATATTCTTTTAAAAATTTACATTATTTAAGGGAAAGTAACTTAAAACAGGATAAATCAAGGGAAGTAACCCAACATTCATTTTAAATAAACAAAGTTTTATTACACAATGGCAGTTAGCCTGAGGTAAAAATCGTTGATTACCAGTATGTTTGACACCCAAGGTGACAAGTGAAGCCATATAATTATGCATGTTAATTGATTTACAGGTAAAATATAACTTCAGTAATGTCAGTTACACCAGATATGTTGGGCTGAAATTTTTCATTCATGAAATATTTCATACACGGGATTTTTTTGTCTTCAACAGGAGGTCGGGAGGAGACCCCTGAAAACAGGATTATTGTACTCCCGTCGAGAGGTTCACATGTATGACTGTACAATTTCAGAGAGATCCTTACACTTGAACACAAGTTATTGTCTGGAAACTAGAAAAATGCTTGTTTTTTGGCCCCAAATTCTTAACATTTAGGGCAGTTACCCCCAAACTCAAACCCAGCTTTCTCTTTGTGATATGGAACCTTGCAGTAAAATTTCATAAAGATCCATACACTTACACACAAGTTATTGTCCTGAAACTAGAAAAATGCTTGTTTTTTTGCCCCTTTATGGCCCCTAATTCCTCAAAATTCTAGGGAATTACCCCCAAAATCAATCCCAGCATTCCCTTTGTGGTATGGTACCTTGCAGTACAATTTCAGAGAGATCCATACACTAGAACACAATTAATGGTCTGGAAACTAGAAAAATGCTTACTTTTGGCCCCTTTTTGGCCCCTTATTCCTAAACGTTGTGGGCAATTAACCCAAAAATCAATTCCAGCTTTCCCTTTGTGATATGGAACCTTGCAGTACAATTTCATAGAGATCCATACACTTACACACAAGTTATTGTCATGAAACTAGAAAAATGCTTGTTTTTTTGCCCCTTTTTGGGCCCTAATTCCTAAAATTCGGAGGCAATTACCCCCAAAATCAATCCCAGCATTCCCTTTGTGATATGGAACCTTGTGGTACAATGTCAGAGAGATCCATACACTTACACACAAGTTATTGTCATGAAACTAGAAAAATGCTTGTTTTTTGCCCCTTTTTGGCCCCTAATTCCTAAAATTTGGAGGCAATTACCCCCAAAATCAATCCCAGCATTCCCTTTGTGATATGGAACCTTGTGGTACAATGTCAGAGAGATCCATACACTAACACACAAGTTATGTCTGGAAGTTACAAAAATGCTTATTTTTGGCCCCTTTTTGGCCCCTAATTCCTTAACTGTTGGTACCATAACCCCCAAAATCAATCCCCACCTTCCTTTTGTGGTATTGAACCTTATGGTAAAATTTCATAGAGATCCATTCACTTAAACTAAAGTTAGAGTGCGAAAACAAATGTGTCTTCGGACGACGATGACAACGATGCCAACGTCATACCAATATACAACCACAAAATTTTTTTGCGGTCATATAAAAATTAAGCAATTTTTCCATTTGTAAAGGGGCATAACTCTAGAATGGTTAACTTGACACCACCAAAATTCAAACTTGATCTGTGTTTTGTAGTAATAAACATTGTGTATAAGTTTCAAAACATTTGGTTGAGGCAAACTAAAGTTAGAGAACGGAAACCAACTATGGGACGTACGTACAGACAGACGTACAGACGGACGAGGGTAAAACTTAATGCATAAAAAGTCGATCGGCCACCATTATAGAACTTGTTCGAGATATTTCTGATATTAACCTATAGTATGAGTTTTATAAAAATCTGGCAAGAATTGTACCTGTGAGAGCGCTAACAAGACCGGACGGACGGACACACGGACGTACGGATGCCCGGTATTTCCATGTCCCCCGCAACGCGTTGGACAATAAAATTATATCTGTTTCTTAGGGTCTTACTTCTTCCTTGTTCTATACATTCTACAATATCTGTAGCCTCTTCAACACAGGTTAATAGTGATAGTGTATCTGACAAATCTGGTGTGGAACCTTTACAAAAAGGCTTACAGTATGGCTTTACACCTCGTTGATCACAACAAAAACTATGGTCTTTTTCATCTACAATAAAGTCAAATCATTATTAACTATAAACAACAAGATTGCTACAATGTAG
Source organism: Mytilus californianus (assembly GCF_021869535.1). Lineage (NCBI taxonomy): Eukaryota > Metazoa > Mollusca > Bivalvia > Mytilida > Mytilidae > Mytilus > Mytilus californianus. Next base: position 46,378,717 of record NW_026262723.1, on the reverse strand, counting down.
CAAAATGTAAAACCTTGTGACAATGCTTAAAAAAGCCCCACAACTCTTGTGAAAATGGTAGAATCAAAATGGCCGTACAATATAGTAATGATCTGAAGATTTTTTTGCATTTATGAAAATAAGACACAAATTAAAATAATCAGATATACTGTTTAACTAATTTGAAATCAATGTTAAAGAAGTAACATCAGCACCATTCACACATGATAACCTTGTAAGTGTTGAAACTAAGTCCCAAAACAATGAATTTTTTTTTTCAATATACATTATTATCAATTTCATATACAGAAGAAATGATTACATTGAAAAATAAATAGGCAATGTGTCCATGGGAAGCACATGATGCCCCCACTTGCATATAACGTTATAAAGGGACATAACTCAAGAACTGTAAAAGTGACGCTACCCAAATTTGTACTTGATCTGAGTTTTGTGGTAATTAGCATTGTTTTTAATTTTATAACATTTGGTTGAGGCAAACTAAAGTTAGAGAATGGAAAGGAAAAATTCAGCAATTTTTCCATTTGTAATGGGGCATAACTCTGGAAAGGTAAAAGTGACGCCACCAAATTTCAAACTTGATCTGTGTTTTGTGGTAAAAAGCATTGTCTATAAGTTTCATAACATTTGGTTGAGGCAAACTAAAGTTAGAGAATGGAAATGAATAATTCAGCAATTTTTCCATTTGTAAAGGGGCATAACTCTAGAACGGTAAAAGTGACGCCAACAAAATTCAAACTTGATCTGTGTTTTGTGGTAATAAGCATTTTGTCATAACATTTGGTTGAGGCAAACTAAAGTTAGAGAATGGAAACCAATTTTGGGACGTCTGTACAGACGGACAAGGGTAAAACTTAATGCCCCCTCTGCTACAGGGGGGGGGGGGGGGCATAAAAACAACAAATTTCTTTGAAGAGTTGGAGTTGACTATTTATACTTACCCTAGAGAAAAGGGATTGGTCCAGTTGAACATGTTTTGATCATAGCAAATGCTTGACTTTAAAACTTATGTCTCAAAAATGTAATTATTAATCTTATTTTACCTCCAGCACAGCTAGCAAAAACCGGTAGAAGTTGTAAACAGTCATCATATTTATCCTCAGTAATCACAGCAAAGTCTAATGTCAAATCACACAACTCCATACAAACACCTCTAACACCACCTCTTCTACAACAATCTGCAAAAAATCTTCTCAGTAATTTTATGCATTTTTGAAACCACAGAAAGACATATATCTGCCCATTTATAAAACAATTAACTAAAGGTATAATGTGGAATAATTTATTTAATGGGGAGGGTTTTTTTTTAGAAAAAAGAAACTTCTTTATTCTTCAACCCATTAATCTCTGACATAAGTGTATTGTTCTAACAGTAGTTAACTAAAACAGTTTCAACAAAATCAATGACTATAACTGGCATGCATTTGAAAACATTTCATAACTAGGTAAGTTTACCAAATAAAACTTTTTAATTACATTTCTTACTTAAAGTTACCTTTGTAAAAGCTGTTGTTTTGATAATTGTAAAATAATTCATTACAGATAAGGTAAAATGATGGACATGATGTTATTAAATCTTCTATTTTATATGAATTGTATATAAAGCCTTCCCAGTTAATTCTAACCAATTTTATATGATTTATGATTTAAGGCTAAACTAGATATTATTGTGAGAATTATTAAATTCATTACACTATACAGTGACAAATTATTGTCTCACCTGTTACATTTCCAGCCACAGGAGTTGGAAGTGGGGCCTCAGTAGGAGGAATATAGTCACCTGAAAGACAAATTTATAATAAATTGCTTCGCTGAGCGCAGATGGATACGACCCCAGATGTCCAACCCTGAAAAGTTGGGCCAAAATGGACACAATATTCACGCTTGATACAGGTCTGAATTTGGATTGTAACTAAATTTTTGACACATAATAGGTTTCTGACACAGAATAACTGTAGTCAAAGAACTGATATATTTGAAATTGGACATTTAAATACCTATTATGGTCCAATATCCAAAATCTAAGTACATATTAGAATCAGCATATCAAAGAACCCCAAGAATTCAATTTTTGATGAAATCAGACAAAATTTTAATCTAGGACCCTTTGGACCTCAATGTGGACCAATTTGATAAAGGAGCCCACAATCCAAAATCTCTCAATACATGGTTAGATTCAGCATTTCAAAGAACCCCATAAATTCAATTTTTGTTGAATCAAACAAAGTTTAATTTTGGACCCTGATTTGGACCAACTTGAAAACTGGGCCTAAAAATCTAATATTTAAATAGAGTTTGGATTCGGCATTTGAAAGAACCCTATATATATATTTAATTTATGTTGAAATGAAACACAGGTTAATTTTATCCATAATATTTTCGGTGCAAATGGAAATAACTCAAACTGGATAAATAGTTCTCTAAAATAAGATATGATGCAATTTTTCAAATTATAATCAATAATAAACAACCAGTAATTACTAAGTTCTCTAAAATTAGATATGATTTAACACTCAAACATTGTTAGAATCAGTATATCAAAAAAAAAATTAAAAAAAAAATTTATTTTACCCCGGTTTTTTGCTTTTGTGCAATACACTATGCTGTTGAATATTAACCCCCCAAAAAAATATTTGAAGAAAAAAAAAATTGGTAAAAATCGTCATCAAAGAACAATAACTCCAATAAGGAGTCGACTGAAGATTTCGACCAAGTCAGACTTATTTGTAGAACTTGTTTTGCTGATCATTTTTGCATTTTAAAGTTTCTCCCTACCTATTATAGTTTTCAAGATAATAGGCAACAAGAGGCTGTCAGAGTGACAGCAAACCGGATTTTCCTGCAGAGGTCGAACCCTGAACAGTTGAGCAAGTATGGACACAACATTTAAGCTTAAAACAGCTCTGAATTTGGATTGTGATTGAATATTTGACACAGCATAGGTTTCTGACACAGAAAGAATGTGGTCTAAGAACTTGAATTTTTTTAATTTACCTATTATGGTCCAATGTCCAAAATCTAAGTCCATGGTTAGAATCAGCATATCAAAGAACCCCAAGAATTCAATTTTTGATGAAATCAAATAAAAGTTTAATTTAGGACCCTTTGAACCTCAATGTGGACCAATTTGATAAAGGAACCCAAAATACAAAATCTCTAAATACATGGTTAGATTCAGCATTTCAAAGAACCCTATATATATTCAATTTATGCTGAAATGAAACAGTTTAATTTTGGACCCCGATTTGGACCAACTTGAAAACTGGGCCCAAAATCAAAAATAAATCTGTCACTCCAATTAAAATTTTGTTAGTTGATAATTACCAAATGTTTGTTATCTTGATAAAAGTCGGAAATTATTGCATGAATAAATTAATAGTAAATATATTGTCCTAATCCAAATACATGTACAAATGTGTATATTTAGTTAATTGTAAAAATCTATTATACAAATTGTGTGTAGTTTTATAGGAAGAATAAAAATAGATCATTATCTGCAAATCTGGACTCCCAAACAGGATTAAGTAAAAATGAAAGAACCTTGGTGAGCGCGCTCACATACCCCACGTCCCCACATTGTCATTGGAGAAATGAAATAAGTGTAAGAAAAAAAAATTGTGTCATTGAAGAAATGAAATAAGTGTAAGAAAAAAAAATTGTATCAGCAAAAAAAACTGAATCACAATTTCCTGTCAATATGCACATCTACATAGTATGTCCTTATTATCTACACAGTTTCATGAAATTCTGTTGTGTGGTTTGAGAGGAGTTGCGATGACAAAAGGTTGCAGTAGTATATTGGGCAAATAAGTTCAAAGGGGCGTAACTCCTGGGAAAAAAATTGAATCGTAATTTCCTGTTGATATGCACATCTACGTAGTATGTCCTTATTATCTGAAAAGGTTTCATGAAATTCTGTTGTGTGGTTTGAGAGGAGTTGCGATGACAAAAGATTGCAGTAGTATATTGGGCAAATAAGTTCAAAGGGGTGTAACTCCTGGAAAAAAAATTGAATCGTTATTTCCTGTCGATATGCACATCTACGTAGTATGTCCTTATTATCTGAAAAGGTTTCATGAAATTCTGTTGTGTGGTTTGAGAGGAGTTGCGATGACAAAAGGTTGCAGTAGTATATTGGGCAAATAAGTTCAAAGGGGCGTAACTCCTGGAAAAAAATTGAATCGTAATTTCCTGTCGATATGCATATCTACATAGTATGTCCTTATTATCTGAAAAGGTTTCATGAAATTCTGTTGTGTGGTTTGAGAGGAGTTGCGATGACAAAAGGTTGCAGTAGTATATTGGGCAAATAAGTTCAAAGGGGCGTAACTCCTGGAAAAAAAATTGAATTGTAATTTCCTGTCGATATGCACATCTACGTAGTATGTCCTTATTATCTGAAAAGGTTTCATGAAATTCTGTTGTGTGGTTTGAGGAGTTGCGATGACAAACTGTTGCAGTAGTACATTAAAGTCAATAAGTTCAAAGGGGCGTAACTCCTAGAAAAAGAATTGAATCGTAATTTCCTGTCGATATGCACAACTACATAGTATGTCCTTATTATCTAAAAAGGTTTCGTGAAATTCTGTTGTGTGGTTTGAGAGGAGTTGCGATGACAAGAAACAGGACTGACGGACTGACGGACGGACGGTCAAAAACATTATACCCTCCGCAACTGGTTGCGTGGGGTATAATTAAACATTAACACACACAACAAAAAGAAAATACCACATAACAACTGTGACATCTACCTTCAAAACACACAACTTTAAAAAAATAGTTATAAAGAAATTTTTGACAACTCCTGACTAAAATCAATTGAACAGATACAATCATTGATAGACTTATAATTTACACCTTTTCTGTTCAAAGAGTAATAACTCATAATAAAAACAAGAGACCAAATGACATAGAAATAACTTATTTATAACACCATTTCTGTTCAAAGGGAAATAACTCAAAATCATATAATAAGAATTACATTTGCTACTGAAAGGTCTACAACTCAACAACGAGAACAGCTAAAATTGTGAAAATTGAACTTGACCTTCAGTTGATCACAGGAAACAACATATCTAAATTTGAAAAGATTTCGTCAAAGCGGTTTCAGGTTATTGAATGGACACTGTTTGGCAGCCACCGCGGTACATCCCCAAATCAATAACAGACTTTTCTTTCGAAAATCAGGTTAAAAATGAAAAAAAATGTCATTTTAGGGCAATAACTCCTATAAGTAGTCGTCTGACAGTTTTGACGTATATAACCAATTGGTAGAGCTCAACATTCTGAACATTGTTGCCCTCGTCAGATTTTCTCTTTTTATAACGGTTTTCAAAATAATAGACAAAACTTGCATTTTACCCCTATGTTCTATTTTTAGCCATGTCAGCCATCTTGGTGAGGACTTGGGGTCATCAGAGTCGATCGGACACATTTTTTAAACTAGATACCCTAATGATGATTGTGGCCAAGTTTGGATAAATAGTAGTTTCAGAGAAGATTTTTGTAAAAGTTAATGACGACAGACGACAACGGACAACAAGTGATGAGAAAAGCTCACTTGGCCCTTCGGCCCTGTGAGATAAAAATAAGAAGATGTGGTATGTTTGCCAATAAGACAACTAACTATCCAACTATCTAAGCTCATACTTTATGGTTAATTTCATAAGATTGATCAAGAAATTTTTTGAAATAAAATCCCAAAAGCAAAAGTTTGACATACATAAGAAGGGTACACAACAACTCACACCGTTACCAACTTGTAATCATTTTTTTTTTTGGTAGCATTATTTATGTATCATTTTATTGCTTATAATAGTTATTTTGTATTTAAATTAATCTAGTGATACAACTTTCTTAAAAGAAACCACGGTAAACATCATAGCAGTGGTTTAATCATTATTTCAAACATGAACCATGTCAACTTTTAATACAGTAGACTCCGGCAAATCAGATACTCAAAATGTCAGCAAAAAATATCCCATTATTCGATATATTCAATTAGGCGATAAAAGTATATTCATTCATTGAATAATCTGCAATAATGAGTTGACCTAATCCTGAGATGTAACTAGCCATGACCACTGATTTCCCCCTAATAGTCTTTGTTAAATTTGCACTTTTTAAAAAATTGTGCAGAGTTTATCTTTGTTTCAAATAAAGAAATACTTGGCATGAGTAAAGTTTTATCCTGTTCAGTACTATAGACAAAATTTCACATAACATTTCATTGCATATAAGACAATAACCCTCAATGGTAGTTAACCAATCAAATTTTCACCCCTTTTTTTCCTGTGTACAAGCTTTAGTAACCATGTAACCTCAAGTTTCCAAAATATTCTATAGAAACACCAAATAAAATAAATTGCTTCACCAAGCACAGCTGGATACGACTGCAGAGTTCCAACCCTGAACAGTTGGGGCAAAAATGGACACAATATTTACGCTTGATACAGATCTGAATTTGGATTGTAATTAAATATTTGACACATAATAGGTTTCTGACACAGAATAACTGTAGTCAAAGAACTTAGAATTGGTTATATGATTTGAATTTATATTCAATTTCTTGCTTTTGTGCAATACACTGTGCTGTTGTGCAATACTTTGTAAATCTGTTTTCAGACCATATACAAAGAATTTGCAATTGTGACACACAATTTTTCTGTGGAAAATTGACAATTTTTCTTTTCTTTTTAATTTCTGAAATCTTGATAAAAAAATTGTCCCCATCCCCCTCCAATTTCCCCCCCCCCCCCCCCCCCCCCCCCAATTTTATATTTTTAATCCCCTCCCCCTTTTTCCAAAAAAAAAATCTTTCCCTCAAGATATGGTCATAATCTCAATTCAAATTTCCAATGGAGTTTGCAACCATCAAAACCCATTTAAATACATCATAAAAGTATTGAAATAGAAAATGACATACATAATCATGGCTAAAATTAATATACCTTCATTAGCATTTAATAGTAACTTCTAAAAATAAATTGACAGCTAATCACCTCAAGACAATACAACATTTCTTTATAACAAAACCATTGTAAAGGAGGTAACTCTTAATGCTAAAAAAAACCCAAACAAATTATATTGATCACAAATAAACAATTCTGAGTATGAAAATTTATAACCACTGAACCCTTTGATATACACTATTATTAATTTATATATACTTCCATCACAGTATTAAATTTTGATGTTTCTAGAAACAGCTAAAAAATAATTCATACTAGAACTAGCTGACAACTTTACATAATTTAAAAGCAATGTAAGGGAGGTAATTCAAATATAACATTGTAATTATTATCTTTTAAATTTTATTTAATGTTTACTAAATCAAACAAAAACAAATTTTATAGCCTTAGGGACCAAAATTTGGACCAATTAGAAAATGGGCCCAACAACCAAATACACAGTTAGATTCAGCATAGGAAAAAAATTGTATTACTAATAGCATGAAAAATTGTAATACTTATAGCAAAAAGTCCAATCATAAAGAATCAATCTTTCTCAAAATCAAAATCCCAAAATATTGTTCTCTTCTATATACTGTAAAATATCATGAATCAATAAAATGCTATCCCTTATATAATGCTTAATGGTCCAATATCTATTTCATAGAGATCCAAAGACTATACTTAAGTAATTGTCCATTAACCAGGAAACCCTTGTTTTCCCCCCTTTTTTGCCCCTAATTCCTAAACGGTTTGAGCCATAACCCCCCAAAGCCAATCCTAACCATCCCTTTGTGATATGGAAACTTGTGGTATAATTTCAGTGAGATCCATACACTGTTCCACAAGTTATTTTCTGGAAACTAGAAAAATGCTTATTTGGGCCCCTTTTTGGCTCCTAATTCCTAAACTGTTGAGACCATAACCCCCAAAATCAATCCCAACCTTCCTTTTGTGGTTTTAAACCTTGTGTTTAAATTTCATAGATTTCTATCTACTTATACTAAAGTTATTGTCCGTAAACCAAATGTCTTCGGACGACACTTACGCCGACGACGACATGATACCAATATATGACCGCAAAATTATTTGCGGTCGTATAAAAATAATGGTGCTTTGAAACACCCAAGATATATGTTTATGACTCAGAATTTTTTTACTGCAATGAAATGTAGGATTAATTTCCTACAGCTGTCAAATTCAAGGGAATATTTTTTTTCGACCCTTTTTAGTATGCAACCGGATGTAGCGTACTATGATTTGATGGTATTACACCTATAATATCAAATTAAGATAGGAACCTCAGATCTATTATACTAGGCTTTTTATCATGGCTGATGGTAACAATATTGCTACTTGTTCATGAATATATCTTTATATATATATTATCCCAAAGCTTGGTTTTTACAACATTAAAGGCATACATTTTCTTTCCATGAAAGATGGGGATTGTACAAATATAACTAAACAGACTTTGATATTCAAAGTGTTGCATTTATTCTGAAATGTGTGCATTAACTGAAATACTAAACCTTCTATGTTTTATGTTTATTTCAAATCAACCCAATCTAATTTTGAAGGTCTATTATCCACTATAAGGATCACTAATTAGTATACATTGTATTGTATAATTATAACTATTCAGCATGTCTATCAAATAAATTGCTGTTCAAACAATTTAAGTAAGTAAGAAAGTACATGTAAGTCAGCAAAACTTTATTTTGACTCAGCATATTGACAAACAATTTAAACCTAAGCTCTGATGAGCTTTTCACCAAATAAAGCATCACATAATCATTTTTAAAAAACAAATTATGATTGCATCAGATTACTGATCAATAAAGTTCTACCTTCTTTATTGTGTGTTGTTAATCTTTATATATTATACTAGAACACACCCGCGAAATCGCGGGTATTTAGAGCTTGGTTGAAAGTATGTATACTGTTGTAGGATGAATTTTTGTAAAAGATTTTATGTCTGGAGAATTTCAGAAAAGGTATCAAACTGATTCATAGGCACATGGAAACAGAACAATTATTTTAAGCCCTCTCCATTTTTTCCAAAGTCCGTTATTTTTTTGTTCTTTGTTAAATTCCATGATTTTCGCGTTTCTGTATACTATGAACATACATACAATATAAATAAAGTGTATTTACTATTAACTATCAATTCCAAGTTTCTTCTCCACAGCGATCACTGCTATATTATATAGAGAGTCTCTATATATTATAGGGTTATAATCATAGTATACATGCAGAATAACGCGAAAATAATTGTCCTGTCCCTGAGTAATTATGAAAATTATGTTTAAAGTGGAGAGTAAAGGGGAGGGGTATCTGCACAGAAGAACGCGAAATAAAATTGCCATTTCTCGATGAGCGAACAATTAAAAATTTCTTGCACGTTGATCTTTTTATCGATTTCAAGTAACACGGTGAATAATGAACCTTTTTCACGGCTGCATGTGAAATAAAAAGTGGCAAAACACGTTGCACGAAAATAACCCTTTACCCCCTCTTTTAAAGTTTAAAATCGGAAGTTTTGGGTATGACTTAAAAGTTGGTCTGATGACGGAAACAATATCCAGACGCCTTTTTCTTCGTTTTTCTCCCAAAATAACTCAAACTGAATAATCATATGAATGGATGACAAATGCGACTATGCATAGTACCTATAGGACACAGAGGCATGATGATTAATTTATTGGGGAAGGAAGAGAAGCGACACACAAAATGAGGTCTTCTCGTTTAATAGTATAGATGATAGAACATAACTACTCTATTGATTTTTATAGTTTGTTCTTATGTTGTAATGTTACACCACTGTCCCAGGTTAAGGGGAGGATTTGGTGCCAGCAAACTAGTTTAACCCAGCCACATTCTATATGTGCCTGTCACAAGTCTGGAGCCTGTAGTTCAGTGGTTGTTGGTTGTTCATGTCTGTCATATTTGTTCTTCGTAAATTGTTTTGTTATAAATTAGGCTGTATGTTTTCTCAATTAAATTGTTTCATATTTTTCATGTCAGGGCCTTTTATAGCTGACTATACAGTATGGCTTTTTCTCATTGTTGAAGGCAATATGGTTGCCTACAAATTCTTACATCCACTCCATTTGAACTTTGGTGGATAGTTGTCTCATTGACAATCATACCACACCTTAGTTTTATATGCATATGAATAATATCTTACTTTTTATATATTATATGATTGAAAATAACTACATGTACTATACTGCATATAAATAATATTCAAAAATTGGTAGAAGTATGAGTTGGTTAAGGAAATAGGCGTTGGTAAAAATCGAGTTTGAGTTTGTTGAGTGCAAGTTGGCAAGGTACGAGTTGACATAAGAACAGACAAGATGAACCAATAAGAAAATGAGAAACAGTCCACTGAAGACCCTGACAGATTTATTGACAAAACTGTATCATATCAATTTCTGGCAAAAACAGAAGCTGTTTGAACAACATTTATGATACTATTATTTCTGATCCTTTTCCAAGTTTCTCCTATCAATTCTCATTAAATGTGTCTCAGTAATTTATAAAAGTGAATACACAAGATGTGCAAATACCTATTAATGTCAATGGATAATTTTGTTAGTAACATCAGAATAAATCACTGAAAGAAATCTCTGTATTACTGAAAAATTATTACACCAGGATTTTAGATATCACAAACTTGTCAAATCATTTACTAAATTTTATCATCGGTACAAGGACATCAGTCGTAAATATAAATCAACGTGCACACATCTTATACGTTTAGGTAATTCACATCCAATCTTTTATGGTAATATTCTATACAAAGCACAAAAATGTCGACATTCACCTCAAAAGCTAACCAAACCTTTAAACAGACTGTTGTCAGGTCATTACAGATGAAATTAATATTGATTCACTCATAGGGTCTTTGCATCAGAAATAAACACATTTATTCTAAAACCAGTCGTTGGCATGATAAGGGTTATGTTCTTCTATTTTATGATGGTATGATACTAAACCCTTAACGGGAGGGATTGTGCTTGGTTTTCATATGATGAAGACATAATCTTTCAGTTTAATTGAGGTCTGGAGCTGGCATGTCAGTAACTGCTAGTAGTCCTTTGTTAATTTATGTTGATCATTGTCATTTTGCTTAGTTTGTTCTGTTACCTATTCTGACATCGGACTTGGACTTCATTTAAACTGAGTTTGACTGTGCATACTGCAGTGTGTTTGTTTATTCTCCATTAACCAGAGGTATAGGGGAGGATTGAGATCCCACAAAACATGTTTAACCCCGCCACATTTTTGTGCCTGTCCCAAGTCAGGAACCTCTGGTCTTTGTTGGTCTTGTATGTTTTGTTTTTTTTTGGTTCATTTATATGTTTCAGTTTTTAGTGTGACGTCCATTTACGCTTAACTAGTACACATTTTTGCTTAGGGGCCAGCTGAAGCACGCTTCTGGGTGCAGGATTTTCACGCCACATTGAAGACCCATTGGTGGCCTTGGGCTGTTTTCTGTTCTTTGGTCGGGTTGTTGTCTCTTTGACACATTCCCAGTTTCTATTCTCAATATTATAACCTAATAGAAAAATCCTTCATTTTTGATCAATGTCTGGAATTGTACAACAATAAGGCTCCCACTCCCAGGAGTGTGAATCGCTGACAGGTATTTCTGCCAAAATTTTTGGATGCAATGCAACAAGATTATTAGGTAATAATAAGAAGAAGGTGGATCTTGACATTCTGAGCTTGTTTGCCCATGTTAAATTTTCTCAAATCTACTATGGTTTTCAAGATAAGATAATTAATGCTTTTTACCATTATATATTTTTTTAGCCAGAAAAAAAACACATACTTTATACTAGATATCCTAAGGATCATTCACTCCAAATGGTTCTGTGGTTTCAGAAGAGAAGATATTTAAAATTTTTTATGATGGACGACGATACACACCAAGTGAACACACTTTTTTCTCCTTTTGCAGTGTGAACTTAAAATTTAACATTGAATTGTATTCAGCAATGGAACACATTTGTTTATAATTGTGCATTTATAGATGAATCTATTTTTATAACAGATTGAATCATATTCCATGCACAACTTACGTAATTAGTTTTCTTTGCAAGTCTGGTTATTCAAATACTTATTATTATTATTTTGTAACTTGAGTATCTGATTACAACATATCATTAATAAATTCCATGAAATTGGCTGGATACAATCTAAAGAATGTTAACCTCAATACACTCTTGTTGTTGGAACTATTAAAGGTAGTGATAGACCCTGGAAGATATAGATATCAAGCCTGTAGCATAAGGGTTTAAATACGTACTCTTTAGTGATAATTGTCCAACAGCATATCCAAACTTGTTTGTACCATTACATTCATATCTACCAAACATCTCTGAACGGATATTGTGGATCAGTAGGGTGTCCGACATGGTTCCATCGGCATTAAAAACAACATGGGTTGTAGTTGGATACCTTGCTGGGACAGGTTTCTCATTTCTTTTCCATGTCACTTGTAGTGGTAGACCATTAAATATACATTTAAGATAAGCAGTCTTTGCTGCATCTGGTTCTACATGGTCACTAAATACTTGCAAAATTTCAGGTTTGTCTGAAAATATAAATAAATTTGAAAACAAAGTGTGTGTGGCCACAAACACCTACTGCCACCATATTAGCATTGTTTTGCTCCTAAGAAGAGACAAAGTTGTTGACATTTGCATCTGTCCTCAATTTATAGTGTGAAATCAAGAGTTATAGTGCTTGCTGAATATTTTGTATGAAATTTTCATGCAATTTGTAAGGATTCATGCAATGGGCTATTTTCGTGATCACAAATGCCCAATGGAAACAAGAGGTAAATTTATATATTTCATGCTTTATTATATAGCTTGATGGGATAAATTAGAACTCAGAAATAAATTCACTGTCAAAACATTTTGTTGAATATCAATGAAATGTACATTCAACTGTATATGTCAATAAGTTCAGTGATAAAAAAAAAACAAACATTCATTAGCATAATGTATTTTCATAAGTTAAACACTAACAAAATTTCATAGAAAAGAACTGAACATTTTTGACAATTTTGACGAATTTATTCTTTTACACAACTAGCTTTACTTGCTTTTTAACAAATCTTGAAGTGACTACAATACATATCTTGCATAAAATTGCAGTAACTGAAATAAGCCATGGCAGGGTAAAAATTACTTGCTCTTAGAATACTGTAAGCATTTACTTTACTTGGCAAATGTACATGTTTTTTCATTTTTTTTTTAATCAGTTTCCTATATATATGGTCCTGAAGTGATGGAAAAAATTAAGAATCATTCACTGCATTTTACCATTGGGGTAACAATAATTCTAATGCAATTATTTTGTATCAATGGTTCTGATTAGATGACAATAAGCATAAAATTCTCTATCTCCCTGTCTGTAACTAAGGAAACCGACATTTTGAATTCCGGAATGTATTGACATGTTATTTCTCCAATAATAACCAAAAAAAACTCACATTTTGTACCTAGAAATCTTCTTTTTATCAAATTTTATTACATTCTGAAACGGACAAGAAGCCAGAAAACGCCTGGTGTTTACGTTTGATGCCGGAAGCATACTTATGATGTCACCTAGTTTAGGCGCCTAAGAAGATGACATCATTTCGCGGAATTTTCGTATAATGAAAATTTACACTATAATAATGACTAAAATTGAATGATTTGTTTATTTTGCATTAGAATAGAGATAACTGTATTGCATTTGAAGCTTTGCAGACGTCCATCAGGATTTTTACTGTAGCAAATAACCGTTCACCTGTCTCCGCTACGCGTCGCCAGGTAAATTAATTTGCGACAGTAAAACGTCCGCAAAGCTTCAAATACAATACAGTTATCTCTAAAGTTGTCATACACACATTTTTATTCTGACAAAACACAAGATACCTAGAACTACTTACATCTGACCATAAGATTTAATGTTTTGACCACAGTATCCACAACATTAGGTGCCTGTTTGACAGTACAAGTATACTCTCCTGCATCATCTTTACTAACTGAATCAATGGCAAACTCTCTATTAGTGGTTTTTACTTTGGTTTTGAATGATATTGACACTGTAGCTTCTGGTGCTCCAAACACTTCACATATTAGTCTTACTGGAAGTCCAGAATCTATAACTTTTCGAGGTCGGATATAGAAGTTCACTTCAAATTTATCTGTAAAATTTAAAAAAATATGTTTCAGATGTTGTGTATAACTCTCATTCTTTTTGTTAAGCTACTAATTTTTTATATAAATTGATCTCTTTAGTCTTACATTACAAATCTATTCAATATTAACAAACTGAACTGTGAGCCAAGTAAGAAGCCAACTTTGTTTGCATGGGGTATACATAATCAAATTTGAACTGCATTTTATTGTAGTGATTTTGTAGAGTTTAAATGTCCAACTCAAAAACCACCTTAAGGTATGAAGGATATGCTGTTTTTACCATTTGAAACCATTCAAAGGCAATAAATCTTAAACAATTATTGTTGTATCATTGAAATTCAAATCTGACCAACATTAATGGTAGGTAGTGATGTTGCAAAGTTATAAGGTCCTACTCCTTATCATCTGGAATCTGTAGTTACCATAGATAACGTTTGGGATATAAGTTTGAAATAATAATTACCACAACAAAGTAAATCATTACATCGGATGTGACCTTGAGAGGTCATACCGGTGCTATGTTGCCGCAGAAATTTCCTTGCCGTTAGACTGATTACTGAACGTATTTCGTATAATTACGTGGATATTATCAAGTGCAAAATAACATTCCTTATCGCTTGTTATATATTAATTTCATCAATAAATATTCATGAAAATAAATAAAACCATCACTCTTTACTTTCCATTTAGCATTTAGAAGCTTTTTAACGTTTTACACCTGAATTTTATTTTTGTCTACCAGAAAAACATTCGATGTTAAGCCAACCCTTATTCATATGACCTATGTTGACCTTAACTTGGCAGTCCTCAATGCGCAATCTCATGTTGTCCCTCAAAGGGAAAAGGTCGAACAGAGGAATGTTATCACGGGAATGGAACATGTATTTACAGTTTCTGCCAGAAAAGGGAACAGAAAAGAGGTGCAGACAAGTTATTGTAAATTGAAAATAAATAATGGCGATGAAATTGGTCATTAGAATAACTTAAATAAAATGCTCCGCAGGGCACAGCTTGATACGACCGCAGAGGTCGAACCCTGAACAATTGGGGGAAGTATGGACACAACATTCAAGCTTGATACAGCTTTGGATTTGGATTGTGATTAAATATTTGACACAGCATAGGTTTCTAACACAGATTGAATGTGGTCTTAGAACTTAAAAATTTTAAATTAGACATTCACCTATTATGGTCCAATATCCAAAATCTAAATACATGGTTAGATTCAGCATATCAAAGAACCCCAAGAATTCATTTTTGAAGAAATCAAACAAAGTTTAATTTTGGACCCTTTTGACCTCAATGTGGACAAAGTTGATAACGGGGCCCAAAAATCAAAAATCTAAATACATGGTTAGATTCAGCATATCAAAGAACCCCATATATTCAATTTTTGTTGAAATCAAACAAAGTTTAATTTTGGACCCCGATTTGGACCAACTTGAAAACTGGGCCCATAATCAAAAATCTAAATACATGTTTAGATTCAGCATATCAAAGAACCCTAAGAATTCAATTTTTGTTAAAATCAAACTAAGTTTAATTTTGGACCCTTTGGACCTTAATGTAGACCAATTTGAAAACGGAACCAAAAATTAAGAATCTAAATACACGGTTAGATTCGGCATATCAAAGAACCCCAATAATTCAATTTTTGATGAAATCAAACAAAGTTTAATTTTGGACCCTTTTGACCTCAATGTGGACAAAGTTGATAACGGGGCCCAAAAATCAAAAATCTAAATACATGGTTAGATTCAGCATATCAAAGAACCCCATATATTCAATTTTTGTTGAAATCAAACAAAGTTTAATTTTGGACCCCGATTTGGACCAACTTGAAAACTGGGCCCATAATCAAAATCTAAATACATGTTTAGATTCAGCATATCAAAGAACCCTAAAAATTCAATTTTTGTTAAAATCAAACTAAGTTTAATTTTGGACCCTTTGGACCTCAATGTGGACCAATTTAAAAACGGGGCCCAAAATCCAAAAACTAAATACACGGTTAGATTCAGCATATTAAAGAACCCCATGAAATCAAGAATAAAACCCCATTGAAATTGGTCAAGAAATAAGCAATTTATAGCAAGTATCTTCTTTTGCACAATCCTGTGCTATTAAATATTTCTTGCTATTGCGCAATACTGTACAATTGACAATTTCTTGCTATTGCGCAATATTGTGCTATTGGATATTTCTTGCTATTGCGCAATACTGTGCAATTGAAGATTTCTTGCTATTGCGCAATACTGTGCAATTGAAGATTTCTTGCTATTGTGCAATACTGTGCAATTGAAAATTTCTTGCTATTGCACAATACTTATTATATAATAATTTACACATCCTGTTTGGTGTGTATCTCCTACCATATCATTATAATTTGATTTTAAATATAAATCAGAAATAACCAACTTAAAATGGAAAATTTTAAAAGAAACAAAAAAGGAAAAAAAGAAAAAAAATGAAAAAAAAATAAATCCCCCCCCAAAATTTTTTGAACCCCCATTATGATTCATCACCCCCAAACTCAATCCCAGCCTTCCCTTTGTGGTATGGTACCTTGCAGTACAATTTCAGAGAGATCCATACACTTGAACACAAGTTATTGTCTGGAAACTAGATAAAAATGTGTTTTTTGGCCCCTTTTTGGCCCCAAATTCCTAAACGTTTAGGGCAATTACCCCCAAACTCAAACCCAGCTTTCCCTTTGTGATATGGAACCTTGTAGTACAATTTCAGAAAGATCCATACACTTACACACAAGTTATTGTCATGAAACTAGAAAAATGCTTGTTTTTTGCCCCTTTTTTGGCCCCTAATTCCTAAAATTTGGAGGCAATTACCCCCAAAATCAATCCCAGCATTCCTTTAGTGATATGGAACCTTGTGGTACAATGTCAGAGAGATCCATACACTAACACACAAGTTATGTCTGGAAGTTACAAAAATGCTTATTTTTGGCCCCTTTTTGGCCCCTAATTCCTTTACTGTTATTACCATAACCCCCAAAATCAATCCCAACCTTCCTTTTGTGGTATTGAACCTTGTGGTAAAATTTCATAAAGATACATTCACTTAAACCAAAGGTAGAGTGCAAAAACCAATGTGTCTTCGGACGACGACGACGCCAACGTCATACCAATATACGACCACAAAAATTTTTTTGCGGTCGTATAAAAACCTGTCACGCAGGCAAAGTCACATAGAAGTAGGCGAAAATACGATGGTTTTCGAAATGTTTACATTTTTTAATTATTCCAGATCATATGAAAACAATTCACGACATGTTCAAATCGTTATTGTCCAAAATACGTTTATTTATTTACGGGCAGTGGAAATTAAAAATCAACTCTTACAATTTAATATTATTCTTCCGGTGTATCCTTCATGATGGCCCCAATAAAATTCACAAACACATGTATATATTATCAGCATTGTTTTGTCATACAAATGTAATAAACAGCTACACCATGAGCGCATGATACGCCCTTCACTTTTTCAAAGAATAAAGTTCAATAACTTCTCAATGTCATATTAGAAATTCATAAAAAACTAAAGGCAGGTTATCTTGATATATATAAACCAGTCACCAAAGTTTCATGATAACTGCTCAAAGCATTGTACAATAAAATGCTTCGCTGGGGCGCAGCTTGATACGACCGCAGAGGTCGAACCCTGAACAGTTGGGGCAAGTATGGACACAACATTCAAGCTTGATACAGCTCTGAATTTGGATTGTTATTAAATATTTGACACAGCATAGGTTTCTGACACAGAAAGAATGTGGTCTAAGAACTTGAATTTTTTTAATTTACCTATTATGGTCCAATGTCCAAAATCAAAATACATGGTTAGATTCAGCATATCAAAGAACCCCATATATTCAATTTTTGTTAAAATCAAACAAAGTTTAATTTTGGACCCCAACTTGGACAAACTTGAAAACTGGGCCCATAATCAAAAATCTAAACACATGTTTAGATTCAGCATTCAATTTTTGTTAAAATCGAACTAAGTTTAATTTTGGACCCTTTGGACCTCAATGAAGACCAATTTAAAAAACGGGACCCAAATTAAACATCTAAAAACACGATTAGATTTGGCATATCAAAGAACCCAAATAATTCAATTTTTGATGAAGTTTAATTTTGGACCCTTTTGACCTCAATATGAACCAATTTGATAGCGGGGCCTACAAATAAAAAATCTAAATACATGGTTAGATTCAGCATATCAAAGAACATCATATATTCAATTTTTGTTGAACTCAAACAAAGTTTAATTTTGGACCCCAATTTGGACCAACTTGAAAACTGGGCCCATAATCAAAAATCTAAATACATGTTTAGATTCAGCATATCAAAGAAACCCAAGAAATCAATTTTTGCTAAAATCAAACTAAGTTTAATTTTGGACCCTTTGGACCTTAATGTAGACCAATTTAAAAAACGGGACTTAAAATTAAAAATCATAAACTCGGTTAGATTTGGAATATCAAAGAACCCCATATATTCAATTTTTGATGAAATCAAACAAAGTTTAATTTTGGACCCCAATTTGGACCAACTTGAAAACTGGGCCAAAAATCAAAAATCTAAATACATGTTTAGATTCTGCATATCAAAGAACCTCATATATTCAATTTTTGCTAAAATCAAACAAAGTTTAATTTTGGACCCTTTGGACCTTAATGTAGACCATTTTGAAAACTGGACCCAAAATTAAAAATCTAAATACACTGTTAGATTCGGCATAACAAATAAATAAATGTGATCAAAGATTTTACAAATCTAATGCGCCATACTGTGCAATTAAAGATTACTTCTTGAAATTTTTCAATATTTGAAATTTGAAAAAAAAATAATATTTGAAGAATAATTCTTTTTAATTTCTGAAATCTGAATTGAGAAAAAATTGACCCCCCACAATTTCTTTTTATCCCCCCCCTTTTTTCCCCAAAAAAATTCTTTCCCTCAAGATATGGTCATAATCTCAATTCAAATTTCCAATGGAGTTGGCAACAATAATTACCCATTTAAATTTACCATAGTGCTAACTTAATCTATTTTATAATAGAATTAAAAATATAGTGTCAAATCTTTCATATGGATTTTTTTGTAAAAAAAAATGATGCAACATTTGCAGATATTTTTACTGGTCTTCCTTTATAAATATGCATTTCTTTAAACATAATTTAAAAGCAGTGTAAGGGAAGTAACCAAAACGTTGTATTTGGATTACCTCCCTTACACTGTTTTAAATTATCTTTATTGTTCATTAACCATTACTTTATACATAATTTAAAAGCAGTGTAAGGGAGATAATTTCAATGATGTATTTGATTTTTCTCCCTTACACTGCTTTAAATTATGTTTTGTACTAAAGTATTTGTCCATTAACCAGGACAACCTTGTTTTTCCCCCTTTTTTGCCCCTAATTCCTAAACGGTTTGAGCCATAACCCCCCCCCCAAAGCAAATCCTAACCATCCCTTTGTGGTATGGAAACTTGTAGTATAATTTCAGAGAGATCCATACACCGTTCCACAGTTACTGTCTGGAAACTAGAAAATGCTTATTTTTGGCCCCTTTTTGGCCCCTAATTCCTTAACTGTTGGTACCATAACCTCCAAAATCAATCCCAACCTTCCTTTTGTGGTATTTAACCTTATGGTAAAATTTCAAAAAGATCCATTCACTTAAACTAAAGTTAGAGTGCGAAAACCAATGTGTCTTCGGACGACGACGCCGGACGACGACGACGACGACGACGCCAACATCATACCAATATACGACCACAAAATTTTTTTGCGGTCGTATAAAAACTGGGAAAATTTTAGAAAATCTCCCTTTTTTTAATGAATAAAACCCCATAACTCGGAAAAGAAAATCTAAAATTTATAAAATTCAAAAGGGAGCTCATCACAATAGATATAAACAATTCACCAAAGTTTCTTGTAAATTGGTGAAAGTGTTTTTGAGTTATTGTCCGAAAACTGGAAAATGCCCCTTTTTTAATGAAAAAAACCCCAAAACATGGAAACTTAAAATCTAAAATTTATTAAAAATGAAAGGGAGCTCACGTCAATAGATATAAACAATTCACCAAAGTTTCATGCGAATTGTTTAAAGCGTTTTTGAGTTATTGTCTGACATATTGACGACCGACGGATTGTTTGAGAACCTTGGGTTCAAATAATATGCAGGCTTTTGTTTTATTTTGTTGTTTACATAATTTGATAAATGGTGTCAAATATGTACGTTTAATTTAAAGAAATGATCAAATAAGTAAGAAAACAAAAAGCACATGTTCATATCTATTTATATCTAGGTCATTTCGCTCACTGTGTAGGCAAAGTTTGGGAAGTAAATCAGATGCATAATTAATGAGATGAATATGCACGCAACACGATATTAATGATCAATTATTACCACTTCTATAGTTTCTGTTAACATCCCAGCGATCTTATTGTGAATTTTTAATACATATCTTTGATTTTAGCAGCTTTAAAACTTGGTCAAAATTTTGTCAAAATCGTAGCTACTATCCCTTTAACAAAGGTAACGGTAAACTGATGCCCCACTAATTGGGTCAATATCCCTTATGTGCCTCAAAGTGAGGTACTCAAATATGATACACAAACAAACAAGAATGTGTCCATAGTACACAGATGCCCCACTTGCACTATCATTTTCTGTGTTCAGTGGACCGTGAAATTCTAATTTGGCATTAAAATTAGAAAGATCATATCATAGGGAACATGTGTACTAAGTTTCAAGTTGATTGGACTTCAACTTCATCAAAAACTACCTTGACCAAAAACTTTAACCTGAAGCGGGACAGAGGGACGGACGGATGAACGAACGAACAGACGCACAGACTATCGTAGGTGGGGCATAAAAATCTCTGTGTAGTGATATTGGACATTGCAATTTTGAGCAAGTGACTGAGCTCAATCATTTGAGCTGATTCAAAGAGCAAAGGACCATAGGATAAAGGTGTAACAAGAGTGCACACGCTGAAATGTCTCTCCTGCTTTACTGACCATTGATTTTATGTTGATAGTCCTAAATATAAAGCTTTACTACAAAATCACATAAACTCAACATGATCCAAGAAAATGAGGTCAAGGTTAGATAAACCAAACTGGAAAACCATGTACACCTTATAATCATTCCATACACCAAATATAGTTGACCTATTGCTTATAGTTTTTAAGAATCAAACTTAACCAGAAAAACTTAACATTGATCAATGAACCATGAAAACGAGGTCAAGGTCAGATGAACCATGTCAGACAGACAAGTACACCTTACAATCAACCTATGCATTAAATATAGTTGATATATTGCTTATAGTATCTAAGAAACAAACTTAACTATGAAAACTTAACATTGACCAATGAACCATGAAAATGAGGTCAAGGTCAGATGATACCTGCCAGACAGACATATATACCTTACAATCATTCCATACACCAAATATGGTAGACCTATTGCTTATAGTATCTGATATATGGACTTGACCATGAAAACTTAACCTTGTTCACTGATCCATGAAAATGAGGTCGAGGTCAGATGAAAACTGTCTGACAGGCATGAGGACCTTGCAAGGTACGCACATACTAAATAAACGTATCCTATTACTCATAATAAGAGAGAAATTAACATTTCAAAAAATCTTAACTTTTTTTTCAAGTAGTCACTGAACCATGAAAATGAGGTCAAGGACAATGGACATATGAAGGGAGCGTAGCTATAATCCGACACCCCGAAATTCAGACAGTCCAGTAGTCCGACAGTCTGATAGTAGGTTAGTCCGACAGTCGGTTAGTCCGACACTTTCATTAATCAGAAGGGTGCATTTCACCCTCTCTCTCACATCTCTGGTACCAAGACAGGAGTTTAAACTTTGGGGCCTCAATCTGCTGATAACTCGGGAAATTCGGGGATGCGCTCCCGATCATCACCGCCTCTGTTCATATCTCTAGCTACTCTATCATAAACTCTTTTAATAGGTACAGTTGGGTCCTCCATTATCTGATCTTTTATTGTATTTAAAGTTTCGCTCCTTGAAATACTTGCATCTTCTGATTCATGGGTGTGCTCGTTGTTTTCGAGAATGCGAATTATTGCATGAGTGTTGTTGACTTCAAATATATTAGTTTTTATATTAGCACTACACTCAATGCGCCAATAAATTGATTCGGTTTTCTGTTTTTTTTTATATTTGTATCCATTATAGATTAGTACCTTCCCTCCCTGATTCCCGGTAATAACCTCTGCAGCCATCACTAAAGTGTGTATGGTTTCGAAGTAGAAGCATACAACGTGCTTCCTAATAAAATTGACACTTGAGTTAACATAAGGGATTCCCTTTTTGTGGGGCTAAGATGGACTTTGAAATAATAAGGCAGGGGCCCCGAAATGTTGCAAAAAATTCTAAGGTGATCTAAATTCACCTCCATGACTATTTATAATATAAAGAATATTGTGTTTATAAAAATGTGATGTGAACAAATGTAAGTGAAAATAGTTTCTTTCTTAGCCTTCCCCGTAAAATTCAAATGGTTGCCCCCAGTATGATCGACACCCGTGATATGTAAAATCGTACGTTATGAACATCGCAAATTCCTCTGTCGTTTGATTCTTCAAGTTTGCTTGAACGGATTTTCGTAAATATTGATGTAAAAAAAAAGCCCTCATATTAATCATTTAACTGGCCTTTTACTGTTTAAGCCCCATTTGTCAAAACTCGGTCGATTCCTTTCTACCGTCTAAGCTAGGGTATTAGCGGATTCATCCGAGGATTGCCGATTGAATTTAGCCCGCTGTGTTCATGGCCGGTTCGTATGGGATTATTGCGGCCCTGTACAAGACGTCATACTGACTAATTTGATAATTTTCTGTGTGAAAAAATATACCAATTTACAAACGTTACATGTCTATATAGGCATATTTTTCAGAGACAAGTGACCACGCGTCAGACTATATGGCTGTCAGATTGTAGGACTGTCGGACTATAGGATTGTCGGATTATAAGACTGTCGGACAACAGGATTGTCGGATTATGGGACTGTCGTATTATAGGTCTGACCCCGTAAATAACATAAGGCATCTATATACAAAGTATGAAGCATCCAGGCCTTCCACCTTCTAAAATATAAAGCTTTTTCGTAGTTAGTTAACACCACAACTGCCCGATCACTATCCCTATGTCGAGCTTTCTGCGACAATAGTTGCAGACTCAACAAAAACTATGAAGTTATTAAAAAGAATAGAGAATGAAAACCTGGAATGTGTCAAAGACACAACAACCAGACCAAAGAAAATAAAACAGCCCAAGGCCATCAATGGGTCTTCAGGGCATTAAAAAAATAAGGCACCCGGAGACTGGTTTCAGCTGGCCCCTAAACAATAATGTATGCTAGTTCGGCCAAATGGATGCCGCACTAAACTCGGAAAAATACAAATGAACCAAAATTAAATGCCCCTGCTTGCACATAACGTTATAAAGGGACATAACTCAAGAACGGTACAAGCGAGGCTACTCAAATTCGTACTTGATCTGCGTTTTTGGATAAAAGCATTGTGTATAAGAATCTTATCATTTGGTTGAGGCAAACTTAAGTAAGAGAAAAGGAAACAAAAAATTCAGCAATTTTTCCATTTGTAAAGGGGCATAACTCTTGAAAGGTAAAAATGATGCTACCCAAATTCAAATTTGATCTGTGTTTTGCGGTAATAAGCATTGTTTACAAGTTTCATAACATTTGGTTGAGGCAAACTAAAGTTAGAGAACAGAAACCAATTTCTGGATGTACGGGCGTACAAGGGTAAAACTTAATGCCCCCTCCGCTACGGTGGGGGCATAAAAACACACAAGATTAACAAAGGCAAAAGGTTCCCTATTTCAGACAGGCACAAAAATGTATGCAAACAACCAAGGATGCGGAAATTTTTTAACACAATTTCGGTCTTTTTGAGATCAATTAAAAGTTTTAGACTGTTGAAATTATTCACACTAGATTCATAGCATCAACAAACTTGTATTGACTGTTTCCTGGGACATAATATATTGTTAGTATAATAGTCCCAGCTGTTTCATTGCATTTATTTCATGAATTTTTTACCATTTTTCTAAAAACATTCAAGAACAGTTAAGGAATGCACGTTTAAAATTGAAATGATTTTAATGACTCAAAAAGGTAAATTTCTCAGACATGGCTAACGTTTCTTTTGATTTTTAAGACGAAATTACAACTGGAAGTTTCATGATAATACAAAAGTATGAGTAATTCAGGATTCACTTCTGGGATTAGTTTTGTTTATCAAATTGACAGGAAATTACTGGACTTTTAATTTTAATACCTTTAAAAGTGTTTGAATATAACAGATAATAGTTGCACCCTTTTAATTTAGCATGAAATCATTTTGCATTTTACGATTTAGTAATCCCTTACAAAGAACTGTATTTCAGAAAACTTTTTGTGTGAAAAAAGGTATTGTTCCCAAAGGGCAAAAATGAGAAAATGAATCACACTTCGTACCTCGAAAAATTTATCCATTTGTGCGAAAATGTCTCAGCTTCAAAACAAGCCATCACACATATCAAAGTTTACAATATAGGCAGAATTGAAGAAAAGGCTACCATTACCGCCTACTTGAAATGAATTGTGTATCTTGACCCAATTAGTGCAAGATATTGACATAATGTAGTCTATTTCTGTTGATACTTACTAATAGGTCTGGTTCTGACATTTAACAACGGTGAAGGTAAACTACTACCATACTGATTGGTTGCAGATACAGTTATGTGGTAGTCAGTTTCTGGCTGTAGATTTGTTATATTTGCTGTTGTTGTTTCCAATGCCTAAAAAATATATAGAATTACTAAATTACAAGCGATCTCTGTCAGTATGTTAAGCTACCAGTTGAAAATCATGTAAATTTTTTCTTGAAGCGTAAAGCAATCAGCCAAAATTCTTTTTTTCCCTTGACATCACATTCTTAAATAAAGTTCTCCGCTGGGAGCAGCTTGATACGACCGAAGAGGTCGAATCCTGAACAGTTGGGGCAAGTATGGACACAACATTCAAGCTTGATACAGCTCTGAATTTGGATTGTGATTAAATATTTGACACAGCATAGGTTTCTGACACAGAATGAATGTGGTCTAAGAACTTAAAAAATTTTAATTTACCTATTATGGTTTAATATCCAAAATCATGGTTAGATTCAGCACATCAAAGAATCCAAAGAATTCAATTTTTGATGAAATCAAACAAAGTTTAATTTTGGACCCTTTTGACCTCAATGTGGACCAATTTGATAACGGGGCCCAAAAATCAAAATACATGGTTAGATTCAGCATATCAAAGAACCCCATATATTCAATTTTTGTTGAAATCAAACAAAGTTTAATTTTGGACCCCAACTTGGACCAACTTTAAAACTGGGCCCATAATCAAAAATCTAAACACATGTTTAGATTCAGCATATCAAAGAACCCCAAGAATTCAATTTTTGTTAAAATCAAACTAAGTTTAATTTTGGACCCCAATTTGGACCTTAATGTTGACCAATTTAAAAAACAGGACCCAAAATTTATAAAATGCTTCGCTGAGGGCAGCCTGATACGACCGCAGAGGTCGAACCCTGAACGGTTGGGGCAAATTTGGACACAATATTCAAGCTTGATACTGTCTGAATTTGGATTGTGATCAAATTTTTGACATAATATAGGTTTCTGATACAAAATAAATGTGGTCAAAGATCTTATAAATCCATTGCGCAATACTGTGCAATTGAAGATTTCTTCTTGAAACTTCAAAAATTCGAAATTTAAAAAATTTTGAAAAAAAAATATGAATCCCTTAAAAAAATTGGGAAAAAAATCCCCCCCCCCCCCCCCCAACTTTTTGAAACCCCCCCTTGGAGCAATTACCCCAAAACTCAATCCCAGCCTTCCCTTTGTTATATGGAACCTTGTGGTAGAATGTCAGAGAGATCCATATACTTACACACAAGTTATTGTCTGGAAACTAGAAAAATGCTTGTTTTTGGCCCCTTTTTGGCCCTTAATTCCTAAACTGCACATCAAAGAACCCCAATAATTCAATTTTTGATGAAATCAAACAAAGTTTAATTTTGGACCCTTTTGACCTCAATATGAACCAATTTGATAGCGGGGCCCACAAATAAAAAATCTAAATACATGGTTTGATTCAGCATATCAAAGAACCCATATATTCAATTTTTGTTGAAATCAAACAAAGTTTAATTTTGGACCCCAATTTGGACCAACTTGAAAACTGGGCCCAAAATCAAAAATCTAAATACATGTTTAGATTCAGCATATCAAAGAACCCTATATATTAATTTTTTGTTAAAATCAAACAAAGTTTAATTTTGGACCCCAATTTGGACCAACTTGAAAACTGGGCCCAAAATCAAAAATCTAAATACATGTTTAGATTCAGCATATCAAAGAACCCCATATATTAAATTTTTGTTAAAATCAAACAAAGTTTAATTTTGGACCCTTTGGACCTTAATGTAGACCAATTTGAAAACGGACCCAAAATTAAAAATCATAAACTCGGTTAGATTCGGCATAACAAATAAATAAATGTGGTCAAAAGATTTTACAAATCTAATGCGCCATACTGTGCAATTAAAGATTACTTCTTTTTAATTTCTGAAATCTGAAATGAGAAAAAATTGACCCCCCACAATTTCTTTTTACCCCCCTTTTTCCCTCAAAAAATTCTTTCCCTCAAGATATGGTCATAATGGCAATTCAAATTTCCAATTACCCATTTAAATTTACCATAGTGCTAACTTAATCTATTTTATAATAGATTTTAAAATATGGTGTCAAATCTTTCATATGGATTTTTTTCTAAAAAAAAAAAAATGCAACATTTGCAGATATTTTTACTGGTCTTCCTTTATGAATATATGCATTTCTTTAAACATAATTTACAAGCAGTGTAAGGGAAGTAATCAAAACGTTGTATTTGGATTACCTCCCTTACACTGTTTTAAATTGTCCTAATTGTTCATTAATCATTACTTTATATATAATTTAAAAGCAGTGTAAGGGAGGTAATTCAAATATTGTATTTGATTTATCTCCCTTACACTGCTTTAAATTATGTTTTGTACTAAAGTATTTGTCCATTAACCAGGACAACCTTGTTTTTCTCCCTTTTTTAATTCCTAAACGGTTTGAGCCATAACCCCCCAAAGCAAATCCTAACCATCCCTTTGTGGTATGGAAACTTGTGGTATAATTTCAGAGAGATCCATACACCGTTCCTCAAGTTATTGTCTGGAAACTAGAAAATGCTAATTTTTGGCCACTTTTTGGCCCCTAATTCCTTAATTGTTGGTACCATAACCCCCAAAATCAATCCCAACCTTCCTATTGTGGTATTGAACCTTATGGTAAAATTTCATAGAGATCCATTCACTTAAACTAAAGTAATTGTGCGAAAAACCAATGTGTCTTCGGACGACGACGACGCCAACGTCATACCAATAAACGACCGCAAAAAATTGCAATCGTATAAAAATTAACATCAAATCAGGATTAAGTTATCTGGCAACATGAAGCTGCAGATAAACTATCACCTAATCAATAATTATCATAATACTAGTAAATTGCAATAAGTATCATTAGTTTCATAGTTTGATAAGAAAAAAATAATCAACATTTCCATAATAACTATAATTAATGAAACAAAAAGAATATTTTTTATTTTGTTCTACTGAAATATATACTGCAAAGTGTTCATATGCCTGTCCCAAGTCAGGAACATTGTCAGTGGTTATCCTTAGTTAAATTCTAAAGTTTTTATTTAGGAAATTTGGTGTATATGACAGATATTTGTTAGTCTCTATTGATTTAATCACAATTGTTTCTGTATTCAGAGAAATTTAGAGCTATGCAAATTAATGAGACACTTGTCTACTGTTGGAGACAGGATTTTGACCTCTAAAAGTCATAGGGCTCTCCATGGATGAGAATTTAACTGTGGAGGAACTTTCATCAGGACAAGCAACACTTCCAGTATCAAGTGCCTACTCTAAGTCACCACAAATCAGCTGTCCTGTTACTTCAAAGTCTTTTCCTATCAGAAAGTTCCAGGGTTACTATCAACACGAAATTGCTCAACACCTACAACAATCTATTGTTAAACCTCTTTCTTTGAAATAAAAAAATGAATCTAAAACTTTATTATAAAATGCAAATGTTATTTGCTGAAAATTAATGCATTTAATTGTCTGAACTTGATCAATTTATTCTCCTGTCAGATGTGTCTACTGGTACATGTGATTAGCGATAATTAGCCTGATATCCCCCATGGCATTAACACATTCTAGGAGTACCCTGTGGATTATTCTACAAGAGGGGTATTGCAATTACAAGCAATTAACTCTAATGCTAATAAATGGTGGTTTCTAGTCAAATTTTGACTACACTTTGGGTTTGGTCTCATTGACATATACCTCAGATGTCCGTTTGTTTATACTTACATATATGGTATTTGATTCTCCTTTTGACAGCCATTGAACATCATATCTACAGTCTGATTCATTACAGTTCTGGTCTGGTTTCATCCATGACAGTACTACATGGGTTGCTTGAATGTCTATTGCACTAAATCCTGTTACCATTGATGGAATAGTTCCTATATAACAAAATAAATCAAAATTGAGTAAATAAAATAATACAGGAGTTGTTAGAAGCAACATATGCATCCTACAACCTGCTACACTTATCTGACAACCCTAGCAGTAAAGTAACAGAATGTAATGTGTTAACCTCCCTCAAATTAAATCATACTATGTAGGATACTTATGAATAAAGCTATCTGTTAAATATCATGTACATATGTATCCATTTGTTCTGACAGAAGTCCAGTGCAAGTGATTCTCCTCTACACTTGGTGAATTGTTGTCCTAGACATTTTAAAACTATCTTAAATGTCAATAAAGTCAGAGCTCAAGGTCAAATTAATCCTGTAAGATGTTCATATCTTTAACAATGAATTCACGTACAACATATTATTATCTTCTTCTTCTTCTTCTTCCAAATACTGCCAACATTCAACATGATGAATATTCTGGCAAGTTGCGCATGATTAAAAACAGGTTAAAAACAGGATAAAAACAAATTGTTCTGTTGATTTAGTTTGTGGTTTTGGTCACTTGAGACTTGAATATCTCAAGAGACTTTGCTGTGGCGGTATCTGGTGGCAGTTTTTTCCAATCCTTGAGGGTGTTTATGAAGAAGGACCATTTCCTACAGTCTTTGGTGGCTGGCTGTAATAGGTAAGTATGTTGTCCTGTCTGGTTTGAGCTTCTTGTTGGTTTTTGTAGATATTTATTCTTGTCTATGGCTACAGGGTCGTTTGTTATTTTGTAACACATGATGAGTCGAGCTTCTTTTTGTCTTGTTTGTAAGCTTTTCCATCCCAATTCAGTTATCATGTTGATGACACTTGATCTATTTCTATGTCTGCTGGTTACATATCGTGCAGCTCGTCTTTGTACCTTTTCAATTTTATCTATGTGGTTTGCTGGTACGGGTCCCATACTGTCGTGGCGTATTCCATTTGCGGTCTCACTATAAATATTTTATAGGCATGCTCTTTGATGGATTTTGAGCTAATGTGGAGGTTTCGATGTAGAAAACCAAGGCTTCGGCTGGCTTTTCCTGTGATGTTGTTTATATGTTCTCCCCAATCTAGATCATTTGCAATGGTGCAGCCTAGGTATTTAGTTGATGTTTCATGCACCAGAGTATGGCCATGGAGTTTATAGTCCCACTTGATTGGCTTTTTCTTTTTTGTGACTGTGAGGACACTGCATTTTTCAGGATGGAACTCCATTTTCCAGAGTTCTTCCCATTTTGCCAGTTTGTCCAGGTATTCTGGGAGGGTATGACAGTCGCTGTCTGATGAAATTGTCAAATAGACCCCCGTATCGTCCGCAAACAGTCTCACTGTGGAGTGTAGGCCTTCTGGTAGGTCGTTGATGTAAAACAGAATAAAATGCTCCGCTGGGCGCAGCTTGATGCGACCGCAGAGGTTGAACCCTGAACCGTTGGGGCAAGTATGGACACAACATTCAAGCTTGATACAGCACTGAATTTGGATTGTGATTAAATATTTGACACAGCATAGGTTTCTGACACAGAATGAATGTGGTCTAAGAACTTAAAAATTTGTGATATGGAACCTTGTTGTACAATTTCATAAAGATCCATACACTTACACACAAGTTATTGTCCTGAAACTAGAAAAATGCTTGTTTTTTTGCCCCTTTTTGGCCCCTAATTCCTAAAATTTTGAGGCAATTACCCCAAAAATCAATCCCAGCATTCCCTTTGAGGTATGGTACCTTGCAGTACAATTTCAGAGAGATCCATACACTTGAACACAAGTTATTGTCTGGAAACTAGAAAAATGCTTATTTTTGGCCCCCTTTTGGCCCCTTATTCCTAAAGATTTTGGGCAATTACCCCCAAACTCAATTCCAGCTTTCCCTTTGTGATATGGAACCTTGTAGTACAATTTCAGAAAGATCCATACACACACACAAGTTATTGTCATGAAACTAGAAAAATGCTAGTTTTTTGCCCCTTTATGGCCCCTAATTCCTAAAATTTTGAGGCAATTACCCCCAAAATCAATCCCAGCATTCCTTTTGTGATATGGAACCTTGTGGTACAATGTCCTAGAGATCCATACACTAACACACAAGTTATGTCTGGAAGTTACAAAAATGCTTATTTTTGGCCCCTTTTTGGCCCCTAATTCCTTAACTGTTGGTACCATAACCCCAAAAATCAATTCCAACCTTCTTTTTGTGGTATTGAACCTTGTGGTACAATTTTATAGAGATCCATTCACTTAAACTAAAGTTAGAGTGCGAAAACCAATGTGTCTTCGGACGACGACGACGACGCCAATGTCATACCAATATACGACCACAAAAATTTGTTTGCAGTCGTATAAAAAGACTGGGTCCTAATATTGATCCTTGTGGTACTCCGGATTCTACTTTTACTTTGTCAGATGTTTCACCTTCAACAACTACTACCTGGGTTCTGTTGGTGAGAAATTCCTTTATCCATTTGTTTGTTTTACTTCGGATGCCATAATGGTGTAATTTATGGAGGAGTAAGCTGTGGGACACCTTATCAAAAGCTTTTGAAAAGTCAATTATTAGCAGACCTGATTGTTTTCAGTTTTCCAGGTTTTTTGTGATGTCATCGATACATTCAAGGAGTTGTGTTTCGCTTGATCTTTTACTTCTGAAGCCATGTTGTAGTGGGTATAGTATGTTATTTACCTCTGCATGTTTCATGATGTTACTGGTGACTATATGTTCTATTATTTTGCAGCAGATACATGTTAGGGATATTGGCCTATAGTTAGCTGCTATGTATTTCTGGCCTTTCTTATATACCGGAGTGACATTTGCAGTTTGCCAGTCATCTTATTATGTATAACTATTTAGATACAAATCTACTAATAAGATTTATCCATAAACACTGGACCATGAAATATAAAGTCAGTGTAATATGACTTATGATCCATGGTCATAATCTCCACACCAAATACTGTTAAACTGTCACTCGTAGCTAATGAGTAACAGACCTAATCATGACCACTGAATCATGAAAATGGGGTCAGATTGATGTACATGTATACTCTTTATTACAAATTCATATCAAAAATGTTGTTAACCTTTCATGCAGAGTTAATGAGGAACAAACTTAATCCTAACAAGTTAACCTTACCACTTGAGTGCAAAAATGAGAATGCGATCAAACAACATAAGTAAGACATACTTATGTTCTAGGGTATCTCCATTGTGTATGAATTATTAGTATATAATTTGTATATCTACAAACTCTTGAATGAGATTGGTCTGTTAGAAATTTTTTACCTGGGTTTACACTAAGACCAAGGTGCCACAACTACTTTTGTAACCCATGTAATCATCATGTCAATTTCACTGTGATCTATTCATGTGCAATTCACATGCTTTGGATCCTAGTGTTCCAAGAAAATTGAAATTGAAAATAAACTATTGACACAGAAAATTCAAAAAAAGACAATCTGATGGTCCATGACCTAGGGGCCAGGGCATCAAAATGATCGTCAAACTGAGATGTACTGATAGTAATACAATTTTATAGATAATATCATTGTCTATCACAACCAGTTCCTATCAAACTTAAACTTTACACTTTCCTCACTGATTTGTTTTTTTCCGCGACTTTGTGTGGCCTGTTCAAATTTCGCGCGCAGCTTGCCTGGCCTGAATTAATTTGCTATGTGCAGGGAGAAAAAGTAACTTTTTGGAAATACGTTCGTATCTTCATTGTTTCTCTGCAAATCGGTGTCAAAATGTGTAATGATCGTAGCTAAATGGTTAATCATACATGACAATACCATTTTTTTGTGTTTTTAAACCTTTTGTGCGAGAAAAATTACGGTGGATACGCGAAATTATCATTTTTTTGTGACCGCTTAGAGAGACAATTTTTTTTTTTTAAAAGTAACTAGAGTAACCCTTGTACTGTATATTTTTAATTTATATAATCAGGTATTACAATACATGTAATACATTCCCCCTATGTATGATACAAATAAAGCTCATAGTTTAATACCCTGTTTAGTATATATACTTCTGATAAGTCCAATCGCATTTCAATAGGAAGATGATTGGCATACTTTATATGGAAAAATAATTGTTGGATATCACCTTGTATACCCCAATGACACGTCAATGCAATGACATTTCAGCCAATTGCTACAATGCATGTACAGATGTATATTTATGGCAATAAAAACTCTAAATCGACAGAATCTTTACAAGATTTGTGAATAGAATTAACAGAGACCATCAAAATTCTGCTATCAACACTGAATTCTCCAAATAACAAAATTCTAAATTACTGCTGAGGTTCTCGACTTTGGACAGGAGCTTCAATATATGACATGGTTACATATTTATATAAATAGGAGCACTCTGTTATGTGTGCTCTTACATGAGAAAGAGAATATTTTAATATTTTTATTTAGATCATTCATTATTTGTCATACTTTGTTAGGCCTAACTATTGATTTTCCTGTTGGCAAAACAATTCAGCAGTACGGTGTGTCTCTGATGTCAGTAAAGACTAGAGATGTATAAATGTCTCATTGTTTGCTAGAAGTTGCTTACTCTTTCCTTAATGTCAAACTTCACAAAGAAATATAAACACTGAAACAGTTATTCATGAAGACCTGTTTTGTAAAATGGTCTGCACCTGTCATTATTAAAACTGTTAAAACATAGACAGAAAAGGCTTCAAGCAGATAAGTTATGGTGAAGATAAGTAAGTTGATTTGTGGTAAGTTTGAGGTGATCCTGGATAAATTTGTCCTGGATAAATTTGTTTGGCAAAACTGTCAGTTTTGTCTGGGACTACTATAATTATAGTCCCAGGTTTTATTACTTAGAAAGGGCTGGAAACACTTAAACAGGTTCTTTTTCAGGAGCTTGATTATTCTGTAGTGCAATAATTATATGGATAGGGAGCCCTCTATTAAAGTAATTGCATTTTATTGTCATCAAGATTATTCCTAAATCGTGATCTATTGCATATTACCAGCTTTGTTTACATTTCTGAAGGCATGTGGGCAGAAAGGATCATGTTTTTCCTCCAAAAAGATCACTTCCCACGTTACGGTTGTCAACATAGTTCCCTGCTACATTTAAAGAAAACATTATGCGATACCGTTCACTTGCTTGTTATATTTAATAACTGAAAACTCTGATTCTTCACAACTTCTCGGGCGCCATTTTCTAAAAATTAAGTAAGACGTAAATTTGCAAAGAAGGAACACGATTGGTTAGCTTTATTTAGACTTTCCTTAAAAGGAATTCGACCTTCGAAATGATGTGAAAAGTATGATCGGGTATAATCGTATGTTCAGTCGAGTTCTTGCAGACAAAAACGAAAGTATTGAAACCACGCCCCTTGTCAGTGTCAACAAACACAACCACCTGAAAGCAGCCCCTGTTTGCGAAAATTAAATACTTTTACAAGCTTTAAGATATGTAAGAATTAATTATCGATGTACTTATGTTATTTCCTCTTCCAAAAAAGTTGATTAAGCATCAAAATACTTTCATATACAACTGATACCTTTCTTCATGGTTTGTCCCACGTTGACAAAAATGGCGGCAGATTTTGAAAACAAAAATTCATTCAATTTCAGAAGTTTCCTTGTTATCTCCCACTTTCCTGATTCAAACAGTAACTCAAAAGAAACCTATTTATTTCAGAATGTATCGAATTACTATGCTGAAATACAAGGAGGAGGAACACAAACCTCGTTAAACTGAACATGGCCATTTTCACAATCCACAATGCCTGAAGGCATCGTTTGGCCTCCCACAGGCGATGCCTTGAGGTTTTGTTGGGCACATGAGCGGCGATGCCTCAAAACATCATTTGCCTGCAAAGGTTTAAGCAGAAAACTTAACATTAAAAAATTGGTATTTGATTGAAAGTCACTAGACCATGACCAACGGGGGCAGGGCCTCGAAATAGTCATCTAACTGATGTGTATTAATAGTAATGCAACTTTACAGAAAATATTATTCATCTATTACAAGTAGTTCATATCAAAATGACTTAAGCAGAAAACTTAACAATTGTTGATGCCACTGCCAGAAATGTTAATTCAAAATAGCATATGTTTGGTTTGAAAACTTGAAGGATTAAATGCATTTTTTCTAGAGGTTATTGATGTGTTAAATGGGCCACCGACTAACAAACAGTACATAAAAGATTTCAGTTTGTGATTTAATAGCCAAAGTCAACACATCAATTACTGCTAAAAAATAAACTGTTGACACAGAGATATGTCTCACCTTTTGTAATTTTGATAGTATAATGCAAATATTGAATCCAAATGGCAGTATCTAAACATGTAAACTATGCAAAACATTCAAAGTCAATGAACCATGACTTAAGGTGCAAGACAAAATAACATCCATAGAAATGAACAAGAGTGCACATGCTGAAATGTCTCGCCTACTATACTGACCATTGATTTTATGTTGATAGTCCTGCATATAAAGTTTTACTACAAGTATCACATTAATATTTATGATCCAAGAAAATGAGGTCAATGTCAGATAAACCAAGCCGGAATACATGTACACCTTTAATACAATCATTCCATACACAGAATATAGATGACCTATTGCTTATAGTATAAAAGAAACAGACCAAACCATGGAAATTCTATATTGACCAATGAACCATGAAAATGAGGTGAAGGTCCTATGATACCTGTCAGACAGACATATGTATACACCTTACAATCATTCCATACACCAAATATAGTTGACCTATTGCTTAAAGTTTAAGAAAAACAGACCAAAACCCAAAAACTTACATTGAGCAATGAACTGAGAAAATGAGGTCAAGGTCAAATAAAACCTGCCAGACTGACATGTACATTGTAAAATATTTCCATACACCAAATTTAGTTGACCTACTGCATACAGTATTAGAAAAACAGACCAAAACACAAAAACTTAACATTGAGCAATGAATCAGGAAAATGAGGTCAAGGTTACCTGGTAAAATAAAATGCTCCGCTGGGCACAGCTTGATACGACCACAGAGGTCGAACCCCGAACAGTTAGGGCAAGTATGGACACAAGCTTGATACAGCACTGAATTTGGATTGTGATTAAATATTTGACACAGCATAGGTTTCTGACACAGAATGAATGTGGTCCAAGAACTTAAAAAATTTTAATTTACCTATTCAAACCATATCATTATTATTTGCTATTATATATAAATCAAAAATAACCAATTTAAAATGGAAAATTTTAAAGAAAAAAAAGGAAAAAAAGGAAAAAAAAATCCCTCCCCCAAATTTTTTGACCCCCCTCATGATTCATCACCCCCCAACCTCAATCCCAGCCTTCCCTTTGTAGTATGTACCTTGAAGTACAATTTCAGAGAGATCCATACACTTGAACACAAGTTATTGTCTGGAAACTAAAAAAAAGTTTTTTTGGCCCCTTTTTGGCCCCAAATTCCAAGTTTAGAGGCAATTACCCCCAAACTCAAACCCAACTTTCCCTTTGTGATATGGAACCTTGCAGTACAATTTCATAAAGATTTCATACACTTACACACAAGTTATTGTCCTGAAACTAGAAAAATGCTTGTTTTTTGCCCCTTTATGGCCCCTAATTCCTAAAATTTTGAGGGAATTACCCCCAAAATCAACCACAACCTTCCCTTTGTGGTATGGTACCTTGTAGTACAATTTCAGAGAGATCCATACACTTGAACACAAGTTATTGTCTGGAAACTAGAAAAATGCTTATTTTTGGCCCCTTTTTGGCCCCTAATTCCTAAACGTTTTGAGCAATTACCCCCAAACTCAATTCCAGCTTTTCCTTTGTGATATGGAACCTTGTAGTACAATTTCAGAAAGATCCATACACTTACACATAAGTTATTGTCATGAAACTAGAAAAAAGCTTGATTTTTGCCCCTTTTTTAGCCCCTAATTCCTAAAATTTTGAGGCAATTACCCCCAAAATCAATCCCAGCATTCCCTTTGTGATATGGAACCTTGTGGTACAATGTCAGAGAGATCCATACACTAACACACAAGTTATGTCTGGAAGTTACAAAAATGCTTATTTTTGGCCCCTAATTCCTTAACTGTTAGTACCATAACCCCCAAAATCAATCCCAACCTTCCTTTTGTAGTATTGAACCTTATGGTAAAATTTCATAGAGATCCATTCACTTAAACTAAAGTTAGAGTGTGAAAACCAATGTGTCTTCGGACGACGACGAAGCCGCCGATGCTGGACGAAGACGACGACGCCAACGTCATACCAATATACGACCGCAAAATTTTTTTGCAGTCGTATTAAAAAACATGCCAGACTGACATGTATATCGTAAAATATTTCCATACACCAAATATAGTTAACCTATTACATACAGTATTAGAACCAACAGACCAAAACACAAAAGCTAAACTATTACCACTGAACCATGAAAATGAGGTCAAGGTCAGATGACACCTGCCAGATGGACATGTACACCTAACAATCATTACATACACCAAATATAGTAGATCTTTTGTTTATAGTATCTGAGATATGAACTTGACCACGAAATTTAACCTTGTTCACTGATCCATTAAATGAGGTTGAGGTTAAGTGAAAACTGTCTGACAGGCATGAGGATCTTGCAAGGTACGCATATACCAAATATGATTATCCTATTACTCATAGTAAGAGAGAAATTAACATTACAAAAAATCTGAACTTTTTTTCAAGTAGTCACTGAACCATGAAAATGAGGTCAAGGATAAAGGACATATGACAGACGGAAACTTTATATCATAAGGCATCTAGATGTATATATAAAGTATGAAGCATCCAGGTCTTCTAACATCTGAAATATTGAGCTTTTAAGAAGTTAGTTAAAGCTGCCGCCGCCGGATCACTATCCCTTTCTGCGACAAAAGTGGCAGGCTCGACAAAAATGTTAATGCTTATCAAACTGTATATCAAATACCATGGACTTATCATAAGTGGTTCCCTTTACACTAACCTAAACCTAAACTTTAAATTGTAAATAATGTAAAAGTATCTAAGTCAATGAACCATGATGAGGGAGACAGAGCCATACATCATCATGGAAAAGAGACTTGCAAATGCTTATCCAACTGCATACCAAATATCATTGACTTAACATTAGTGGTTCCTCTTTAACTGATCTAATCACAAACTTTAACATGTCAACTATGCAAAACATTCAAAGCCAATAGAGCATGACTGAGGGGATGGAGCAAAACAATCTCCATGCATCTACACAACATATATTATTGACCTACCACTAGTGGTTCCCTTTAACTGACCTAATCACAAACTAATACATGTAAAGTACACAAAAAGTTTCAAAGGCAAAAGACCATGACTGAGGGGGCAGGGCCAAATAGTCTCCGTGGATATGAGATGTGCCAATGCTTATACAGCTGGATACTAAATATCATTGACCTACCAACAATGGTTCCCCATAAACTGACCTAATCACAAACTAATACATAAAAAGTTAGCAAAATTTCAAAGTCAATAGATCATGGCTGAGGGGGCAGAGCCAAATAATCTCCATGGAAATGAGATCTGCCAATGCTTATACAACTGTGTACTAAATATCATTGACTTACCACTAGTGGTTCCCCATAAACTGACCTAATCACAAACTAATACATTGTTGTATTCTATCCAATAATAACTGACCAATGCTATCATATTCCGATTTATGCCAACAAGGTTAATTTGATGTCACAACAATTATGCTGCAATACTTTTCAATTTGCATCAAATCAAATAGTATATAATACTAACTTGCTCCTTTGGTAAAGCAAGTGACAAACATTCTGGTATAACTAAGACACAGCTGTGCAACAGGATGGTCCTTATCCATCACAGCTCCCCAGCAATATGGCAGACAACTTCTAGGTACACCAGCTTGTTGGCAACATGAGGAGTGATTCTTTCCATCTAAAATAAATCATCAATGATAATTGTGATTTGTCTTTAAAAAATTTTTTTAAAATTAATGTATGATTTAGTCTCATTAGTATTTTCACTGAAGATCATTTATTCCTAAGCATTATGCAAGGTCCTATAGAAATACTTTTCTTTCAAGAAGATTTTATCTTCTTTTAAGTTTTCAGCATCCAGTCATTCAGCTAAATGTTTATTTTTTTTTAAATAAGCCTATATTTTTTTTCATTTGTGATTTGTTCCCCCCATATTTACTAAAAATTCAAGACTCAATAAAAATGAATAGCCCTATACATGTATGTTTATAGGACAAAAGCAAGACAAGAGTGCACACGCTGAAATGTCTTGCCTGCTTTACTTATGATTGAATTTATGTTGGAAGTCTGTAATATGAAGGTTTTACTACCTAAGAACTAAAATACTAAGTATCACAAAAACTTAACATTATCAATGATCCATGAAACTGAAGTCAGTCAGATGAACCATGTCAGACAGACATGAACACCTTACAATCATTCCATACACCAAATATATGTTCTTTTGCTTATAGTATCTGGTAAACCGGCAAAACCACAAAAACTTATCATTGACCAATTGACAAGGAAATAAGGTCAAGGTCATATGAATCCTACCAGACAGACATGTACACTTTAAAATCATTCCATAAACCAAAGATACTGGCACTATTGCTTATAGAATCTGAGAAATAGAACAAACCACAAACACTAAACATTGTCCAATTAACCATGAAATTGGTCTAGTTCAGATAAACCCTGCAAGTCAGACATGTACACCTTACAATCATTCTATACACCAAATATATATAGTTGTTTATCTGAGATATGGACTTCACCACAAAAACTTAACCTTGATCACTGATCCATGAAACAAGCTTAAGATCAAATAAACCCTATCTGATAGACATGCAGACCTTGCAAAGAACCCATATACCAAATATAGTTATCATATCATTCATAATAAGCAAGTATTTCACATGACAAAAAAAATGTTTTTTCACACAGTCACTGAACCATGAAAATGAGGTCAAGGAAAATGAACATATGACATATATCACTTTCTATTTATATTCACCATAGTAACATTGTAACGCTATTTATACTTTCCCAATTTTGTACTTCAGCCCTAATTTGTATTTTGTTTTTATCCTGATGACGGTGCCTTAGGCGCTGAAACATGGCAATCTCAATAAATAACTGCAGCATTACCTAAACTGTATTTGTTATAACTGCTTTAACATTATATGTAATAAAATAGTATTCTAATTTCTCTAATTCTAGCCAATTTATCCTTTTCTGACCTGCGAATATTTTTATTTAATCAATGAGTGGTTCGTTTGATCTCAGTTCTTTAATGGTCAAAATTCAGTTATGGTGTCATATTTTCTTGCTTTCCGATGAATTTCCTATTGTGACGTTACAAAAAAAGGCGACCATGCATGATGACGTTAGATAAAAAGAACACATCTTTTTGCAGATCAATGAAAAAGATTAGGTTGTCGTCATATCCTCTAAAAATCATTAGAGAAACAGATTCTAAATTTCATGCAATACAATATTTCTACAGCTAAATATTAAATATTCAAAACGATAGGCGAGCCTCTCTTTTTAAATGTGAAAATATAACTGTCTCAAGTGGAATGGTAGCATCTACATTCATACAATGAACATTGCAGCAAAATATGCAGTTGTAATAAAAGAACAGAGTTCAAATGTCCCCCCCGTTGCACATATGTTACCTATCCAAGGTACAAGGGCAATAACTAAATAAAATGGGGCACAGCTTGGTACGACCGCAGAGGTCGAACCCTGAACAGTTGGGGCAAGTATGGACACAACATTCAAGCTTGATACAGCACTGAATTTGGATTGTAATTAAATATTTGACACAGCATAGGTTTCTGACATAGAATGAATGTGGTCAAAGAACTGAAAAATTTTTAATTTACCTATTCAAACCATATCATTATTATTTGCTTTTATATATAAATCAGAAATAACCAATTTAAGATGGAAAATTTTAAAGAAAAAAAATGAAAAAAAAATCCCCCCCTGGAAATTTTTTGAACCCCCTTATGATTCATCACCCCAAAAATCAATCCCAGCCTTCCCTTTGTGGTATGGTACCTTGTAGTACAATTTCAGAGAGATCCATACACTTGAACACAAGTTATTGTCTGGAAACTAGAAAAATGCTTGTTTTTTGGCCCCTTTTGGGCCCAAAATTCCTAAACATTTAGGGCAATTACCCCCAAACTCAAACCCAGCTTTCCCTTTGTGATATGGAACCTTGCAGTACAATTTCATAAAGATCCATACACTTACACACAAGTTATTGTCCTGAAACTAGAAAAATGCTTGTTTTTTGCCCCTTTATGGCCCCTAATTCCTAAAATTTTGAGGGAATTACCCAGGGCTTTCAAAATTATTTTTAGCCAGCCGGACATTTTATATATTATGCCGATTTTAATCCCTTAAGAGTAAATAAACAAAGGGCAATTATGGTAATCAGTTGCCAAGTTGGCCATCCCAATGATTGACATGAAAAAAACGATATTAAACTTTCTTTGATTCAAATTTGAAGTTCTGACGTAAACTGTTAAATTGGCAGTGCATCATTCGAAGTGTGCAACAATAAATTACATCAGCGTACTTATATTTGCCTTAGACTCTTTATTTGTGCAAAATAACGTTGTCAAAAACTTTACTTTCGTTTTTAATCTACCGGATGTTAACTTGACAATGGTAAAACATGGACCAGAGACGGATACGTAAATTCCGTGTACATTTGCAAAGCATGAATGAGTGGAAGTAGCTCCTTCTACGTTATTTCTTCAAGAAAATATTCGAAATAAACATGAGATAAAGGTATCAATGACAATTTAAGCATTTTTTGAAGAAATTAGGATGCATAATTAAATTTCACACCTGCGCACATGCGCACACGTGTACTAGTTCAAACAACGTGGTTGTGACGATGTTTCATTTTCACCTTTTTAATTTTTTCATCAAATCATAATTGTAAACGTATTTCTGATAATTTAAATCTTTTTGACTTAATTAATTAGATGCAAACCGCTGAAATGTAAGAAAATAACTTTGAATAGACCGATCAATGTCCGGTTCAAAATAGTTTACCTGTCACCTGAACAGGTAAATTTCAGCTGTTCGACAACTAATTAGCCTTGATTAAAATGATAAGGTATTAAAGTAGGGGTTGTTTTGATAGATCTTAATGATCATGTCACTTTTATGACCGGAAATGTGTGGCTGTTAAAGGCAAAACGTTGGGTCAAAAAGATCGCGAATTCTGTTAAAATGACCGTCTCTTAAAGCCTTGAAAACTAAAAAGTAGATGACCGTTTCATGCTTTGCCCAGCCGGACTTTTACCGGACATTATACAAATGTCCGGCATATATGACCGTTTTGGAAGCCTTGGAATTACCCCCAAAATCAATCCCAGCCTTCCCTTTGTGGTATGGTACCTTGCAGTACAATTTCAGAGAGATCCATACACTTGAACACAAGTTATTGTCTGGAAACTAGAAAAATGCTTATTTTTGGCCCCTTTTTGGCCCCATATTCCTAAACATTTTGGGCAATTACCCTCAAACTCAATTCCAGCTTTCCCTTTTGTGATATGGAACCTTGTAGTACAATTTCAGAAAGATCCATACACTTACACATAAGTTATGTCTGAAAGTTACAAAAATGCTTATTTTTGGCCCCTTTTTGGACCCTTTTTCCTTAACTGTTGGTACCATAACCCCCAAAATCAATCCCCCCCTTCCTTTTGTGGTATTGGACCTTATGGTAAAATTTCATAGAGATCTATTCACTTAAACTAAAGTTAGAGTGCGAAAACCAATGTGTCTTCGGACGACGACGACGCCAACGTCATACCAATATACGACCGCAAAATTTTATTGCGGTCGTATAAAAATACACTCTTTTTTTGTTCTTTAAAATTGTTCATAAATATCATAGAGAAATAAATGCTTCAGAGCATTTTCAATGCGATTTCTGATATAATTAATATTTCCAAGGGCATAACTCGTTAAAAATATTTGATCAGCATTTATTTTCAAAAGTGTCAAAAACATTGCTGATATAAACCTATGATATAAGTTTCATAAAACTCTGGCATTATTACTTTTAATTGTACACATGAGAGCGCTAATGATGTAATTTTCCATATAATTAATATTTCCATGGGGCATAACTCTTTTAAAAAATAATTGATTGGCACAGATTTTCGAACTCATCCAAGAAATTGATGATATAAACCTATAATATAAATTTCATAAAAATCTGGCAAGAATTGTACACATGAGAGCACTCACAAGGCAATTTTCCATATAATTAATATTTCCAAGGGGCATATATAACTCTTTTAAAAATAATTGATCGGCATAGATTTTTCGAACTCGTCCAAGACATCTCTGATATAAACCTACAAAATGCAATTTTGCATATAATTAATGTTTCCAAGGGGCATAACTCTTTTAAAAATAATTGACTGGCACTGATTTTCAAACTCGTCCGAGACATTACTGATATGAACCTACAATATGAATTTCATAAAAATCTGGCAAAAATTGTACACGAGAGCAATAACGATGCAATTTTGCATATAATTAATGTGTACAAGGGGCATCACTCTTAAAAATAGTTCATCGGCACTTATTTTTGAACTCGTCCGAGACATTGCTGATATAAACCTATAATATAAGTTTTATTAAAATCTGCCAAGAATTGTACATGTGAGAGCGCTAACAAGGCCGAACAGATGGACAGATTGACGCCTGGTATTTCTATGTCTCCTTGCAACACGTTGCGCAGGGGACAATAAATAGAAATGCACATACCTGATGCACAAGCTACAACAGTAGGGAACTCATTGCCACATTTATCTGGACTAGAGAAAGCATTTCCTGTCTGACAATAGGACATACAATTGTCACTGATGTTATGATTTGTACAGCACTCTAAAATATACAACAGCACTTACATGAGTAATAGTAAAACATATATCCTATGTGCAGTGTAAAAAGCATAGAAATATTGATTAATAGTAAAGAAAATGATTTACAAGCAATAAAACATATCATATCAAGTGTATAAGTTTTCCCTTTTCTGTTATACATGTACATATTTTTTAAGACAGAGCTATTTTCCTAATGCTTGTAATTTAAAGGTTTGGTTGGCTTGCTTGCTTTGTTTGTATAAATGTTTGCTCAAACATTGTAATTAAAATTGACATCTGCAATCAAAAGATAGGTGGGGCTTCAGCTGGTTCATTCTCATTTATCCAACTTTTTAAAAT
Source organism: Mytilus californianus (assembly GCF_021869535.1). NCBI lineage: Eukaryota > Metazoa > Mollusca > Bivalvia > Mytilida > Mytilidae > Mytilus > Mytilus californianus. Next base: position 46,334,572 of record NW_026262723.1, on the reverse strand, counting down.
TATAGGTAGTACAGGTAAAAAAAAAGTTTGGATAGATGAGATCAAAGGTAATCAAGAACAAAGGGTTTTTCAATTAGAGTTTGGGTTGAATGACAGGTGAAAAATAAGACTGAAAATTATACCCGGATTAAATTTTCTGTAGTATTATTTAGCATAGCATGTTAAAATGTGCAACTGACATTTAGTTAATGTAATGTAAATCATTTGAAAGTATTTTTAAGTTTTTTAACCGTTAATTAAAATGTGAATTGGATAGAAAAATATCAGTTGCACTTTTATTCATGAAGAGATTTGTCAATGAGACGGAGCTTTTTTTTTATGTAATAGATCCTCTTCTTCATTTTTTTCTGTTCTTCTGACCAAATGATCCAATTGGGACAAAATATAAGTTGAATACGTTTTACTACACAAAGACTGAACAGAACAAAATTCACACAACATATATACATATATATATAAACAAAAGCAAAAGCAATTCAAGCACAATGGTTATAAAATACTGGCACAGAAATATCAATAGCACACCGTGACTAAATGAATGTTCAGTAGATTCACACAACATACAATGGCACTAAAGAAATGTTCAGTAGATACACACATCATACATTTTTTTTAAATAGTAATGCAAGCACAATGGTTAAAAAACGTAGCACAGAAATATCCATAGCACACACTAAAGGAATGTTCAGTAGATCTTCATCCTAGTTTAAGAAGGTGGGATACTGCATCAGTGTAGTGATTGATATACGTTGATCTGTCATTGCTGTAGTCTATCCTTAAGTTGGGTCAGTCTGTTGTCTATGTTGCGGTACTTTAACTTGCGAGTCTTGCGTTTTCCCCCTGCGGCGTACTGGATGAGTCGTATTTCTGTGGCAGCCTGTGTATTCTGAAGCTTCTGTATGATGAGGAACAGGTTAGGATGAGCCTTGTTTAACTGGTTGTTGAGTTTGTGGTGCCAGCCTTCCTTACAGGCAGTAAAGGTTGGTATCTTTTCTACAATCTGCCTGGTGTCTTCGTCCCATTCTCTGCACCGGAACTGTATTATTTCACTGTCATAGAGTGTTGGTAGTGGGTCTAGGCAGGAGCGTGCTTTCTCTGATAAGTGTGACAGGAATAGCTTGGCTTTGCTATCTGCATGTGATGGTGGGTGGTTGTGGTCTCTTGGAAATCTGGTAACTAGATTATCTGTGGTGTTTACGGTGCCAGGGCAGTCCATTTCTGTACATTTCCAGTATACAAGTTCTGCATCTCTACCCTGTTTTCTGGTCTTAACACAATATCTGTAGCCTGCAACTGCTAGGTAGTGACCTCTGGCATGAGGAATTAGTTGTACTCTTACTTGTGTGTTTGCCATTTGTGCAATAATGAAATTTTGGATTGAATGGCTATATATACTACAACATGAGCTTAACTATGAAATGTAGTTTTATAAGAATAGAGTTCATTCATTCATTCATTCAAATGTTTTGGAAAGATTGCTGAGTACTGTTACATAGTTTTAATTTTTAACACTTGGAGATATGGGCTTGGGTTGTGAAAAATGTTTAGATTTTTGCATTGATTAGCAAATATGCTGAACACGAACAATGTTTAATTTGGTAATCACTTTGAATCAGCACCACAATTAAAAGTTAACAGGTGTCATATTTATTGTTATGTTATAACTTGCACCTACAATTTAAACAAGTAATAAAGACAGTCATATTTACTTTCATAAAATTTTAATTTTTGTATAAATGATGAAACATTTATTTATTATTTAAAATATACTAAATTTTATTTAAAAATAAAATGTAACAAGTTTACTATCGCCTATTATATACATATTTTTTAAATAATATAAAAACATACGGGAACAAATTTACTGTCAAATTTTAGAAAGACACCTTGTTATTACTAAACAAACAACCCAATAATTAACAAAAATAAAAAGTTGGCTAAATGAGAATACCTTATTTTAAAAAGTTGGATAAATGGAAAGACACCCTTCAGCTTGTATACATTATACTTATAAATGTTATTGGATGTTAAGTATAATTCACAGTATAATGTATACAAGTTGAAGCCCCGCCTATCTATTACATCAATGCTCACAGCTTTAATTTTGTAAGTTGATCAATCAAAAGAGATTAAATATCATAATCAATAGTGTATTGTTGTAGATTTCACATAATTATATATAAAGCTCTTGAAGAAAACTTTGTCTAAATAATTAACTACCTTGTTGATTTGTCCAGTACTGTTCTGTACTTATATTTGGCTTTGGGATTTGAATCAGTGCTGAAAAGAAATTAAAAATTAAAAAAGAGAACTTCTAGTTAAAACATACATTTTTCAAGTGTTGACTATACATTATATCTATCAAATTAAATACATGTATTACATGTAGATACGTTTGAACCCTTTAAGTAATCATGAACTTCATGGTATTTGATTTAATATGTGAATTCATCACAGTTCCATACCAAGATTCATTGTTATCCATTAAGTTTTGAAAGCATTCTGTCCAAACAGCCCTTCAATCAGTTACAAAACAAGATACCAAGAAACCTTTGATTCAATATTCTTAATGAAAAATTTCAAATGAATGTAATGCTACTTTTTTTTTATAATTAACTTCATGTAAACTGAAATTGCTTATGAAGCCCAACCAAAATTGTTCTGTAATTATATTTAGTTTAATACTTATATATATGTCTATGATTTATTAAAGAGCATAGCATATATTTACATTGCAAAAATCTATTAAAATCCGTAAGCATACATGTGGTCATTTGGTCTCTTGTGAAGAGTTGTCTCATTTGCAATCATACCACATCTTCATTTTTATATGTGAACCTCCCGACAGGAAGACAATAATTCCTTTTTCAGGGGTCTCATCCCGTCTTCCCGTTGACGAGAAAGAAAAATTCCTGTGTATGAAAATTTTTTTTTTACTAAGCTGTTTACAAATATTTATTATTGAACACATAAAACCTGTTTTTTCGAACATATCCCGTGTAACCAACATCTGATTATGCAACATGTTTAGATTTTGACCCTGGTCTGAGGCTAATTAACAAGTGATAATAGTTTAATAGAACAATCAACAGATCAACAGTTGATAGGATATTAATGATTCGATATGTCTTCTGTTTATGGCACACACCAAGAATGAATAAAGGTAAATACCAGCAATAATAGAACAGTGGAATGTTGTTGTCAAAACATCGATCAGAAGGTTTTGATACTGAAAAAACATTTAAAAAACTTATAACTCAACAAAGAAATGCTCACTATTTCAAATTTTTATGTGGACATTATAGGATCTTCAGCTCAAGAGGATCCAAACTGACAACAAGCACAACATTGACTCAAAGGCAATTCACAGCCCCCTCAGTGTTAAGATTAACAACTACACAATTTGTTATAAGGATCAGGATTACTTTAGTACAGAGTCAAGTGTATTAATGGCAGTCAAGTCAGCTTGTACTTCTTACATGACCCAGTGTTCTAAGACCAGTGCTTTAGCTATTAAAAAACATTTGACAATGTAATATCGAAAGTACTTTAGTTTATATATTTTACAGTGTTTGAAATAATGACAGTCTGAAGTTTTCTAGGAAAAATGACTTTATTAATGCTTAAAAACCATGCATAACTATTGTTATTGCTTGTTAATCTTTGATCTATTTATCATGTTATAAATGTAAAGCATATTTCTTTCTTATATATCTTATCCAATGAGATTGGATACAAATAAAAAAGATAGAGGCATGACTAGTACACTATGCTTTAATTTTCTTTTTGTACTCAAAGTAAAAGTTAAATCATAGTACTTTATCTACAAGCAATCAACAATCAACAATCAAAACAAAACCTGAAATAGAATCTTCTCAATAATTCTTTCAACAGATAACATTCAAATGGACAGGATAGAAGGCTACTGTAAACACATTGATATATTACATTCAGATGGAAGATTGAAGAAAAAAACACACAAAAAAGACTATTTTTACATCAGAAAAATATTGATAAAAAAACATCTGATCTGAGGTCTAAACTCCTGACCAAAATTTCCCAATCTCCTGATCTGAGTTTTACAGTCCATCACATGAGTGCATAAGTAAAATGTACTGTCTATCAATATATCTAAATTAAATGGTGTGTATAGTATATTTAGTTTTGACATTATGCAACTCCATTGACTTTGATAAGATAGTTCTCTGCTGGAAACATTTATAAATTTGCAGATGATTGAAATGAGGCTTTCAAAGTATATTTATCTTAAAAAAAAAGTGGAGAAAATTTGTAATACATAAGATTCAGTGGTGGAATGTCTCTCTAATTAAGAAATAATTTATGGAAGCCATAGATTTGTTGGAAATTTACACATGGCCTGGGCAGTGATATTCAAATTTTATCCTGAGCATTAGCGAGGGATAAAATTAATGAATATCACGGCCCAGGCCATGTGTAAAGGAGTAGGCCCAGTAAGACCCCTTTTTGGCCCCAAAATATAGCAGTTTTACAAAATTGTTAAAATATAAATTTTAAGCTATTTATTGAAAAGAAGAATACTTCTGTTACATAAATATGGGCTGTTTCTGACAATACAATGCACATGTATCGGGTACTAGCATCATTAGGTCATGCTAAATTACGGAAATCTTCGAAATTTTAGCATTTTGGTTAATTTTTAGATGGTTTCCGTCTGAAATGGAAGTGGCCGCATTTGTGTTCATTCTTAATATTTAAATGTAAGTTGTACTTGATGATAATACATAACATATATAAAGGTTGAGAATGAACACGGATGTGGCCATTTTCATTTTTGACAAAAACTATCTGAAAAGTGACATATTATGGCATATTTGATAGATTTTCTATTTAAGCTTGAATTTGAGCGTCTTTAATGACTAAATCAGTTCAAATCTTTCACATAAACTGATTGAATCGACTGAAGTAGACACTTAAGTGTTTAAAAAGTGTCCAAAATCTTTCATCAGATGAACTTGAATTTTGAGGCCAAAATCGGCCCTTACCGGACCTACTCCTTTACAACAAATCTATGGCTTCCATGAATTATTTCGAATCGAATAGGACAAATACTGTCATTAAAAAACTGAAGCGAGGGTTGGTATACTGTGTGTGTGGCTGTTCTATTTTACCCACTGTTAGATAAATGTAAAAAAAATCTAATAAATCTGTAGCTGGCATGAATCATTTCTTAAATAACCGCTAGAAAAAATGTGATTCATTCTTGTAATTCTCAAACCCAACATTTGCCATTTTTAATTTACATTATTTTCATGTAAGCTACCGTCAAATTCACTGTTGACATTTTGTAACCAAGGAGCTGCCATGTTGACTTGCTGAAATCAGTAAATTTGCGAATAATGCAATAGAATAGAAAAAAAGTAACACCTACCTCAAAATTTTTTTATTTCAATGCAATATTATCCGAGTTTAGAAGGTAAGCGCAATGGAAAACCCTGCAGCTTTGTCATTTTCATTCGTATGACGTCATGTTTTGAAATGACGTTAATGCACCAAAAACATTCATGGAATTCTAGGAATTTTAATTTATTTTGATTTTGTACATTTTTCCGATCTCTAATGCATTAGTTCTTTTGTTATGCCTCAAAATAAGAATAAAGGTTCTGTAGGTTTTTTTTTAATTGTAATTTTTAACACAGCGAAATCGACATAGTGTTTGCACATAGGTTACGATACATGTGGATTTAGGTGGGAGGTATATTTTAACAGCCATTATTATGTACATCTCGGAGTCTGCGCTAAGTATAGATATATCGATAATTTTATCACGGTGTTGTTTACAAAGCGAAAGAAGCACATCACATTAGAATGACTATTAGACTATATATAAGCATTTTTTTTATTTTTTTTTTTTTATGATCTGCAAAAGATTTGTGTTTTTCTATGTGATAAAGACAAAAAGTTAGAGAAGCCAGAGAGAAAAAAAAAAAAAAAAAAAAATGGAAGATTTCGAACCATTATAATTGTTTCACAATAAATTTTCGCAAATAAAGATATTTTTCTAGCCATAATTTTATATTTTCCACCACTAGAGGAAATCCTGGACATGAAGTTAGTTAATATGCTTTAAATTTTAAATTTTTGCAATACCCTATTCTTTATATAAAAAAGATGTGGTATGATTGCCAATGAGACAACTCTCCACAAGAGGCCAAATGACACAGAAATTAACACTTATAGGTCACCGTACAGCTTATGTCCACTATACAAAAACGGGAGGGTTGAGATCTCAAAAAAATACTTTAACCTTGCCAAAAGAATAAGATCATGAAGGGTTAAATAAAGGCAACATTAGTATACCGCTATTAGAAATTCATAAATCGATTGAGAAAAAAAACAAATCCGGGTTACAAACTAAAACTGAGGGAAACACATCAAATATAAGAGGAGAACAACGACTCAATAGAAACACAACACTAAAATGCAACACACACAAAATTGGCTCTAAGATTTTGATTTTTTTTGTGATCAGGCCAAAATACTAGAAATTTCACATACATGACATAGAATTAGTAACTTCTTTTTGGCACATCACTTTAAAAATTTGTAAGGGTTCCGCGGAACCCAGTGTCTCGCCTACTTTTGCTGTTAGTCGCAGGCTCAACAAAATTGGGAAAAAATTATTAAAAATTTTCCTCTAGAAACTATCTTTTGATTGTAAGAAGTTCTGTTCAAATTTGGTAAAAATCCAAGAAGGTTTATGAATCTAATAAATGTTTTAAAACCTTTAAAGACCAAACAGCCTATTCAGTTCTACCAGTGATTTTTCCTTCAAATTTTGTGTGAAGGTATTTCATGATTTGAGGAACAAAATATGATAAAAAAAATTGGGGGTCACCGACTTAGTTTTGTCACTATAGCAACCTCAGTTTCGTGTTTTCCCGAATATTAACATGATATTTGCTTGTTATTCAAACTCTCAAAAAATCCCATTATATCGAACCTACAAGCATAATTCTTGTTTCATGTTAAACAGTAGATTTGTGTCTATCAAATACAGGTTCAAGAGTTTAAGACTCTTATTGTTTTGATCTTAAAAAATATGATTTATTTCATTCCCGCCAAAAATAAAACGCAAGAATGAAAACGTTTCAAGTATTAAAAAATATCTACCAGTGATGTTTTCATAAAAATTTCAAGAAGGGAAGTGCCATGTGTACTCTTCAAAATAAGCAAAAAAATGTATATGTCACCGACCTTTCAAAAAAGTTATGATTAATTTTCATGTTTTTTTCTCGTTCGTTTTGAAGAAAAGAGTTGTCTTTCTTCAGAACATTGAATCTGACGTCATAGTACAAGTTTTCCTTGCTGGCGTACTGTTTGAAAAAAATTGCAAATAAGCCGTTTGAAACCCACATTTAAATTTTCAAGAATCAAGAATAACAACTATATTCACCTACTTTATTATCCGGTAATACAAGAGATCACATGTATGTATCAGTATCAGATCTCATGATGTTGTTGCCGCACAAAATTAACCTTCAGAAACATCATCCGTCGGAATGAAAAATTGTTCGAAATAACCTTTTACGACGCTTTAGAAAGGAAAGTCTGTTTTTGTCATCTCCCTCTCATTAGCAAAATCATTGAAAATAAAAAGAGAAATGAAAGATGACACTGGCTAACTTACAGACTATTTGACTATGTGTGGGTTTTTTTGTCGCGTCAATTTCAGAACTTCGCCCTAGCGCACTCAGGCTTTCGCTACTGTTGACAGACGGACAGACATTAGCACGGACGGACTTCTTTATACCATTATGTGTCGCGACTAAGACGAGCGTATACAAATTATTCCATCTAGTTTGTGGATTCATTATTTCTGAATATTTAAAATATAAGAAAATTAAAATTATAGGTATAATATATGAATTAAAGTTTTTGATTCTAAAACGTTTTACATCCATTTTACCTATCATAAAATACGATCCCCGTTATAACTACCTTACGTGTTTTGAATAAACTAGACAGTAAATATAAAATACAAATAAGTTTTTAATTCAAAAATTGATTTTGAATCTAAGAAATAATTTTCCGTTGAAAACTATAAAGTATTTCTCAAAACAGGATGAAATATTATGAATCTAAATAGGTCATTTTGGAAATTAAAACAAAGACAAGGTTGTATGTATTGATTGCTGGCATTGAAAATAAATCGAAATTTGTTTTCAATCTTTCCGGTCATTGTAGCTTTTTGAAAGTGAGAAATTTTATGTTGGATCTTATTCTTGAAGCAATTGTTTTTGTCATAAGTTAAATTTACAACAAGTTTAGTTTTAAAAACTGTAAATTTTTATTTTAATTCACATTCACTGAATATATTAATTTCTTATATTTTTTGCCTTAAGCTTCTGTGAGATCAGGCAAAATCTTTATCATTTCTCCTTGAGACAATTTGAAATGAAACAAATGACAAAAGACAATTAACATTTATCATTTTTATTTTAACTATAAGATTTTGTCAATTAAGCAGTATAGATAAGATTTAACTTCATTGCAAGATCACCATTATTTTACGAGAATCTTTAAGAAATAAGTTAATCTCAACATGCATACGTTGTCAGTATTTCGAAACTTCAAGAAAGTATTGTTTATCGGCCTAACCTTCTGAAAACTCAGTTTTGAAAATCACATATTAATTTAAAATTCTAAGCGTAAGTCATATAAATTTTGCAGTGTAAAGTTACACGGGCGTACGAGATTTTCGATCTTTAAATTTGCGCCGATTTGATTCTTTCATTAGCGCCTATTTTATTTTTTTTATCACTAGCCCAGATACTTTATTTGCTATACGAGTAAATACATGTACATGTAGTAAACTTAGAATGTATATTGCATGGTAATATATGGATATGAATAGTGTTCCCTTATGTTTAAGATAATTTTAGTCATACTGTTCGAGAACTTCGTTTTGACACAAGAAAGAAAAGATGGACTTCGTTATTGGCAAGTACAACAAGTATAGAAAAGATAAAATGACAAGAAAGGAATATATCAGATGTGTTGCAAATAAATTCTCGGCAAGATAATAATTCATTGTACTAGTATTACATTTTTATGGATTTTATTGTGGTGCTTTGTAATGCTGTAAATAGAATTTTACTCCGTGATTTTAGTGGATGTAAAGAGAGTGCACAAATATCTTTTAAATTGACTTATCCTGCTCGAAATTCTACTCCCACCTCCCCTTTGTGAGCAGGGAACAACAGTTATATACATGTTATAACTGACAATTCATAACATATGTACAACTGGCTAACGGAAGAGGTTTATATGATAAATAAACTAGAGGCTCTAAAGAGCCTGTGTCGCTCACTTTGGTCTATGTGCATATTAAACAAAGGACACAGGTGGATTCATGACAAAATTGTGTTTTGGTGATGGTGATGTGTTTGTAGATCTTACTTTACTGAACATTCTTGATGCTTACAATTATCTCTATCTATAATGAACTTGGCCCTGTAGTTTCAGTGGAAATTATTTTGTAAAAATTTACAAAATTTATGAAAATTGTTAAAAATTTATTATCAAGGGCAATAACTCCTTAAGGGGTCAATTGACCATTTTGGTCATGTGACTTATTTGTAGGTCTTACTTTGCTGTACATTATTGCTCTTTACAGTTTATCTCTATCTATAATAATATTCAAGATAATAACCAAAAGCTGAAAAAATTTCTAAAAATTACCAATTCAGGGGCAGCAACCCAACAACGGGTTGCCTGAATGGTCTGAAAATTTAAGGGCAGATAGATCTTGACCTAATGAACAATTTTGTTTTTGAAAAATTTGCTAGAAATGCTTTGGGTTTAGATATATGAGCCAAAAACTGCATTTTACCCTATGTACTATTATTAGCCATGTCGGCCATCTTGGTTTGAGGGCGGGGTCATCAAACACAATTTTTAAACTACATACCCTAATGATGATTGTTTACAACTTTAGTTAAATTCATCTTAGTAGTTTCAGAGGAGAAGATTGTAAAAGATAACAAAAATTTACGAAAAATTGTTAAAAATTGACTATAAAAGAGCAATAACTCCTTAAGGGTCAACTGACCATTTTGGTCATGTTGACTTATTTGTAGAACTTACTTTGCTGAACATTATTGCTGTTTACAGTTTATCTCTATCTATAATAATATTCAAGATAATAACCAAATAAGGCAAAATTTCCTTAAAATTACTAATTCAGGGGCAGCAACCTAACAACGGGTTGTCCGATTCATCTGAAAATTTCAGGGCAGATAGATCTTGAGCTAATAAACATTTTTATCCTTGTCAGATTTGCTCTCAATGCTTTGGTTTCAGAGATATAAGCCAAAATCTACATTTTATCCCTATGTTCTATTTTTAGCCATGGCGGCCATCTTGGTTAGTTGGCCGGGTCACCGGACACATTTTTTAAACTAGATACCCTAATGATGATATTGGCCAAGTTTGGTTAAATTTGGCCCAGTAGTTACAGAGGAGAAGATTTTTGTAAAAGTTTACGGACGACGGACGACGGACGCCAAGTGATGAGAAAAGCTCACTTGGCCCTTTGGGCCAGGTGAGCTAAAAAATAACTTTTAACCTATAAAAATAAAAAAATTACTTTTAACCTATAATTTACCTGTACACAATCGGCGCAAATGAAAGACAAAATCGGCGCAAGTGAAAGAAAAAAAGTGAAATGCAGATCGGCGCAAATGCAAAAAGCCGAGTTCAAAATTTATATTTTGATTATTATTTTTATTAGAACGGAGGTTACAGATAGTGTAGTATCTTTTGTGTCCATTTGTGTTTAATTTCCACTAGGTATCAGTGCGACGCTTAATTCCACTTTTCTTGGAAGACGTAGTTTTAAGCGTACACCATGTTGGAATCCGTGAAAAACGCGAAATAGGACGTTATAATTTGACGGTGTTTTTCATGGCTAGAAACAACGTCATAGAGCTTTTATGTCACTACCAAGTTGCGTTAGTTGATGCTCATCAACAATAGGCTGTTTGGTCTTTAACTGCAGACTGTACGTAATGTTAACTGGAATAAAACTAAGTCCATTTATAAGTAATATACGGAAAAACAGGAAATAAATTTTTACAAAATTTCCTTCTAGATACTAGCTTTTGATCAAAACAAGCTACTGTCCAAGTTTGGTACAAATCCAGGATAGTTTACGAAAGTTATTAAAATTTTGAAAGCTTTAACCACAGAGTGAATGTAATGTTGAGACTGGCAGAAAAACTAAGTCCATATATGAGTAAAATACGGAAAAACAGGATTTTTTTTTAACAAAATTTACTTTTGAATACTATCTTATGATCACAAACAAGCTTCTGTCCAAGTGTGGTACAAATCCAGGATAGTTTAAGAAAGTTATTAAAATTTGAAAAACTTAAACCACAGAGTGAATGTAATGTTAACTGGCAGAAAAACTAAGTCCATTTATGAGTAAAATATGGATAAACAGGATTTTTTTTTTTACAAAATTTACTTCTGGATACTATCTTATGATCATAAACAAGCTTCTGTCCAAGTCTGGTTGAAATGCAGGATAGTTTAAGAAAGTTATTAAAATTTGAAAAACTTAAACCACAGAGTGAATATTTGTGGAAGCAGCCGACAGAATGTAGGATCGCTATGTCTCGCTTTTGCGACAAAAGTCACAGGCTCGACAAAAATGATGAGGTAATGATCCCTCAAGTATGCATTATTTGATTTGTAACGTCAGTTTTGGTCAAATTTTTAATAATTTGTTTTTTAAAACAGTTTTTAACATAATTAATTTTGGCCGTCACCTTTGATCCAGAAAGTGTTTGTGTCTAAGGATTCAATATCATCATTGGCAACTTTTGGCTGCTGAACATATTGGATCCTAGGTTGGGGCCAAGGGTTTCCACAAACATTTAGGTCAGAAAAATGCACAAAACCATAATGACAATATATCCAAAATGTGCTGACTTTGAAGCCTAGAATGTTCTTTAATGAAAAGATTTGTTAACCTAAAAAGTAAGGGTTTTGAAAAAGATCCATCCAAATTATGGCCATTTTAAAATTTTATGATAAAGTTGAAATTCAAGGCCATATTTGGCCTAAAGAGAACCTTGTCCTTTGCTTTCTTTTGTTATATCTTAACGTTTTTTGTTTTTTGTATAATTTGATGTTGATTGAAAAACTTTGATAGTCTCTCTTAAATTCATGCACAACTTTTTTAGAATGCAGACAATTAAGAGGTTGACATGTAGACACCTGTCTATTGTTTTAAACTGTATGTTGACCTCTAGTCGCCTCTTTGTTTTTTGTATCATTGGGTGGCTGTCTTATTGGTGTATTCCGAGAATCTTCTTTTATTCATATGTATGTACTTAAATCAATATTCAATAATAAGCAATGACCTGGAATTACAATAAGCAAATTCTTATAACATACTCTTGAAATCACAGTTCCTGGCATAGAAATCTGCCCCATCCTCTTGTCTTATGTTTCCATGCTTTCCTATGACCAGCAAACAAGTAGAAGTATTAAACCTAAACCCAGTACACTGATCTCCATAGTTTGCTGCTAAACACTTCTGCTTACAGATGCCCACTGTTGTTTGAGTGTATTTCTTTACTGATAAAACTGATTTTAGATCAATGCTGTTGTTGGAATACTTTGCAAAGTCATCACTGCAATTGAATGAATGATCTACAAACAAACAAAAATATTTCTAAATGGTTTGATGATAATAAAAAACTAGAGGCTCTAAAGAGCCTGTGTCACTAACCTAGGTATATGTGCATCTTCAATAATGGAAGCTCTCCAACATTGTAAACTAGAATAGAATTCAAGACTAAAATCTCTTTTTTGTTGATCTTGCATTGCTAATTATTTTTGCTGTTTACAGTTTCTGTCTATTTTCTTTAGCTTTTGCCAAAACAGAACTCAATTAAGTCGTTAGCTGACAATTTTACTTATATTGTAGATCTTGTCTAGCTGATCATTTTTGCTATTTAAAGAGTCTATATATCTATCATAGTTTTCAAGATAATAGGCAAAAACCCCCAATTTGGTAAAAAATCTTCTTTAAAGAGCAATAACTTCTATAACGAGTCAACTGATGATTTTGGCTAGTATACTCATTTGTAGATCTTGTCTTACTGATCATTTTGGCTTCTTAAAGTGTCTATCTACCTATTACATTGGTAAAAATTGTCATTAAATGGCAACAACTTAAATAAGGAGTTATCTGATGAATTCAACCATGATGACTTATTTGTAAATCTTGTCTTGCTGATCATTTTAGCTTTTTAAAATTGATCTCTTCCTGTTATAGTTTTATTAAAATAATAGGCAAAAATGAAAACAAGAGTGCACACACTGAAATGTCTCACCTACTATACTGACCATTGATTTTATGTTGATAGTCCTACATATAAAGTTTTACTACAAGTATCACATTAACATTTATGATCCAAGAAAATGAGTTCAATGTCAGGTAAACCAAGCCAGAAATAAATGTACACCTTTAATACAATCATTCCATACACAGAATATAGATGACCTATTGCTTATAATATAAAAGAAACAAACCAAAACCAGGAAAACTGAATATTGACCAATGAACCATGAAAATGAGGTGAAGGTCCTATGATACCTGCCAGACAGACATATACACCTTACAATCATTCTATACACCAAATATAGTTGATCTTTTGCTTAAAGTTTAAGAAAAACAGACCAAAACACAAATACTTAACATTGAGCAATGAACCGTGAAAATGAGGTCAAGGTCAAATAAAACCTGCCAGACTGACATGTTCATCGTAAAATATTTCCATAACTTAACCTTGTTCACTGATCCATGAAATGAGGTTGAGGTCAAGTGAAAACTGTCCGACAGGCATGAGGACCTTGCATGGTATGCACATACCAAATATAGTTATCTTATTACTCATAATAAGAGAGAAATTAACATTACAAAAAATCTTTTTTTTCAAGTAGTCCCTGAACCATGAAAATGAGATCAAGGACAATAGACATATGCCAGATGGAAACTTCATATCATAAGGCATCTATATACAAAGAATGAAGCATCTAGGTCTTCTACCTTCTGAAATATTAAGCTTTTAAGAAGTTAGTTAACGCCGCCGTCTCCGGATCACTATCCCTATGTCGAGCTTTCTGCGACTAAAGTTGCAGGCTCGACAAAAAATGGTAAAATTCGTCATTTAAGGGCAATAACTCCTATAAGAAGTTGTCTGACAGTTTTGACGTAAATGGACAGTAAATAGATCACAACATTCTGACCATGTCAGATTTTCTCTTTCTATAGTGGTTTTAAAAATAATAGACAAAATTTGCATTTTACCTCTATGTTCTATTTTTAGCAATTGTCTTACACAATTTTTAAACTAGATACCTCAAGGGAGATTGTGGCAAAGTTTGGATCCAACTGGCCCAGTAGTATCAGAGGCAAGATTTTTGTAAAAGTTAACGGATAACAATGGACTCCAACTAGTGATGAGAATAGCTCACTTGGCCCTTTGTGCTAGGTGGGCTATTAAGTAGCTGAAATTTACAAAGTAATTACTGACCCTGATGGAATCCTACAACTAGATTCCATCAAGCAAACTGATTTAAATATTGGTATTATTGACTTGTACACTGCAATTTCAGAAACTGTTGTGATGTTCTTCTGTCAGAATTAAAAATTATCTATCAATGTCAACAACTTTATCTACACAATGTAATGTAATGAAATTTATCCTTTAATAAAAATAGATTATTATCTAATGAAAATAATATTTGCAAATCTGGACTCCCAAACAGGATCAAGTAAAAATTAAACATTAACACACACAACAAAAATAAAATACCACATAACAACTGTGACATCTACCTTCAAAACACACATGACTTAAAAAAAATAGTTATAAAGATATTTTTGACAGCTCCTGACTAAAATCAATTGAACAGATACAATCATTGATAGACTATCTATACATAAACTTATTAATTACACCATTTCTGTTCAAAGGGAAATTACTCAATTATATAATAAATATCACTTTTGGCTACTGAAAGGTCTAACAATAAGAAAAGCTAAAATCGTAAAAATTGAAATTGACCTTCATTTCGTCACAGGAACCAACATATCTAAATTTGATAAAATTTCGTCAAAGCGTTTTCATGTTAATGAACAGACACAGTTTGGCAGCCGCCTGCCCGCCGTACATCTCCAAATAAAATAAAATGCTCCGCTGGGCACAGCTTGATACGACCTCAGAGGTCGAACCCTGAACAGTTGGGGCAAGTATGGACACAACATTCAAGCTTGATACAGCACAGAATTTGGATTGTAATTAAATATTTGACACAGCATAGGTTTCTGACACAGAATGAATGTGGTCTAAGAACTTAAATAATTTTAATTTACCTATTCAAACCAAATCATTATTAGTTGCTTTTATATATAAATCAGAAATAACCAATTTAAAATGGAAAATTTTACAGAAAAAAAAGAAAAAAAAAATCACCCAAATTATTTGAACCCCCTTATGATTCATCACCCCCAAACTCAATCCCAGACTTCCCTTTGTGGTATGGTACCTTGCAGTACAATTTCAGAGAGATCCATACACTTGAACACAAGTTATTGTCTGGAAACTAGAAAAATGCTTGTTTTTTGGCCCCTTTTTGGCCCCAAATTCCTAAACTTTTAAGGCAATTACCCCCAAACTCAAACCCAGCTTTCCCTTCGTAATATGAAACCTTGTAGTACAATTTCATAAAGATCCATACACTTACACACAAGTTATTGTCCTGAAACTAGAAAAATGCTTGTTTTTTTGCCCCTTTTTAACCCCTAATTCCTAAAATGTTGAGGCAATTACCCCCAAAATTAATCCCAGCCTTCCCTTTATGCTATGGTATGGTACCTTGCAGTACAATTTCAGAGAGATCCATACACAAGAACACAAGTTATTGTCTGGAAACTAGAAAAATGCTTATTTTTGGCCCCTTATTCCTAAAATTTAGAGTCAATTACCCCCAAAATCAATCCCAGCATTCCCTTTGTGATATGGAACCTTGTGGTACAATGTCAGAGAGATCCATACACTAACACACAAGTTATGTCTGGAAGTTACAAAAATGCTTATTTTTGGCCCCTAATTCCTTAACTGTTGGTACCGTAACCCCCAAAATCAATCCCAACCTTCCTTTTGTGGTATTGAACCTTATGGTAAAATTTCATAGAGATCCATTCACTTAAACTAAAAGTTAGAGTTCGAAAACCAATGTGTCTTCGGACGAAGACGACACCAACGTCATACCAATATACGACCGCAAAATTTTTTTGCGGTCGTATAAAAATCCGGTTAACTAGTCTACATTCAATTTTCGTTAGTTTGTGTGACTTCTTATTTCCACTTTGCAGACTATTTTGTTCATCTGTTTGTACAGGACAGCTAATTCTTGAATGAAAGTTCAATATATTCTGCTAGACAGTAATATTATCATTTTGATCATTTATTGAGTAGAAAAGCAACATCAGTTCATTAGGTAAAACATCACCTGATCTGTGATGTATCCTTGTCAATTATAGTATAAGCATTATGTTTGTTATCAAAAAATTACATATCCGACTTGTTGTTGAATATTTAGTTTGGAGATTGTGTCAAATTTCAGAGAAAATGTCAATATTTCAATAGAGAAAATTGAACAAGAATGTGTCCATAGTACATGGATGCCCCACTCGCACTATCATTTTCTTTGTTCAGTGGACCGTGAAATTGGGGTCAAATCTCTAATTTGGCATTAAAATTAGAAAGATCATATCATAGGGAACATGTGTACTATTTACAATTTCAAGTTGATTGGACTTCAACTTCATCAAAAACTACCTTGACCAAAAACTTTAACCTGACTTGACTAAAAACTTTAACCTGAAGCGGGACAGACAGACGTACGAACAAACAGATGCACAGACCAGAAAACATAATGCCCCTACTACTATCGTAGTTTTATTTCACTTTCTGATATGTTTATTGATCAATTGAAACACTTACGGTCTGATATAATGGACTTATTATTCCATTTAATCTACAGTGGATTTCGGTTATTTGCACAGCCTATATGTAAGACAATATTATACAATTTAGAAGATTATGCTTATATCCGAAATCTGAAATTACAGGATCAAACAAGATCAAGGTAAAAGAAATACTGAAGAAAGATGCAGAGCTCAGATACACATGTACAGTATTAAATTCTTATAAAATATATATGCCTTATGTAAGATATCATAGTGTTTTAAATCTTTCAACAAAGATAATAAACCATTTTCTTCCTATACCAAAGAAATAAAAATAAAACTAGTTCTTGATCTTTAAATCATTCATTATTTTTGGAATGAAACATCAAACTGCATTGTTAAAGCTTGCAATTGCATAGAGTGTAATATTGTTTCTACATATGCAAAGTAATAAGGGGGCCGTTCACAAGTTTTTGTTTGACACAAGTGCTGTATGTGAGAAAAATATGAGCATCAGAAGTTAATACATTTTTTATTAATGACAAAAATAAAATGTTTAGCATATAAGTTTTAAATCATATCTTTATCTCTTATTAAGTAAAAATGAAAACAAACCACCATAAGCTTGATTACGATTGTAACACCACTGGATGGTCTTTCAAAAGACCGAATTATGCAATTAAGCAGAGTCAACTGTATATATTAACGTGTTTGGCATTTTTTGGTGTGAGCATTAAAAAGATACATATATCCTTTTATATATAATAGAGTGCTGTACCAGTAATTTAATTATCAGAAACCACATATAATAAAGACAGGTCAACTTACCATCAGGTGGTATGAATGCAGATAAAGAAGGACTTGGGATACTGAATCCTTCCGAGTTAGCAGATACTATATAAATATCATACGTATATCCACTTTCTAAGCTCTGTAGAATATATGTGGTCTTGTTTGTCATTATTTTGTTATCCTGAAATATGAAAAAAGGTTTGTTTATTAAAGTAATATAGACATAAAGAAGTTCTGTGTCATTGCATTAAAAGGGTTTGGAAATTTTTAGTCAAAAGTACAAGACAAATATTCAATGCTGACAGATTTTATGTTTCAGACTAACGATATTTAAACATATTTTTTCAGAAATATGATATACTAATAACTTCAAAAAGAAAGTTTAATTTCTTAAATTAAAATTTCTAATCAAGAAAGGTTTTCACAAATATATAAATACAAGATGTATTGTTAACTTGACAGCAAACAAATAACATAAAAACAAACACATTAAAATTATTGATTATTAAAACATGATATAACAAAATAATAGTTTTTGTTTAATTTTCTTATCAAAATAATCATTTTTTAAAGTAGCTTATCAATATGCAACTAGGGATTGTTAAGATAAAATACATCACTCCTTTACCTTTAAGCTTTTGTGACAATTTTTTTGTTATAGTATGATAACTGAGTTCAGCCAAGACAACATTAAAGTTATACAATCTTAACTTAGGATTACCTGTGGTTCTTTCTTCACAGGATTGTTGTAATAGACATAATAAGATTCAGCCTTTGGTCCACCTGTAGGAGGAGACCATGACACAGTGACAGTGTGTGATGTTATCTGAGCTATACTAACACTGGATGGAGGTCTTGGCTGATCAACTGAAAAAGGTAATTTTATCTTCTGTAATGGTTACTTCAATTATTTTTTATAACAGTTATAAAGCAAATGAATATATATATATATATATATATTACTGTTTACAAAATTGTATAAAATTTGTATCTTCCAAACAATAATAAAACAAAAGTAGCAAAATCTGTTGACAACAAAACATAAGTATAAACATGATAAACAAACTTGCATCACAGTATTTTAGGCAGTCTCTAGAAAAGTCATGTTGAAGTTTTTCCATTTCTATGTATTTAAATAATATTCCTGCTTCATCGTTTAACTTTCACTTCTTTTAAAAAGTCTTATGTTCACACACCTTTTTCTTGTCCTCTTTCAAAAATAAATTTTCTAAATTATTACCAATACAACTTACCTATCCCTTCTACAAAGCACTGAGTAATTTTTGGCGCCTGGAATGCACACAAAATATCTGCATTATTCATATCTCCTTTACAAACATTAAGACAATTTTCTGGAATCTGTCTCTCTCTACAACACTGGGTGTGATCTCTACCATCTGTAAAATATAGTTTCTCTAGCTTAAGATTATATCATACAAAAGGTAAATTTCAGCAAGTACTATATATCTGATGTCTTAATGTACTCATTAACTGATATTTTAGTATTAACAAAAACTTTAAATTTCAGAAAAATGCTGGATGTAATCAGATCACCATACCTGTCAACTGACCCGTATTTTGCAACTCACCAGAAATTTTTCAAAAACAGTAGGGGTCATCAAATACTAGTATTCTGGGATTAAATCAAATGACCTGTTTTCACCTGTATTCTAGTGCCATGAGACTTGCAATGTCTAAAATGGCAAACTTGAAATTCTTCTGAGACATTTATTTGTATTTTCAAAATAATTAAAACACTGATTTATCTGTCTTCCAAAATTTGAATGTTTGATTGTAACTATGTTTAATATAAACAAGTGGACAGCCTTATTACTAATATACTTAACAATTTCTAAATTAAATGCTTCTAAAAGAATATTCTATTTTTATTAAAAAAAACTACAATGTGGTTTCTTCCAAAAAAGTATCATTAGAAGAATCATATGATTTTAACTCCTTTGACTACTCTGCATTTATTGGGCAAAAACATATTTAGCTGTGTTCATTATTTGTGTTGCATGGCCTTGTACAAAACATTTAAATGATCAGTGAAATGATCAGGTAGGTTAAATTTCATTACCTGATGTCTACTTAAAAAAAATAGCAAAAAATTAGACAAATGTGAAGATTTCACGATATAAGACATAAAGCAGTCAATGAGATTACAAGGAATTTCATTAAAATTAGCTGCAAAGACTTATGGTTGTTTGATGAAAGTTTTTATTAAACAGATTTATCAAGAGGTGGATTTAAGGGGAGCCCAGAGTGACCCCCCCCCCCCCTTTTGTGGGAAAAATTTGGTTGATTATTTAGGGACCACTAAAGCATGACTGGAGCAGGAGGCCCCCTCTTATGGCAGTCAGTGCTCCACCCCCCTTATGAAGATTTCTGGATCCGCCACTGATTATTCACCTAATAGAGATGATTTGTCCTACATACCAGTCAAGGGTATAATCTAAATAAGTTATTAGAGAAAAATAAGATACATGTGTTATTACACATACTTTCATGAGTTGTCTCATCTTTGTTTCTACCATTTTCTAAATCTGTAGTAACATGTTTGTTATTTGTTAAATAAATCATAAATATTTTTATTTTTAGTGGGCACTTAGGAATTCTTGAAACATTGCACAGTAACTAAACCGGGATTCACGCTTCAGACAGCTGACGATGAGTCCCGGTTTACCGGGATCGGAATACCTCTTTTACATTTCCCGCTAAAAACATTGAAAACACAAGTTATCTTTCTTTGTTGAATACCCGGATGAAAGTGTAAACATGGTGCTTCCGTTTGTTGAAAACCGTGTCAAAATCAGATGAAATTTACGGATTTTACTAGAATTTGAAATAAGGAAACATTTTATTTTAAAGAATATGGAAGAATTGAAGCCAGACTAGTATACTTTTTTGACATAAAATGCCGTTTTATGTACAAAAACACTTGGAATGGACATCGTTCAGTGTAAGGAATTTGTACAACCTTGTTGAATTTTTCAAACTTTTGCTGTTTTGGGTTAAAAAATTACGATTTTGGGTCAAAAAGTCGAATTTCGAGAATTTCATCTCTCTAATGCTGAAAATTTGCAAATTTTGATTTTTTATGAAGAAAAAATGATCAAAACATTAACAAAACTGTGTCCATGGTGTAAGTGAATAATATAAAGACATAAAATGATAAATAACTACAGACAAGTTTTTATTGATATTTAATATGAAGATCTCCCACTTGTGTCATAATAGCCAGGGAAGCCATCGTCTCAGAGTAGCTTCTGTCAGGCCGGCTATCGGTGAAAGGGTTAATACATAGCCTTGATAACTAATTTTCCAATTAAATTAATACATTTTTTATCAACCATGGTGAATCAATGAGACAAGGCTTTTAAGCGATAAACTTAGCTATAATAACAAGACTTAGTTATTACAGGCATGTAACTTATTATATGAGACAGTTTGGAATTACTTGGAAGCTTGTGCAGAACCTCATTATATGCTCTGATCCTTATTTCTTACAACAAATTAAAATACATTGTGATTAAGCATGATATATGTCTGAGCAAAGGCTTTAAAGTGATATAGAGTCATAACTCCCTTTAGTTATTATAGGCATATTTTTTCTGTAATAACATAGGTGTACTATACATGATTGGCAAACTATGAACTGTTATATCTTTCTAAAGTGTTGTATACATAAAGACAATAATAATATCAATAGAACTTGTATACAATTTAACAAAACAAAGGATGTATTTATCCCATTTGAAACATGTAACATACAAATGCTATCACAATTTTTTGATTTTTTAGTCCACAATAACAAATGTATCTTATTTTTCTCTGTTAACTTATTTAAAAGAGGGGCGAAAGATACCAGAGGGACATTCAAACTCATAAATCGAAAATAAACTGACAACGCCATGGCTAAAAAGAAAAAGACAAACAGACAAACAATAGTACACAAAACACAACATAGAAAACTAAAGACTAAGCAACACGAACCCCACCAAAAACTGGGGGTGATCTCAGGTGCTCCAGAAGGGTAAGCAGATCCTTCTCCACATGTGGCACCCGTTGTGTTGCTCATGTTAGTACAAACCTGGTAAACAGTCTAATTCAGTAGGTCACATTCGTGAAAAGGGAACGGGATTGTAGTTACGACATTAGGAACATATCCGCTATCATCTATTATTTAAGTTATACCCTTGACTGCATACCTGCCCCACATAATATCACTGTATCAAAATCATTACTACATTCCAGTGCTATGGTATATAATTCTGTAGTAGAAGCACTAATTATAAAATCATAGTCGCACAATTTCAAACATTTCTGACTGAGGCTTTTCTCCATACAACATTCTGTAAAATATAAAAATACAATTAATTTAATAACTTAGTACTACCTATTACGCAAAGAAAAAGGCAGTGGAGATTGACCCAAATATAGATAGTTAGACATATCCTCCTCTATATGAGATTCACCTGACTATAGCAAAATATTGGTCAAGACAATAATATCTCAATTATAGTAGAAAGTATGCTGCAAAATCAATACAGCTAAGAATAAGATACTGTGGAAGAAAATTTTCGTGGATATTTGATTTTCTGGTTTTGCCAAAGTCTCCATACAAGCATAAAGAAAATTTGTACTTATGTCGCAGAAAAAATGGAACACCAAATCTATCGCCAACTGGGTGAAGATATAGTCACCAAACCAAAAAGACTAAATAGGAGTGGATTTAATTGTGGCCCATTTTCTGCATAAAATGAGTCGTCCAAATAGTAACTTTGTTATAAGTATCTGTAGCGGCGACTCTCATCATCCGCCCTTCCTGATATACATTGACCAGTGACTAACTTCAAAAAGTGCTTATTAGTATATATATATATATGGTTAGTATTGCCGCGCTTTGAGTTCATGCATAGCTCATGCTATTTGAATATTAATATATATCATTTAAATCATACCTGCCAACCTCTGAAACCTTCAAAGAGGGAGATCTCCCTCTCAGCTATGACAGCTGAGGGGGAGATTTTGCGCGAACAACATTTTCAAGTGAAATATTTGACGTGTTTATTTATTCATCTACGAAACACATATAAGAGTTAATAGATATACTATGTTTCTTTAAATATGGTTATATCCTACAGAAGGTGTGTTGTTTGTTTCTTTCCTATTTCATCATCTTTTACATTTGAATCCAATCAGGACAACTTTTCACCCCAGATCCCTCTGTATGATACAGAGTGCAATCATGTTGCTTCAGATGGTGCAATAAGTGTGTGCACTCATATAGTCCACTTCAATTGGTTCAATACATATCTTATAAATTTCAATATAAACATTGAATAGAAGTAGAGATCTTCTAAGATATTTTTAAATATAATTATTTTTTTTGTCTAAAGGCATACAAAATCTTTTAATTGCCATCCTTTTATGATTCTTTGTTTAATTTGTATTTAGTTTATATTGTTTTATCAATTCACATTATTTTAAGAAGGGTAACTCAAAACAGGATTAAACAGGGGAAGTAACCCGAAATTTCTTTGAAGTATAACACAAAGCTTTTAGCAAAAGTCGATAAGGCCAACTAAATTTAATTAGTAGATTTTCATCCAGATTTTTGAAAAAAATGGGGCGGGTGGGAGGATTTTATTTTTTAAATTTTATTTCATATGAAACACTCTTTTGATGTGTTCTTCATACATGCAAGTGTAATAATAAGCTAATATCATGTATATACATGTATAAAGAATCGTTCATTTTTTTTTTTAATTCTTAAATAAATATCTCTGATTGGCAACCACTGTTCTACATGCAATTGCATTGCCGCTTTAGAAACCTATTAATAGTATACAACAACAATGTGGATAAATGCTCTCTTCAGTTGGACTGCCTACACCAAATTTATTTTGCTTTCCAAGCTACGGTTTGTGGTCCCCATAAAATGAAGCAAATGCATTGGTATGCAACACAAGTATTATGAGTACAGTCTGAGAATAAAATGAAAACTCAAACAGTGTTGAAAAAAATAGGGTTGGTGCTTATTCAATATGCAAATATAATAGAATCATGTGCAAAACAGTGTAGCCGAGACCATTGATTGGCGCGCTAAAATATCCCATTGACTGGGTCAGATTAGGTGAACGTTCGTCTGTAACGCCCACAACTCACGACGTATTTATTATAGACATTTAAACTGTGGGGTCACCAAAGGGTCTCAAAGCCTGAATAAAATAATTCGAAAAACTAATCAGGAATAACTTTTGTGTTTTGATTTATATTGAATACTTAAACGTTCTTTACTTGTGTTTTTGTTATGTTTTGATAATGATTTTTTATGATATCGGACGTTCTGTCAGCAAAAAGGATTTAACTGGCTTTAAAAGTTACAATGGATGTGTTGATTATTATCTTTTTTTCGGACGTCAAAGCGATTTAACAATTGCGGTTGTCCAATTATGTCATCTTTTAACTTTTATCTGGTCAAAATTTTATTTTAGAACGAATGCATGATCAACTTTAAAAAGTGTGCAAACACAAAACATATAGACAAAATATACTTCTTTCCTGTCTTTTTCGTACTTGCAAGTTATTAGACAGTAAGAAGGCTATTTGGATCAAGCCTTGTGAAATTTGCATTTACGTTTTTGAATAGGTAAAATGTATAGTTTGGTGATCTTTTCTGCTAACTACTATACTTGTGAAAAACCCTTGGCAACAGAAACATATTCAGCTTTTTTTTTAATCGACCCAATTTACATAGTAATGGACGACTTCGTACATTTTATGATCGCAAATAAAATATGTATATAATATACTGTGCACTGTAGTTCGTATATATACTGAGACCCCGGTAACCCCACAGTTTAAATGTTTATAATAAATACGTCGTGAGTTGTGGGTGTTACAGACGAACGTTCACCTAATCTGACCCAGTCAATGGGATATTTTAGCGCGCCAATCAATGGTCTTGGCTACACTGTTTTGCACATGATTCTATTACAATGTAAAACATGAACTTAACAAAAAAGAAGTTGTTTAATGACTTAATGAGGGTATAGGGACAGAGGGTGTTTGCTGTTTGTCAACAAAAAAAGACAGCCATGTGTAAATTTTAAGGGCTTTGTCGATTTTTTGAACATAGTATACAGTCATAAATCTAACAACTTCGTGCTTGTGTCAATTTCTTTAATCCAGTCATGTTTTTTGTACCAATGTGTTCCACGATTCTTGCGCTTTGGATATCATTCACAGTCCAAATTTCCATAGACAAAGTCATTGTACAAATACAATAAAATCCACGGTTTTCTAATCACAGAAATTTGTGAAATACCGCGATTTGCATTCTTGGACACCGTGTATTACTGGTAACCCGAATATTTCACGCCCTTCTCATAATCAATCTCTATTCTCAGTAGACGATCATATGGTGTCATCATAGAGCAGCAAAATATGTCGACTTAATCATTTTACATGTTTGGTTGATTACTCGAAGAAGTACGAAAACCGAAATTTGAAACAGGAAGTTTTGAATGAAACAAAATTATTGACGATTACCGGTAACGGAAATGAACAAATTCCGGAAATTGTAAATTTTTCAAAATAAAAAAAATCGGGGCGGGCGAGGATGAAAATCTATCAATTAATTTTAATTGGCCTAATGATTGTGAATTAGTACTAGGTTTGACACCCAAGCTGTCATGTGAAGCCATTTAGTTTCACATGGTCTGTGATTTACAGGTAAAAACAACCCTCATCAGAGTCACAAAAACGTAATTATTGTTGACTTGTCATTCAAGGTTGAAATATCCAAAAGCGAGAGATTCTATACTCCTGCGCGGGAGGGTATCGGCAAGCGGGAGATTTCCCGAATTTCGCCATTTGAGCGGGAGTCTCCCGCTCAAAACGGGAGGGTTGGCAGGTATGTTTAAATATTAATATAGTATCGCATTCACTTTCTATAGTACTAATTTAAATACTTGTGCCATGATTTAAATAATCAGTACTTATAGCCAAACATAGCGTACAAAGCTAGAGTCTATTTCTAAATACGCAGCGCAAAACTATTTGTCGTCAAACATCAAGAGGAATATGAATATGAAATATGAATATAAACATATAACACTGAAAACACAAATAACATAAAATTTTAAATAAATGGAGCAAAATATATTGAATACATATATCCAGTGACACTTAGTTGTAATTCTAAATTAGTGTTTTACCTTTACTCAATATAATGCCTTAAGCAAAAGCCTTAAGATCCCAAATTAAAGCCAAATACTATCTCAAGATGAACATCAACAAATGTAACATATTAACCTAACACCAAGGTTATTATTGTATGTTTATTTTGCAGTAACTCCATAGTATACATACCAGTCAGGTTATAAGGCAAGACAGGGCCTGGTGAAGGTGTTATAGGAGGTTCTGAAGGTGATATATCTAAAATGTACAAACATTTGGTCAGGATATTTCATATATTAAATCTATTTAAGACAAATTGCATATGGTTCATAAATATATATGAAAAACATCTAAATTAATGTTCACCAATCTTAATTTCAAACTCTGTTGTGGTTATATCACTGTTTACTTCTAAATATTCAATTTGATGGTATTGCTTCTTGTGTAGTGCGTCTTCATAAATCTTTCCTCTATTTTCTCTGCTGGATTTTGCTTACTGTGGGGTGTTTTGTTGCTTACCTTCCTGTGTTAGACTTTCTATTATTTTATTGCTTACCAAACGTGAGAAATGCAATGTCTGGTGACATCAAACTCTGTCCAGCATCATTGGCTGATATAACTGTAAGATCATATTCTGTGTTAGGGGTTAGCCCTGTCAGCTGGATTGTAGTACTGTCTGTAGTATTCTGTAGGTAAATAAAAGTTTAATACACATTTCTTTTTATGCTGAAAGTACTATATATATTTATTGTCTAGTAACATAACATTCCCTATAGAAGATAATCACAAGACAACATGTATTACTCCACTGTATGTTAAATTAGCTTAATCAATACTTGATTGTTTGAGACCATTCCACTTAACATTGTGCAAAACTTCATATTCACCGAAATTTCCTAGTGCAACGTTATGTGCTCCTAATGTACATAACATTTTGAAAGTTTTTAAATTGCAATAGTAAAGTCATTATCGTATTCAAAATTATTTCAGATATGAAAACAAAACAAAAATAATTTACTTTTGGTCGGTACTGTTTATCAATGTTTTAAATTATGATGTATTAAGTTTGAAAACAAGCGGATAAGAAAAAATGTATGTAAATTAATATTATTTGTGCAGGTACTTAGTAGTAAATAAAGTATAGGCAGTTGAATAAAACATTGGTTTCCCTTGGCTTAGGGAGATATGAAGATTTGTTCACCCTTACAAGGCAATTTTCTATATAATTAATATTTCCAAGGGGCATAACTCTTTAAAAAAATTTGATCAGCATTGACTTTCTAACTTTCTGGAGACATTGCTGATATTAATCTATGATATCAATTTCGTAAATTTTCCAGCAAGAACTGTACACTTGAGACTTGCAATGCAATTTTTTATACATTTCTAAAAATTAAGGAACATGTTTACTGTGAAAATAATTGGTTGGATTGATAATTGATTTTAAAACTCTTCCGAGACATTGCTGATATAAACCTACGATATGAATTACATAAATATATGACAAAAATTGTACACATGAGAGCACTTACAAGCAATTTTCTATAGAATTTACATTTGTAAGGGACATAACTGCTGTTAAAATAATTGATCAAATCTGATTTTCAAACTCGTCCCTGACATTGCTGATATAAACCTTTGATATTACAATGAAATTTTCCATATAATTAATATTTTCAAGAGACATTACTCCTTTAAAAATACTGTATATGTATTTATTTTCACAAATTTCGCGGATGGTGTATTTTTGCGAAAATAAATACACGTAAACATAAATACAATTTTCATGCATATTAAAAACCTTGAATACAATATCCCAAACGATCTTGACAATTGTTCATGCATGATAACCTTGATTACCCTCAAGAGCCTCATTTGAACTGTGATATTGTAACAAGAGTGCACACACTGAAATGTCTCACCTGTTTTACTGACCATTGATTTTATTTTGAAAGTCTTAAAGATAAAGGTTTTACTACAAGTATCACATAAACTTAACATTATTGCTGTGTGTTTGGTCGGGTTGTCTCTTTGACACATTCCCTATTTCCATTCTCAATTTTCCATGAAGATCCATGACAAGGTCAAGGTCAGATAAAAACTGTCACACAGACAAGTACACCCTACAGTTATTCCATACACCAAATATAGTTGACCCATTGCTTATGGTAATTGAAAAACAGACCAAAACACAAAAACTTAATGTTGACCAATGAACCATGGAAATGAGGTCAAGGTCAGATGATACTGGCTAGACAGACATGTACACCTTACAATCAATTCATACACCAATTATAGTTGACCTATTGCTAATAGTATTTGAAAAACAGACCAAAACACAAAATCTTAACATTGACTAATGAACCATGAAATGAGGTCAAGGTCAGATAACACCGGCTAGACAGACATGACACCTTACAATTATTCCATACACCAAATACAGTTGACCTATTGCTTATATTACTTGAAAAACAAACCAAAACACAATAAAATGCTCCGCAGGGCGCAGCTTGATACGACCGCAGAGGTCGAACCCTGAACAGTTGGGGCAAGTATGGACACAACATTCAAGCTTGATACAGCTCTGAATTTGGATTGTGATTAAATATTTGACACAGCATAGGTTTCTGACACAGAATGAATGTGGTCTAAGAACTTAAAAATTTTAAATTGGACATTCACCTATTATGGTCCAATATCCAAAATCTAAATACATGGTTAGATTCAGCATATCAAAGAACCCCAAGAATTCAATTTTTGATGAAATCAAACAAAGTTTAATTTTGGACCCTCTTGACCTCAATGTGGACAAAGTTGATAACGGGGCCCAAAAATCAAAAATCTAAATACATGGTTAGATTCAGCATATCAAAGAACCCCATATATTCAATTTTTGTTGAAATCAAACAAAGTTTAATTTTGGACCCCGATTTGGACCAACTTGAAAACTGGGCCCATAATCAAAAATCTAAATACATGTTTAGATTCAGCATATCAAAGAACTCTAAGAATTCAATTTTTGTTAAAATCAAACTTAGTTTAATTTTGGACCCTTTGGACCTTAATGTAGACCAATTTGAAAACGGAACCAAAAATTAAGAATCTAAATACACGGTTAGATTCGGCATATCAAAGAACCCCAATAATTCAATTTTTGATGAAATCATACAAAGTTTAATTTTGGACCCTTTGGACCTCAATGTGGACCAATTTAAAAACGGCGCCCAAAATCCAAAAACTTAATACATGGTTAGATTCAGCATATTAAAGAACCCCAAGAATTCAAGAATAAAACTCCATTGAAATTGGTCAAGAAATAAGCAATTTATACGAAGTATCTTCTTTTGCACAATACTGTGCAATTGAATATTTCTTGCTATTGCGCAATACTGCACAATTGACAATTTCTTGCTATTGCGCAATATTGTGCTATTGGATATTTCTTGCTATTGCGCAATACTGTGCAATTGAAGATTTCTTGCTATTGCGCAATACTGTGCAATTGAAGATTTCTTGCTATTGTGCAATACTGTGCAATTGAAAATTTCTTGCTATTGCACAATACTTATTATATAATAATTTACACATCCTGTTTGGTGTGTATCTCCTACCATATCATTATTATTTGCTTTTAAATATAAATCAGAAATAACCAACTTAAAATAGAAAATTTAAAAAAAAAAAAAAAAAAATCCCCCCCCCCAAAATTTTTTGAACCCCCTTATGATTCATCACCCCAAACTCAATCCCAGCCTTCCCTTTGTGGTATGGTACCTTGCAATACAATTTCAGAGAGATCCATACACTTGAACACAAGTTATTGTCATGAAACTAGAAAAATGCTTGTTTTTTGCCCCTTTTTTGGCCCCTAATTCCTAAAATTTTGAGGCAATTACCCCCAAAATCAATCCCAGCATTCCCTTCGTGATATGGAACCTTGTGGTACAATTTCAGAGAGATCCATACACTTGAACACAAGTTATTGTCTGGAAACTAGAAAAATGCTTATTTTTGGCCCCTTTTTGGCCCCTTATTCCTAAACGTTTCGAGCAATTACCCCCAAACTCAATTCCAGCTTTCCCTTTGTGATATGGAACCTTGTAGTACAATTTCAGAAAGATCCATACACTTTCACACAAGTTATTGTCATGAAACTAGAAAAATGCTTGTTTTTTGCCCCTTTTTTGGCCCCTAATTCCTAATATTTTGAGGCAATTACCCCCAAAACCAATCCCAGCATTCCCTTCGTGATATGGAACCTTGTGGTACAATGTCAGAGAGATCCATACACTAACACACAAGTTATGTCTGGAAGTTACAAAAATGCTTATTTTTGGCCCCTAATTCCTTAACTGTTGGTACCATAATCCCCAAAATCAATCCCAACCTTCCTTTTGTGGTATTGAACCTTATGGTAAAATTTCATAGAGATCCATTCACTTAAACTAAAGTTAGAGTGCGAAAACCAATGTGTCTTTGGACGACGCCAACATCATACCAATATACGACTGCAAAAATTTTTTGCGGTCGTATAAAAACTTAACATTTACCAATGAACCATTAAAATGAGGGCAAGGTCAGATGAAACCTGCCAGTCTTACATGTACCCCTTACAATCACTCCATACACCACATATAGTTGACCTGCTGCTTGTAGTAACTGAGAAACGGACCTAATCATGTAACTTTAATTTTGATCACTGATCCATGAATTGAGGTCAAAGTCAGGTTAACCCTGTCTGACAGACATGTAGACGTTGCAAGGAACCCATATACCAAATATAGTTATCCTATTTCTTATAATAAGTGAGAAATTCACATGACAAAAAAACTGTAATTTTTTTTCAAGCAGTCACTGAACCATGAAAATGAGGTCAAGGACAATGGGCATATGGCAGATGGAAACTTCGTAACATAAGGTATCTGCATACAAGGTATGAAGCATCCAGGTCTTCTACCTTCTGAAATATAAAGCTTTATACAAATAGTTTACGCTGCTGCCACCTCCGAATAGTAATACCTATGTCTCGTATACTGCGACTTTCGTCGCAGGCGAGACAAACACCAACACAAGTGACCCACACAAAGAGCCAGATAAAGGATTACAGATATCACAGAATGACCCTCGCTGGTATGACAGTTTTATTGTGTAATTAATAACTTAATCGGATAATCATCTCCATTTAAACAATCGACAGTTTTTGATGATTGCATTGATTGAATAATTTGTCAATTTTGTAAACAGGAACTCTAAGCTTGTATTATATTGGTAAACAAATATAGACTTCTGTGTTTATGTTGGATGTTTTCTGCTTTGTATCAATCTGATGAGTTAAGCCTTTTTCTACTGTTACACCACTGTCCCAGGTTAGGGGGAGGGTTGAGCGCTCACAAACATGTTTAACCCTGCCACATTCTTTATGTGCCTGTCCCAAGTCAGGAGCCTGTAGTTCAGTGGTTGTTGTTGGTTCATGTTTGTCATATTTGTTTTTCGTTAATTGTTTTGTTATAAATTAGGCTGTTAGTTTTCTCAATTGAATTGTTTCATATTTTTCATGTCGAGGCCTTTTATAGCCGACTATACGGTATAAGTTTTTCTCATTGTTGAAGGCCGTACGGTTGCCTATAATTGCTTACATCCACTTTATTTGAACTTTGGTGGAAAGTTGTCTCATTGGCAATCATACCTCATCTCCCTATTTTTATATTGATTAAAGAAAATTTAAATATTTTAAGAATATAACTATAATCAAATCAATTTCAGACAAAATAACAAGTGAACAGTTTCATAAACTGAAAAATTTGGCTTCAAATGTCCAAGTTTTGAACACATACTTCTGCCATTCCCTTTTTAATCCATTGACGTTTCAAAGTTTTCTCTTTCACACTATCACTCATTAATCCCTGAAGGGTACCTACTACTCTAAATATAAACTCATATTCACTTCCTAGTAAACAGACCGTTATTTATATTTTTTCAATTTCTGTGATATAAATTGCATAAAAATCTAGCAAGAACTGTACATGTAGTGCTTACAAGACAGGTTAGATGGACTAGACGCCCAGTATTTCTATGTCCCTGCAAAGTGTCGCATGGGGGACAAAACAATGCAATGGGTACCTAAAGATTCTCTAAATTCTTATGAAAATCAATTCACTGGTTTAGGAGAAATAGAGAGATAAGATAGCTGAACAAATAGAGAAACAAAGGAATGATTGGATGGAATCAATGATCACTATCTATCTCTTCTTAAGAAAGTGGGGTGATGAAAAACAATCAGGAGATATTTCATTGTTTTGTTGAAGACTAATAGTGTTATTCAATAAATTCTATAAATCAGACATCAGAAAGACTATTATACAATTATATCAGAAGTAAGGAGGATTCTAATTAAGAGCAACACCTAATATCAGATAATTCTTATATTTTCATATTTTCTAAACAAGTTTTACAAGTTGTTGTAATGTTTTATCAGGAGAGATTACCAATAGTCAATTTCATCAATAGACCAACTTTCATCAGCTCCTAAAGAATCTTATTGCTGAAAATAAAAATTATACTGTAAAGTTTATGTACCTTATTTGGTGTTGTAACTCTAATTTATGTACCTTATTTGGTGTTGTAACTCTAAGTTTATGTACCTTATTTGGTGTTGTAACTCTAAGTTTATGTACCTTATTTGGTGTTGTAACTCTAAGTTTATGTACCTTATTTGGTGTTGTAACTCTAAGTTTATGTACCTTATTTGGTGTTGTAACTCTAAGTTTATGTACCTTATTTGGTGTTGAAACTCTATCCCTCAGACTATGTTCAAGGTAAGAAACAATGTACTGAGTTACATTGGCACCAGTACTTGGTGGATCCCAGCTTAATGTTGCTGTGGTTGTAGTAACCTCAGTCAACTTTATATTCTCAGGAGGACCTGGGATGGTTGCTACACAACAACAAAAAAACAAAACAGAAATCCATCAATCCTATGCAAATTACAAAAAAAAAAGGTTTAGCATATGACAGGCAATCAAAATCATTCTATATTTTTTTCTAATATTACAAAAGAAATGTTAGGTGTTTAAAATATAACAATGATTTTTTTTTATCATATTTGTGATATTAATTAATATCATGCCACAACTGCTCTTGACAGGATATCTATTATACTAATTCATAAGGTAGTAAGACACATCTTACCACAGTGTTCTAGCCAGGATTTGAAAAGAGCAGGGTGCTAGTCAGAAAAAGGGCAATTTTACATGTAAATTTCATTGAAAAAAAGGCTATTATTTAAGCCTCATAATTTATTAGCACACATCATAAAATACATATGTACATAACATTACAAACAAAATACGCTATATAACTCAGGCACTATGGTAAAATAAAGTTTCAGTTAACATGGAGTAATAAAATTCAACACTTTTGTCACAATCTTCTCAGTTTGACTGTAAAAAACTTTGTTACAACATTGTCTAAAATTGAACAGAACATGTCATTATGACAGTTAATTTTGATATGTAGCAAGTTCTCAAGTGTTGATTGCTTGAGCCTATTTCTATGATCACATTTGATCAGCTTTACTTGAGAAAACACTCTCACAACCTCAGCTGTGCTCAGTGGCAAAACTGCTGCCACACTCATAAGTTTCGAAATTTTTGGATAGAGCTCAGTCAATCCTAGTGTTTCATTCATGAGCACAGTTATGCACTTCTGGATTGATCTGAGCTCAGCTGTCCATTCATGGACAAGATTGTCACAATATATTTTAAAGTGGCTAGCATTCTTTTTGGTTTCATCTTTCAGGCGTCTATCTCGAGTTGGCATTGTGAAAATACTGTAAATTCAGAAATTATTGCGCGCATTTATTATTGCGATTTTGTCATTTTAGACTAAAATGCGATTTTAATTTTTGCGATATTGAGAAAAATCGTGTTAAATTCATTTTAAAAATTTCAAAATGCGAGTTTAAATTATTGCGATTATAACCCTGTCGCATTTTTCGCAATAATAAAAACATCGCAATAATTTCTGAATTTACAGTAATGTGAAAAGCAAACATTGCGATAAAAACGGCAGGGCGCCCAAGAAACGGAAGAAAAAAAGCACGGGCGTCAATAAAACTAGAGGCTCTCAAGAGCCTGTGTCACTCACCTGACTCTACTTTGGTTTTAGAAATCATGTAAAGATAGATAAAAATCATAACAGATACCCAAATAATGATTGAGGCCAAATTTTGATTAATATTGGTCCCGTTATTTAATAAAATATCCTGGTGGCCATCTTGAACAGTAAATCGGCAACAAAGTAGCAACACTTGGTCAGCACTTCATAAGGAACATTCATGCCATGTTTGGTTTCATTCCATTCAGTGGTACTCTAAAAGAAGACATTTGTATGTATTTCCCATAGGGTCCTATGTTAAACTAAGCCCCCCCCCCCCCCCCCTAGCGGCCATCTTGGATGATGGATCAACTGCAAAGTAACAACACTTGGTCAGCAACTCATAAGGAACATTCATGCCATGTTTGGTTCAATTCCATTCAGTGGTTCTCTAAAAGAAGACAATTGTATGTATTTCCCATAGGGTCTTATGTTAAACTAAGTCCCCCGCTGTCGGCCATCTTGGATGATGGATTGGCTGCAAAGTAACAACACTTGGTCAACATCTCATAAGGAACATTCATGCCATGTTTGGTTCCATTCCATTTATTGGTTCTCTAAAAGAAGACATTTTTATGTATTTCCCAAAGGGTCCTATGTAAAACTAAGTCCCCCGCTGGGGGACATCTTGGATGATGGATCGGCTACAAAGTAACAACACTTGGTCAGCATCTCATAAGGAAGATTCATGCCATGTTTGGTTTCATTCCATTCAGTGGTTCTCTAAAAGAAGTCATTTGTATGCATTTCCCATAGGGTCCTATGTTAAACTAAGTCCCCCGCTGGCGGCCATCTTGGATGATGGATAGGCTACAAAGTAACAACACTTGGTCAGAACCTCATAAGGAACATTCATGCCATGTTTGGTTTCAATCCATTCAGTGGTTCTCTAAAAGAAGACATTTGTATGTATTTCCCATAGGGTCCTATGTTAAACTAAGTCCCCCGCTGGCGGCCATCTTGGATGATGGACCGACTGCAAATTAACAACACTTGGTCAGCATCTCATACGGAACATTCATGCCATGTTTGGTTCCATTCCATTCAGTGGTTCTCTAAAAGAAGACATTTTTATGTATTTCCCATAGGGTCCTATGTTAAACTAAGTCCCCCGCTGGCGGCCATCTTGGATGATGGATCGGCTACAAAGTAACAACACTTGGTCAGCACCTCATAAGGAACATTCATGCCATGTTTGGTTTCATTCCATTCAGTGGTTCTCTAAAAGAAGACATTTGTATGTATTTCCCATCGGGTCCTATGTTAAACTAAGTTCCCCGATGGCGGCCATCTTGGATGATGGATCGGCTACAAAGTAACAACACATGGTCAGCACCTCATAAGGAACATTCATGCCATGTTTGGTTTTATTCCATTCAGTGGTTCTCTAAAAGAAGTCATTTGTATGCATTTCCCATAGGGTCCTATGTTAAACTAAGTCCCCCGCTGGCGGCCATCTTGGATGATGGATCGGCTACAAAGTAACAACACTTGGTGAGCACCTCATAAGGAACATTCATGCCATGTTTGGTTTTATTCCATTCAGTGGTTCTCTAAAAGAAGTCATTTGTATGCATTTTCCATAGGGTCCTATGTTAAACTAAGTCCCCCGCTGGCGGCCATCTTGGATGATGGATCGGCTACAAAGTAACAACACTTGGTCAGCACCTCATAAGGAACATTCATGCCATGTTTGGTTTCATTCCATTCAGTGGTTCTCTAGAAGAAGTTCAAAATGTAAAAAGTTAACGCCGACGACGGACGACGCCGGACGACGACGGACGACGGACGCCAAGTGATGAGAAAAGCTCACTTGGCCCTTCGGGCCAGGTGAGCTAAAAAGGCGGGCGCTGCACCCTGTTCAAACTTTGTAGCTAGAATACTGTACCATATGGACAAATTACAAGACAAGAGCTGGTTAACTACTTCCATAAACCAGACATAGACAACACACATCTGGACCATTGATATACAACCTTTTGTATACAATTTTTGCCATTTCTCTAAATATTTGGTTATATTATTTTCAACTAATTTGATTGGTGCTTTCTGTCACATGTTTATGTGCCTGTCCAAAGTCAGGAACCTTGGCAGTAGTTGTCCTATGTCATATTTTAAAGAGGCATTAACTATGAATTAGACAACAAAAAAATAAAAATAATTTTTGTTTTAAATAACTAGAACAGGGGAATAGAGTAATAATATCAAACTTTAAGCAGTCAGTTTGTTTTAGTTTTGTCAAAACAAGCTGAATAAATTGCTTCGCAGAGCGCAGCTGGATACGACCGCAGAGTTCCAACCCTGAACAGTTGGGGCAAAAATGGACACAATATTCGTGCTTGATACAGGTCTGAATTTGGATTGAAATTAAATGTTTGACACATAATAGGTTTCTGACACAGAATAACTGTAGTCAAAGAACTTAGAATTGGTTATGATTTAATTTTTTGCTTTTGTGCAATTCACTATGCTGTTGCGAATTGCCCCCCCCCCCCCCACCCCTCCAAAAAAAAATTTACCCCCCTTTTTTTTTTTGCTTTTGTGCAATACACTATGCTTTGCAAAATGACCCCCCCCCAACCCCTTTTTAATTTCTGAAATCTGTAATGAGAAAAATAAAATTGTCCCCCCCACAAATTTTTTTTTCACCTCCCCTCCCCTCCCCTTTTTCAAAAAAAAAAATCTTTCCCTCAAGATATGGGTCATTTTCAAAAAATGTCGAATTTTCAGTACACCCATGCTAAAATTTGTATTTCTAATGGAAATTTCAGTTGTAATGGTTTAAATGAAAGCTTGTCGGATTTATGATTTAGAACATTGATAATAAACACGATTTACATCTATTTTGATAAGATTAAAATGTATTTAAGTCCGATTTTGGGGGTATTTGTGTGCGTACAGTGTCAGAAAAACACATTGCAAATGATTTTTTCCCGATTTTCTGATCGCCTTGATATCTGCAAAAGGGACTTTTTAAGAACGTTAATAATTACTCTAACGAAAAATCGTAGCTTCTTAATCATTATATGTAACATATTATCTACAAACTAAATTCAATCAGCGTACGGGAGGTTCATGTCCATCCTGTTACCGCTACTTAAATCAGCCATGATATTGTTCTCCCTATGAATATCGAATCAGTCAATGTTGATTTCAAAAGTTCAAAGTTACCTTTACTTTTAAAACACCACGTTTCTTGTATGACAGTGTAGAGAAAAGAAATTTTAAGACATTTAGTGAAAAAAAATAGAGGGTACTTTTTTTCATTTCTATGCTGTTACCAACAATTTTGATTAATTACACCAACAGTATATTTGTAAAAAGTGCAATATCGTGTTGGAAATCAAATTCACAACAGAAAACCATAATCACTTCACCAAAGGGAGTAGTCATTTCACAACAGCATTCAAAAATGAAGAAATTTGTCTATCCTGTTACTATGGTTGCTATGGTTACAGTAACAGGATAGACAATTGTAGACAGAAACGTCGTTAAACAAATTATCTTAACATATAGTTGCAAAACGAATGAAATATTTCGTTGTTTGAACTCATCTTAAAGTTATAACGTCTTATTCTTCCCAATTAAGCATTTGCAGGTGCAATACTGATATCGGTAACAGGATAGACAAAAAGGTAACAGGATAGACTTTTATATAGTGACATATCATAAACGTACGTTCCTGTTACCAATGAAATAAAGAGAAAAGTAAACTAACTTATGAGGGATTTACTTGATGTTGGGTTTATTTGAAAGAGAGAAAAAAATGCCGAACAATATGAATTGCTATCTTAGACTTGCATTACTGGTGGTAATTTTTACAACCTTTGAAAACTGGCAAATAATCTATTATTTTACAGAATGAATATATATAGAAGTTTATTCTCTTGAAAACCATCTAATTGGGTACATAAAACAAGCTTAAAATTTTATCTAAACCTTTTCTTAATAACCCAAAATTTCTTTTGAAAATGGTAACAGGAGAGACAAAATATTGTACCACCTATCAAAAAATGTTTCAAGATATTCTTGTATGACATTATTAAGATTGCATCTTTTAACATGTTGTTCTTTAAGTACTGTTTGTTTTGATTTGCTTATGTAGAGGGTTGTTTGAATAAGTAACTTTTAATAAATTTTTCAATTTCAAAATTCGACATTTTTTGAAAATGACCCCTATGGTCATTATCTCAATTCAAATTTCCAATGGAGTTTGCAACCATAGTTACCCATTTAAATACATCATAAAAGTCTTAAAATAGAAAATGACATACATAATCATGTCTAAAAATAATATATCTTTAATCAGCATTTTTATTAGTAACTTCTAAAAATAAATTGACAGCTAATATCACCTCAAGACAATACAAAATTTCTTTATACATTGTTTTAAAAGCAGTGTAAGGGAGGTAATCCAAATTTAACATTGTACTTAAAAGTGATTGTCCATTAGCAAGGAAACTCTTGTTTTTTTCCCCTTTTTTGCTCCTAATTCCTAAACGGTTTGAGCCATTACCCCCCAAAGCCAATCCTAACCATTTCTTTGTGGTATGGAAACTTGTTGTACAATTTCAGAGAGATCCATACACCGTTCCGAAAGTTATTGTCTGAAAACTAGAAAAATGCTTATTTGGGCCCCTTTTTTGGCCCCTAAATCCTAAACTGTTATGACCATAACCCCCAAAATCAATCCCAACCTTCCTTTTGTGGTTATAAACCTTGTCTTTAAATTTTATAGATTTCTATTTACTAATACTAAAGTTATTGTCCGGAAACCAAGTGTCTTCGGACGACAATGACGTATACCAATTTACGACCACAAAAATTTTTTGCGGTCATATAAAAACATTGCTGATGTATTATTGGCTTACAAGTCAATAAATCAACCTTATATGAATCTGTATTCATGTAACCTTTAATTTAACCTTTTACTAGAATACTCATGAAAAGCTGATACAATATAACGAGCCCCTGTATTGTATAAATCAGATATGAGAATTTATGTCAAATCAGTGAACATGAATTTGACAGCTGCCTCTTGTTTGTTATTTGGAGATACAATGTTGATGGAAATCTATAAAATTTATTCAATTTGTTAGAGACTATTGAGAATTTAGAGCTTGACATATTGTATAAACACCTGTCTATTGACGAAGACTGTATAAAGCCCTCTAGATATTGTTTAATTATTTGAGTGTTGGGTTTCTGTCTTATTGAGGTATAAACCTCATTTTATTCATAATTCAAGTTTCAAACCTTCAAATTCTTCTTTCCCAAGTCATAAAATAAATGAGCTTTTGTGTTGCAGTGCTCATTTTGGGGAAGATTTTTTTTAACAACGTTAACACAACGATGAGATGTGCCAATACTAATCAGTCAGGGGACTTATTGAAATAAGTGATTTTTAAATCACTTATTTAAGTAGCAAATTCCAGGTTTTGTCACAAATTGTGATTTTGTAGTTTTACCAAAATTTTAAACACATAGATTTAGATAATATCTTTTCATTAGTAAAATTGAAAAAAAATGAACTTTTTGCTTCTTTTAAGCAGCAAGGTTGATGCCTTTGATGCAATGATTTAGCTGCAAATTCTATTTTAGTTGAAAAAAATGCTATAAAAATAGCTTTACATAATGAACTGATACTTTCTTAACAGATTTTTCCCAGCATTGGGAGTATTTTTCCTGTAAAATTCAAGGTTTCATCTTATAGATTATGTAATAAAATTCTACTGTTCGCGGTCAAAATTTCACTGTCTGGGGGTGTTGAAATTAGTGGGGGTTATTAAAATAATGATACTTAACGAAGTGATTTTTTGGAAGGAAATTGAGGTATGATACTTAAACAAGTAATTTTTATGTCATTATCCTAGATTTAGTACAAGGTCATCACCTGACATGACCCGGTCATCCTATCAACACAGATGTTGGTTCTGATAATTTTAGCAACATAATTAGTCCCTGGATCATTAGTATTCTATATTCAAAGCTACAATAAAATTAAATCACTTCGTCTAGTGATTAATTTGTACATTGTACTACTTAAATAGGTGATTAGTAAAGAAAGACAACTCTTACTTCCAACCTTTATGGACATAATGTTACTTGAATCAGTGATTTAGAAAATCACTCATTTAAGTAAGTCCCCTGACTGCTAATGCATCTACATACCAAATATCATTGACATACCACTAGTGGTTTTTCTTAAACTGTCCTGATCACAAACTAATACATGTAAAGTAAGCAAAAGTTTCAAAGTCAATAGACCATAACTGAGGGGACGGGGCCAAATAATATCCATGGAAATGAGATGTGCCAATACTAATACAACTGCGTACCACATGTCATTGACCTACCACTAGTGGTTCCCCATAAACTGACCTTATCACAAACTAAAACATTGTTGACACTGCCACTGTCGGAAACAGCATACCTGTCTCCCTTTATTACTCTGTCAAGGCAAGACAAAAAATCAATTACTCTTGATCCATTACATAACATTAAGAAATTCATATAAGAGGTAAAGAGCACATGTTGTGTACATATTTGAAAATTAGGACTAGCCCACAAACAAATGTATGGGGGGTAGGACAATACTTTTTTTGATACCCCACCACCCATAATTTTAATTTAATTATAACCACCCTAATAACCACAAGAAAAAGCTATCATGTGGTGTTCAAACCCTCCCAAACTTTTCCCTCTGCAATAGCACTTAGTGAACTTTAAGTGATTTCTTAATTTGTATTGTACAAAATATATACCAAGTCCTTCTCTGACACATGCTTCTATCAATGGTAACTTAATCATACACTGAGACAGGTTATTGTCTAATGAAGGCATATTTCCTGAACAAAATCCGAGACATTCATCAGAAATACCATTTCTTTGACAACAGCCTGTATGGTTTCTCTCCCCTGAAATTACATCATTTTTCACTCTATCACTGGTAGAAATATTGTTGAAATAATAATATTACACTATAAAGTAAATAACATTGGCAAACATACCATATCTCCTTATTTTTATATTGAGATCATAATTGACTTATATCTTATAATATAGCATGGAGATAATGCTAGGATAACTAAGTTGTTTGAAACTTTTAGGCACAATTACTTGATCAACAAATGGAATCTGGCTTTCAATAATAAGGTGAAATTACATGTAGGTGTATTTTCAATAATTTATAAAAGTGAGTTTTATAGCATTATGCACTGTTCTTTGTACCTTTATTATTCCAACAAGTAAAACTGTGAGCTACTGCTCACTAATGTACTGTGGATTCATTATTGTTCGTTGGATTCCAATTTTCGTGGATTTCGTGGATACAGGTAAACCACAAATTTAAATGTTCAACGAAATGCAAATTTGCTATATGATTAAATGCAGACTTTTGGAAAACCACGAAATCCAATATCAACGAACATGCAAGTTTTCCTCAATCCACGAAAATTGGTACCCACGAAAATAAATGAATCCACAGTAGTAATGATACCCCTGCTTTAAGAATTGGGTACATAAGAAGTTGATAAGTGATGAATCTGAAAACCCATCACACATTAAAGCATGTTCACATGAATCCTGATAACAAATTTCAGGAAGCTCTTATTAGCAGTTGCCAGTTGATATGCAATGAATCTGAAAACGCATCAAACGATATAGCATGCTGACAAATTTCAGGAAGCTCTTCATTTCAGATTACTATAAAAATGTGACCAAATTTCATACATGGCAATTATGTGTTAGAATTTATAAGTATCCGGTAAACAGGAAGTTGAGAATTGATGAATCTGCAACTGAATTACATTGTATAGTATAATAAACTATATTCACATAAAGACTGACAACAAATTTCAAGAAGCTCTGGTAAAAGTAAAACAGTATTCCCTCTTCCTTGGAAGAAGCTCTGGTAAAACAGTATTCCCCCTTCCTTGGGAGAAGCTCTGATTTGTAGATCTGAGAAAAAGGTGACAATATTTCATGGTACGGACAGACAGACAAGCAGAAATAAAACATTATATTCCCCTCTTTCGTAGCAGGGGTCAATTCAAATTAGTGTAATAGGTACTCATCCCTTTGTTATTGATCTTTATGATCTTTATGATCTTTATGATCTTTATGATCTTTATGATCAATAACACAGGGATGAGTACCTACAACAGTTATTGGAATCAATCACATATTAAAATGTGTCTGTGTCAGGTAAAGATTTATTCCCATGTTGCAGTAATGTCTTTATGTGTTTCTTTACCATTTAAGACAAATGTGTTCATGGCAGAACATTTATAGTCTTTGTCACATTCAGTGTAAACTTGCATACACATAGGGAGATTCAGAGCATCAAATGTGGTATAGAAACTTCTAAAATATTGTACATTTCATTTCTACGTATTGAAAATAAAATTAACAACACCAAAAAATAGTATTTTATCTTCAGAAAATACAAAATATTTAAAAAAACTGTTTATTTTTTTTTAACATTTTCTAATATTTTTCTTTTGGAAAATGAATTAGAGGCAACAAGCATTCTAACTGCACTTACATCAATTAGATAATTTAAACAAATGCATATTTTGTTGTTGCTTTAAATGCATATGAAAATCCCTTTGTAATCATTTGGAAAGGAGTCTTTCTAAAAAAATGCTGTAAAATTGTTGAAATTTATATAAACTACTTTTAATTTCTTCAATAGATGAGAAATGCTCAGAAGACTAAGAAAGAGGTTTACTAGGTATACATACCTGTGACACATTTCATCATCTCATCCAGGTATCCATAACAACTAAGGATTACTGAAGGGTCAAGGTCTTCAAACACGTTACTTTTACACAGACTCTGTTTACACATCATTGGTATCTTTGCCTTGTCACAACAAACTGAAATTCACCAAGAAATTCTAAAAATATATAAACCTATGTGATGTTTTTATTTTTGTAAAAAAAGCAACTCGTTTTAGATCACATAATTTAGAAATAGCTTTTTTGATTTAAATTACACATATTTCAATTAAAGATCTTTATGAGTGTCTTTTGATAAATGCTATGTTTTCTAAACATTTGACAATTACTTTATTGCGAACCCAATGAAAGTTTTCCACAGTGCCATCTCTATCTTGACCAGGTATTTAAACTTTTGCAAGTTCACCTGTCCTATTGAATGAATACAATAGCAATTTTTCTCTGTGTAGTTTATTCACTGGGACCTTTAAATTTCTTCTAAGAGAAATCTTTCATTCATTGATTAAATTACCTGTGTAAAAAAAAATTCTTATATATAGACAAAAATACTTTTTTTATACTCATTAATTGCGTGTGCTGATGTATTTATTCAATATTAATAATATATTTTCATTCAGTTTAATATAAACATTGATTCAATCATAAAAAGTTGATTTCTAACAAAAGTTTTATCAATGTTCCTATTGAAATTTGATTTTTTTTTGTTTAGTTATAGAATACATTTAAGAAGATCTTAATTTGAAACATCATTATTTTCAAGTTCTTATTTATGTCAAACAAATTTTTTTTTAAAAGGAACAATGTTGAAAGTTTTGTCAGAAATCAAATCTTTATGATTGAATCAATGTTTATATTAAACTGAATGAAAATATATATTATTAATATTGAATAACTACATCATCACACGCAGTTAATGAGTATAAAAACAGTATTTTTGTCTATATATAAGAAATTTTTTTTACTCAGGTAATTTAATCAATGAATGATAGATTTCTCTTAGAAGAAATTTAAAGGTCCCAGAGAATAAACTACACAGAGAACAATAGCTATTGTATCTATTCAATAGGACAGGTGAACTTGCAAAAGTTTAAATACCTGGTCAAGATAGAGATGGCACTGTGGAAAACTTTCATTGGGTTCGCAATAAATGAATGCAGTTTTTTGGTTTGACAATACTTATGATAAGCTGCTTGTATTGCAATAATAACCTAGAAATTTAACACATTTAGTTAAAATATGGTTATATTCAAACATGAACAGTTGTGATCAATATTCACCAAGATACTACTAATAAGAAGAATGATAGAGATTCAATTTTATGTTTATTATACAGTATGGATTTTGCTTATTCTTGAAGGCGGTACAGTGAACAGTAGCTGTTTACATTCTTGTCTTTTGGTATTTGGTGAATAAAAATGATTTGTAAAATTGCTAATACACCACAATTTAACTGATCAGAGCAGGTCTTGATATTTAAAGAAGAGTGGTGAGTGCTGTCCCCTTCAAGTAATGGACGTGTGAATTTTTAGAGAGCCAAAAATCTTCCAAAATATAGAATACATGAAAACAATGTAGACAATTGATATACCATAGGTATTAGTATTAAATCTAATATGACATTCTTCCAACTCTTTGAGTACACACCCGTGGTATGAATATGAATATATTGTATGTTAGCAGATTTGCAACATCATGATTTGTTTTGGCTTTCCCATCATTCTCCCACTTTGCATACTTTAAGTGAATGATC
Source organism: Mytilus californianus (assembly GCF_021869535.1). Taxonomy (NCBI): domain Eukaryota; kingdom Metazoa; phylum Mollusca; class Bivalvia; order Mytilida; family Mytilidae; genus Mytilus; species Mytilus californianus. The sequence goes on along the minus strand of NW_026262723.1, from coordinate 46,289,913 downwards.
TACCTGAGGTCAATCTGTGTAAATGACTTCATTGAATGCTGACATAAGAATATAAGCATTCTACCAGGAAAATGCACAAATGTGAATCTGAAAGTCATCAAAACACGGAAACACTTCAAACATAAACAAACAATGATAAAAATTTGTTGATAATTTACTTAAATAAAAGTAAGATAATCATTTAACTTTGTTCAAACCAGCCTAAGTTTGTTATTGTAAATTGTTTAAGCATGTCACTAATTCAGTTTATTTGTCTTTAACGTCAATATCGATAGTGTGTTTAATTACGGGAACAGCAAATATTTGCGTTTACCTAGAGCGCTTCGGTCCGAAAGAATTGCACTGCTTGCTATTGCTCAAGGTAAAATATTTAGCATAAAGGACCAACCCATGGTAAAATCAGTATAAATGCCAGCCCCATGAATTATTTCTTAAATATACTGCTGGTGAGAAGAAAAAAAATGTATGATTATGACTTAATTTTTCATTTAATGTGCAATTAATTTTAAGACAGCACCAAAAATAGAACACTACAACTACATATAATGAGAATAATTAACTAAGTTAAACAATAGAATTCAGTATGTGTTAGGTGCTGCGATTGGTCATCGAAATAAGACTTTGGACCCTGTGATCACTTCACTATATGCTGTACCTTATTCCAAATACACATACAAATAAAATGCTCCTCTGGGGCGCAGCTTGATACGACTGCAGAGGTCGAACCCTGAACAGTTGGGGCAAGTATGGACACAACATTCAAGCTTGATACAGCACTGAATTTGGATTGTAATTAAATATTTGACACAGCATAGGTTTCTGACACAGAATGAAAGTGGTCTAGGAACTTAAAAATGTTTAATTTACCTATTCAAACAATATTATTATTTGCTTTTATATATAAATCAGAAATAACCAAATTAAAATGGAAAATTTTAAAGAAAAAAAAGGAAAACCCACCCCCCCTCAAATTTTTTTTTAACCCCCTTATGATTCATCACCCCAAACTCAATCCCAGCCTTCCCTTTGTGGAATGGTACCTTGCAGTACAATTTCAGAGAGATCCATACACTTGAACACAAGTTATTGTCTGGAAACTAGAAAAATGCTTGTTTTTTGGCCCCAAATTCCTAAACGTTTTGGGCAATTACCCCCAAACTCAAACCCAGCTTTCCCTTTGTGATATAGAACCTTGCAGTACAATTTCATAAAGATCCATACACTTACACACAAGTTATTGTCCTGAAACTAGAAAAATGCTTGTTTTTTTGCCTTTTTATGGCGCCTAATTCCTAAACTTTTGAGGGAATTACCCCCAAAATCAATCCAAGCATTCCCTTTGTGATATTGAACCTTGTGTTACAATGTCAGAGAGATCCATACACTTACAAACAAGTTAAGTCTGGAAGTTACAAAAATGCTTATTTTTGGCCCCTTTTTGGCCCCTAATTCCTTAGCTGTTGGTACCATAACCCCCAAAATCAATCCCTACCTTCCTTTTGTGGTATTGAACAATATGGTAAAATTTCATTGAGATCCATTCACTTAAACTAAAATTAGAGTGCGAAAACTAATGTGTCTTCGGACGACGACGACGACGACGCCAACGTCATACCAATATACAACCACAAAAATTTTTTTGCGGTCGTATAAAAACGTCATTTAGTGAAACATGTCAGCACTTAGAGGAGAGTTGGCAGATTGTTGAGGGAAATAGGGAAAACCATGCAAAGCATACGGGTCACTACTTTTGAACACCTTTAAAAACTTAGTACATGTATTCAAAAGTACAGAAATATAGATAAAAGACTGCAGTCAGTAGAAAAAGGCATTGACAAATTTGATGAAATAAAGAATATCATTACATCTCTGACAAGTTGAGTTATTACTACTGAGAAGGGCTTACAATCATGCCAAGGCAAAATAACAAAATTTGAAAACAACATTCTAGGAGTAGGACATTTATTTAACAACCTAAAACCTCAATGTGATCAAAATAAATTTATTAAGCCAAACATTGTATAAATAAGGTTTCCAAAGACATTTCAGAAATAAAATCCAAAGCAGAACTTTGACTGAATATAACTGCCAAGGTGAACATAAAAATCTTAAGGAAAGAGATCTTGACTAATACACTCTCACTCTATGCAGAACAATCTTTTTTTTACTGGACTTTATGAGGTTACAGATGAAAACACAGAAAAACCTCACCAAGGTTTCCTAACGATCTAGGTATTGGAGTACAAAACTGAATTTGGTATCGTTCACCGGTTTGGATGTAGTCAATGTGGTATGAGTCCCATCGTCCCATGTTACCTTATATATAATTATGATTTACAGTATGTGCTAGACAATGCCTACAGGTAAGGAAATACTAGGTACAGTAAAACAGCAGTTTTGGAAAGAAATAAAAGACAGGCAGAAAAAGCTGGCAAAGTTAATTTCTAGCAAACACATTAAATTATCAGCAATTACATTCAAATTAATGTTTAGTATATCTCATGTAACTAAATGTTACTTTTAATTGGATGAAATGTATAGAATCTGTTCTTCATGAAACTGGCTTATCTTATGTTTGGTTAATTCAAACTTGCATCATGAAATTTGGTTCAAGACTGCAGTTAGAACATCTCTCTAAGATCAGTTTAAACAAACATGATGTTCAGATATTCAAACAAACCTGAACACATAAAATTAGTCTTTTTAAGGAAATTTTTGGCTTCTAAAAGTCTTTAAATGTTTTGGAATTCTGTGACATTTACATTCTGTCAATTCAGACTAATTAACCATAAATTACCAATAGAAAGTAGTAGATGGCAAAAAAAACCAAGAGATTAAAGAATATTTGAACAATGTGATTTAAAGGATCTTGGAGATGAATTTGCAATAAAGGTTAAATTTATGGCTATAGAAAGAAAATAGAATATTGTAAAAAAGTATGTTGATTATCCAAATACAATTAAAGTCAAGGAAGTTATGAATATTGCAAAAAATTCAAATTTGAAAAGCTATGTACATTAATAAGGCATATTAAATCATGAGCTTGTTCTCCTGGCTGATTCTTTCAACTTATATTTGTAAATAGTGTACAAAATATGTTTACTTTGCATATATATCTGTGCAATTTATTACGGGCTTATTGCATTTGCAGCAATTTTTTATTTCATTTGCGCCACAGGTAGGGTTCCCCTGGGTCAATTTTCTTTTTCGCCACCTATATCGCCTAAACAAATTTTTTTCGCCACTTTCAATTTGTTTTCGCCATCTAGCTTAAACACATTTTTCGTTTAAAATTTTCCTTCTTTCTAACAAAAAAAAAAAAATTCACTTCACATTGTTATCTATAATAATTCTTCATATCTATTTTTTAATCTACATTGTAATGAATAAACACTCAATAATAACAAACATTTACTTTTTAAAAGAAACTGTAAAATTGCAATATAGATTTTTAACTTCTGACGTTTAACAAGGGATTCATCTTCAATAAGTTTATCGGACACTTCCCGTCAAGTTAAAGGATAAAGATTCACATTAGAGATTTTTCTTTTTAACAATAATTTTCTTTCTGGACCATCGTTAAAAGAAAACGTTTGGATGAAAACCATGCCTAAAACATGTGTGTCGCTAAAACGATTGCAAATTACCCACATCTAAACAATTATTTCTATGAAAATTATAGGATAAAATTTAAAGTCAGATTTTTCATACTTTTGAACATTTTTCGCCATAACAAGTTTTCTTTTCCATACTATCTTTAAAAGTAAAAGAGGAGACGTAAAACTATACTTCAAACACATGCGTCACTAAAAGTAAAACGATTGTGAAGTCCCCACTTCAAAACAATTATTTCTATCAAAGTTGTAAACAAATCCTTTAAATGACATATGTCGCCATTTGACACACCATTTAATAAACAATACAATCAACATCTTTATTAATCGTAATCCATTGTTGCTGATAGCTATTAAATGCAATCAGCTGATTACTGATTTTCTATCAAAGTTGTAACTAGTTCAATTCCCAGTATTGTCTGATCTGAAAAGGAAAAAGTCAGAGAAACCCCAATAAAATGCTCTGCTAGGCGCAGCTTGATACGACTGCAGAGGTCGAACCCTGAACAGTTGGGGCAAGTATGGACACAACATTCAAGCTTGAACTTGCAAGTGAATAATTCATCATCAATGTTTCTTCGCTTATTTTGACAAAATTGAACAATGGCTGCTAAAAGCGAATAATTATTTCACTATTTCACTTTCATTACTGATTGAACAAAAAAAAATCATATTTTAGATTTTTTAGATTTCTTGTAGCTAGTGCCCCTTTAATATAAGTCGTATTCTAAAAAAAGGGAAAAATTTATATCAAACAATATTTTAGAGTAAAAATCAGGTTTTGGAAATGACTTTCTGAAAAAGGTTATTTACCGGTTATGTTATTACCTTGTATATTATAGTTCTGTTCTATAGGTGCTTGGCCTAAAATATAAATACAACTATTATTTATATTACAATTTGACATTAAATTTTATAATAATTTAAATAATACCAAAAAAACAATAAAAAATTTCAATCCTTTGAAATCATGTTTATAATGTCTACTTTGATAATATATTTGACCTTAAAAATGGCCCTTAAACACATAGAAATTAATTATGAGCCATCTTTGTATATTGCAGTAAAGTCTTTCAGGGAAAGACTGTGACTGATATTTTAAATATTAATGACAAGATTAGGCTAGACAATATATATACTGATATCAGACAGACTTGTGAACATCTCAAAGATGTTATTTGACACATTTTTTTTCTATCTTTAATTCAAAAAGCCTCTTTATATCTTTACCCATTTGTTATCTGGAAATATTTTAAGAACATTTAATTTTTACTTCTGCTAGTACCAATTGGTATCAGTCATCCTTACTGGTTTAAACTTTTAGGTTGATCTTTTTCCTAAATGGCATATACTAAGCAGAGCAGCAGCATATACAAATTTCAAATCTTTTTACATCATGATGTTTTAACATGACTTCGGATCAACAATTGAATTTCTACCACTGTAATAATCAGGCTACCATGTTTCCATTGTGTTCATACTCTTATTGTTTCATTGATTATCTACCATTGGTTATAAGCTACAAGGAAAATCTTTTTGTATATATTTACCTAGTATGGTTGCCTGGGTAATAACTTTTGACTGTGTTTTGTATATATTTACCTCCTAAGGTGGCTTGGGTAATAAATTCTGAAGGTTGACTGGATCCATAATCTGAGAATGATGACATATAGATAACGTAGATCTTGTTTGACAATAGTCCACCTATCAAAGATGATGTCAGATCTCTGTTAATTTTCTGGCTCTATAAAATTTAAAGGAATTATTTAAACATTTAAAAATTAAAGAACCTTTGTGAGCACGTTCACATACTCCATGCCACCACATTGTCAGTGGGCAAACAAAATCTCACTAGAATCCTAAGTTCAAAGACTCATAACTCCTCCAGAAGTCAACTGATAAAAATTTCTTGTGGAATGTCCTTCATAGTATGTCCTTATTATCTACAAAGTTTCATGAAATTCTGTTGAGTAGTTTCAGATGAGTTGAGATGACAAGAACAGGACTGACGGACTGTAGTATATTAAGGCCAATAAGTTCAAAGGGGCATAAATCCTAGAAAAAAAATTGACTCATAATTTCCTGTCGATATGCACATCTAAATAGCATGTCCTTATTATCTATAAAGTTTCATGAAATTCTGTTGTGTAGTTTCAGAGGAGTTGTGATGATAAACTGTTGCAGTAGTATATTGAGGCCAATAAGTGCAAAGGGGCATAACTCCTAGAAAACAAAAATTGAATCATAATTTCCTGTTGATATGCACATCTACATAGTATGTCCTTATTATCTACAAAGTTTCATGAAATTCTGTTGTGTAGTTTTAGAGGAGTTGCGATGATTAACTGTTGCAGTAGTATATTGAGGCCAATAAGTGCAAAGGGGGCATAACTCCTGGAAAACAAAAATTGAATCATAATTTCCTGTCGATATGCACATCTACATAGTATGTCCTTATTATCTATAAAGTTTCATGAAATTCTGTTGTGTGGTTTCAGAGGAGTTGCGAAGACAAGAACAGAACTGATGGACGTATGGACAGACAGACAGACAGACAGACAGACAGACAGACAGACAGACAGACAGACAGACAGACAGACAGACAGACAGACAGACAGACATACGGATCAAACACATTATACCCAATGCCAAAATTTCATGGTGTATAAAAATGTGTACATAGATTTATATTTTCAACAAGAGAGAGGGGTGGAAGGACCTTTTTTAGGACATCAGGAATGAGCCTTTATTTTTGTGGGAATTCAGGATCTACATTTATCGGGACTCAGGGATTAAATACTATTTTTTGAAACCAAGAAAAAATGCTTTATTTTTATCAGGAATTTGGGATGACACCTTTTTCTACCTTCTTCAAGTGAGATTACTGATAAATAGCTACTTCACAATCAAAGAAATTCCAAACAAAGCCATGTTTGTCAATAAACATTAAAAAAGATTTTAACACTAGATCAGAGACATGTACTGTATACTATACATGTCTCAGACAAGATCAATTATCAAATCAAAATTACCAATAAATTTATGATTTATCTAATTGATACATAATAATACTACAAAACTGAGTACAATTTGGTAGAAATAAGAGTTAAATGGTAAAAGTAACTGTGTACTGTATACTATACATGTCTCAGACAAGATCATTTATCAAATCAAAATTACCAATAAATTTACGATTTATCTAATTGATACATAATAATACTAAAAAACTGAGTATGATTTGGTAGAAATGAGTTAAATGGTAAAAGTAAGAGTTGGTTGAGTATGAGTTGGCAAAGGTATGAGTTGTTGTGTACCCAAACTGACTTAATTTGTTTTATGTTTTTCTAACCATACAATGTGCTACATTGGAACACAACTGACTTTTGTCAACACCATTAGCTACAGACACAAAGCATTCCAAATGACTTAACAATGCATAACTCAGATGTTTGGAAACACAGATGCTTATCATTTATTGAGAGCAATCTTTTTTGCTATTGATCAAAATTTTTATTCTTATTAGTACCAAATAACTAACGAAATTTACAGATGTCGAAAAAATAAATGGAGAATGTGTCCATGGGACAAAGATGACGCCCCTGCTTGCATATCACATTACAAAGGAACATAACTAGAGAACTGTAAAAGTGATGCCACCCAAACTATGATGCCCCTGCTTGCATATCACATTATAAAGGAACATAACTAAAGAACTGTAAAAGTGATGCCACCCAAACTCGTAATCCATCTGTTTTATGGTAATAAGCATTGTGTATAAGTTTCATAACATTTGGTTGAGGCAAACTAAAGTTAGAGAACAGAAACTAATTTTGGGACGTACTTACCGAAGTACAGACGGACAGACAATGGTTAACACTTAATGCCTCCTCTGCTGCGGCAGGGGCATGACCAATTTTTAAAAAACACTTTTGTAATAACATTTTTCAGGTCAGGCCATTTTTTCAATCAGTCAGAGAAGGGCAAACAAATGTAATTGTTAAAGCTTAAAAAAGCACTTTTTAATTATAGAAATTCCTATTGTTAAAGGGTTGTCACTGTGGTTGTTTAAAGTTCTAAAATTTCTTTGGAAAAACAATGACCAACAATGTTGGTACCCTTAGCAAACTTTTTTTAATTGTGTTCCACAAAAGTTCAGCAGGCCTTCAGCTATTATCATGGATATAACATCTAATTCTTACAGTTTTGTAAGTAGTATCTGCTGACAATCTATAATGGATGTAAAAGCCTTTAATCAATTTTTGATTCTTTGTTGGTGGCTGCCAGTTTACAACAAATCCATTAGCATTAGCTACAGTTGATATTGATGTTGGTGGTAAAGGTAGAACATCTGTAACGAAACAGTGACAACATTACATCATTTTGGAAAAAATCCTTCAATAACATACATAAATTTGACAAATATTGGAAATAATCAGGACACTGAGCATTTTTATCATTATTTTTGACCCCATATAAGATGGAAAAGTATCTAATTCAAACAAGGTCAGAATATTTTCGTCTACATTAAGTGAGTAATAATTTTTTAAGGTTTCAATTCACAGTTGGCGAAAGTGATCTGATTATTTTGTTAAGGTGAATGTCTTATTTGTAATAACTTTATATTCTGCCACTTGATTAGATATATACAGCTTTTACTGTAAATCCTTCCTTTACAACAGCATTCATTAACAGCTTTTACTGTAAATCCTTCCTTTTCAACAGAATTCATTAACTACAGTATCGTCACATATGACAAAAAAATAATGCATATTCCTAACTGGAAATCTTGATGTTGTACACTCTAATACAGGTTTTGTTTAAATAAATTTTATAAAATAATACACCAATTTTAAGAGTGCAGCAAAAACAAAATGTTTATTTCTATTACTGGTAACATATAAAGAAATGGAAACTGGTTATTGTAAGTTATTCTCTTTTTGGTAAAACACATGCTGATTACTCAAACAAAGAGACATGTTCATTTCTCTACAATTATCTCAAACTTCTCCACTTGCTACCAACTATAATAATCAAATTGCTTGGGAGCACAGAAGTGCAAAGATTGCTTTCATTTTGCAATTTTGTGAATTTTTATATAAAACTTGAATTGCATTTTGCTAGACAAGTTAAAAATTTTAGTTGGAGTTATCTTCCTTTTTTCATGATTGTACATTTGTGGTTGAACCTATTTCTATAACAGAGTCATACACCATGCATTACTTATGTAATTTTTAATAAAAAAGATTTTTTACTTGACAAGTATGGGAATTCAAATACACATCATATTGTAACTAAAATACCAAAGTATAACATATCAATAAATTGCATGACATTGACTGGATAGAATCTAAATAATGATCACTTCACTGCACTATTTTGTTTGAACTATCAAGTCAGTACCATAGGGTTTTGATGACATTTCATGCAATCTTTACCCAAAAACCCAAGCACAACCTTTCTATTTCACTGACAGCAACTGCAAGTCTGTCATATATATAATATATGCGCATGGACATAAGGATTTTTCACTATATACTATTAGTTACATGGTGTGTTAGTGACTTAATACGGTATATATGGGGTTAGTAAATTCCATATGGGGTGTGAGGGAAGCTCTAATCCCCATATGGAATTTACTGACCCCATATATATCGTATTAGGTCACTAGCACACCGTGTAACGAATTTATCTTACCGACTATCTTCACATGTGGTATTTTCACTAGCGACCTATCAAAGTGATTTTAAAGTCTTCAATACTTAGTATTAAGATCCTACTTCCATTTGTCTATACAGAAAACAAATGTCCACAATAACAACTTTTTAGCTTTAAATTTGTTTTATGAATTTATTTCAATCGTTCATTACATGTATCAATTTCTTCGTCTGTTGAAACCTTTCAGATTTCTTTTTTTGTTTTGAAAGGGAAGTAACTCCTTAATGCCAACAATAACAACTTGTTAGCTTTAATTATGTTTTATGAATTTACTTCAATCTTTCATCATCAATTTCTTCGTCTGTTGAAACCTTTCAGATTTTTCCTCAACACCGTGTTGTTTTTATAAAGAGTCGTGCCATCTTTTTTGTTTTGAAAGGGAAGTAACTCCTTACTAACCCCATATGGTAACTAACCATGTATGGTAACTAACCCTATCTTTTTTAGGACACCCTATATCAAGTATACATAGTCACCACGTGTAGTCCTTTAACCAATCATATCCCTATAAATCTATAGGAGGTAAGATAAATGTATTTATAAATACATATTAAAAAAAAACTGCTTCGCTGAGCGCAGCTAGATACGCCTGCAGAGGTCCAACCCTGAACAGTTGGGGCAAAAATAGACACAATATTCAAGCTTGATTCAGGTCTGAATTTGGATTGTAATTAAATATTTGACACATTATAGGTTTCTGACACAGAATAAATGTAGTCAAAGAACTTGAAATTGGTTATATGATTTGAATTTATATTCAATTGAAGATTTCTCGCTGTTGCACAATACTTAGTAAATCTGTTTTCAGACTATATACAAAGAATTAGCAAAATAAATTAATTAAATATTTGACATATTATAGGTTTCTGAATAAATGTAGTCAAAGAACTTGAAATTGGTTATATGAATTGAATTTATATTCAATTAAAGATTTCTTGCTGTTGTGCAATACTTAATAATTACATTAGATGTATGTTTCATTATAATACGTTATTCTGATTGGCTACACTGCAATCTCACGTTCTTCCTTAATCAACTTCATTACACAATAAAATTTATCATTCATGATGACACGAGGTCCCACAATAAAGTACACAGGTAAATTAAATAAAAACTTGATAAAAATCGTGTTTCATGATCCTAGCTAAAAAATGTAATTATAAGTATTGAATGTTTCTTTTTGTAATTTCATAGGGTTGTAAAAGCGTTGACTGTGCGCACATTTTTAGAATGAAGCGCTTCCGCTCTTCATACAAAATGTACTTCGGTCAACGCTTTTACTCCCCAATGAAGTTACAAAAAGAAGCATTCAATTCTTCAGTAAATCTGTTGTCAGACTATAAACAAATAAAGTTCAATTAATTCTCAATGTCATATTAGAAATTTATGAAAACTCGGAAACGTAAAATCTAAAATTTATAAAAATCAAAAGGGAGCTCATGTCAATAGATATAAACAATTCACCACAATTTCTTGCAAGTTGGTGAAAGCATTCTTGACTTAATGTCCGAAAACTGGAAACTCCCCCTTTTTTAATGAATAAAACCCAATAACTCGGAAACGTAAAATCTAAATTTTATAAAAAACGAAAGGAAGCTCACGTCAAAAGATATAAACAATTCACCAAAGTTTTATGCAAATTGGTTTAAGCATTTTTGAGTTAATGTCCGACATGTTGACGACGAATAGACAGACGGACAACGGTATACCATAATATGTCCCATAAACAGGCGTATAAAAAAAACCAATATCATGGGGTCATTTCTTGTCAGATTTTAATAAAAAAAAATGTGGATAGTGTCCACATGTGGACACAGATGATGCCCCCGCTTGCATATCATATAGTTATAAAGGGACATAACTGAAGAACAGTAAAAGTGACGCTACCCAAATTTGAACTTGATCTGAGTTTTGTGTGTAAGTCTCATAACATTTGGTTGAGGCTAACTTAAGTAGAGAACAGAAACTAAAAATTCAGCAATTTTTCTATTTATAAAGGGGCATAACTCAATAATGGTTAAAGTGACACTACCCAAATTCAACTTGATCTGTGTTTTATCAGTGGAAGTCAAAATTAAACATTGCATTGTATAAAGCATTGATTGTAGTTGATTCAACTATAATCATGGACAAAGGAAGATAACTCCAATTTTAAAAATAACTTGATATTTAGAAGAAACTAAATATTTTGCAATTTTTCCATTTATAAAGGGGCATAACTCTAGAACGGTTGAAGTGACACCACCAAAATTCAAACTTGATCTGTGTTATGTGATAATAAGCATTGTATATAAATAAGTTTCATAACATTTGGTTGAGGCAAACTTAAGTTAGAGGACGGAAACTAAAAATTTTGCAATTTTTCCATTTATAAAGGGGCATAACTCTAGAACGGTTAAAGTGACGCCACCAAAATTCAAACTTGATCTGTGTTTTGTGGTAATAAGCCTTGTGTATAAGTTTCATAATATTTGGTTGAGGCAAACTTAAGTTAGAGGCAGAAACTAAAAATTTTGCAATTTTTCCATTTATAAAGGGGCATAACTCTAGAACGGTTAAAGTGACGCCACCAAAATTCAAACTTGATCTGTGTTTTGTGGTAATAAGCCTTGTGTATAAGTTTCATAACATTTGGTTGAGGCAAACTTAAGTTAGAGAACGGAAACCAATTTCGGGACGTACGGTTATTTAGTTAAAGATTGTTAAAGTTTGTTATGAAGTGCTTTTATTTTTCTAAAGATTTGGACACAAGTTTTATTTATTGTCAGGAAATTTGCTGTATATTTCTACTAAAATAAAATTGTAAATAGTTTTCAGTGTGGGTTTACATCAGGAGTAAACAAAAACAACATATACCAAACAAAAAACAAAGAAAAATGAATTTTTTAAGATGTTTCCCCCACTGGCCTTCTTCAGTTTCTTTAATGTCATTCTTAACTACAAAGAAGATCTTTCACAATCATTAAGATGTTTTACATTTAGATACTTGGTAATGTTATGACGTCAAAATAATTAGATGTCACAGTCAAGGATTACAAAAAATATTTATGCCAGCCGAACATTTTTTTTTATTTCAATTTTAATCCTGGAAGACTTAACAATGATTGAAATAAAAATATAAAACTTCAGACTTTTGACTTTTGACATAAGCTGTTACATTGACAGTGCAAAATTTGAAATGTGCAACATCAGCGTACTAACATATGCTTTAGACTCTATATCCCCCGGCGATGGCATAAAAACTGTAGGTGAAAATACTTATGTCCATGCCCTGTATATGGTATTACAGTCAAAGTTTTGACCACCTTGAAATCTAGATGTTGGTGTCATATATTGATAAACATTAATTACTTTGGCCTTCCTCGTAACATTTTATAATATCCAATGTCTTATTCATACACTCCAGATGAGTATCTTCTAGGTTAGATGGAACCTTCCCCAAACAAAAATCCTGGCATATGTCTGGAAGACTTCTCCTCTTACAACATGGAGCATGGTTCTTGCCATCTAAAAATAAATCCCCACACAAAGCAGCTATTTAAAAGTCAACTAGAAAAAGGAAGAGCAAAAAGTTTAGAAGAGTCAAAGAACAAGAAACAATAACATACACAATAGTAAACCTAATGTTCCTTAACAATTTGAAAACAGGTTTTTAAGGTCCTATCATCTTTAACTATATCAATGAAATGCATATAATCTTAATGTTTTTCTATGTGATGGATAAGTTTGATACAGGAAAGTTGTCATTAAATGCTTTATATAAAACTGTATTTTAAAAAAAAATTGTGAAAATTTTTCAAGGTGATAAAGGTCATTTCAAAGTTCATACATTTATCAGATAACAAAATTGATAATATATTAAAATTACCAGATCCACATTTCAGAAGTTTAGGTAAATCTAGTGCACATGCAATCAATGGGTCAAAGTTGGCTGGTAATTCCTGCTGAAAGGGATCACAGACAGGCTGGCAGGCTGATGACACTCCCTCTCTGACACAACAATCTAAAATAAAAGTATCAAAGTCATTTTTGTACATTTCCATAGCATGCCCAAAGTCCTAGCTTTATTTCATACATTATTATAAAGAATCAATTTTATCATGTAGAATTTGTGTCTGCTGTTGACTTTAAAACAGATACTGCAAAGTTGCTTTAGATTGATTTTTGGTGTAGCAATATGATATGTACATTGAAATTTCCTCTCCTTTTGTTTTAAATATAAGTTGGAGGTTTGAGGACTCATATAACCCTCTGGCAAATAGAAATTTGTTGTGGTTGTTGTTTTTCCATCTATTTATAAATTTGTTCTTCACATCAGTCCATGATCATTAGTAATTTCTTCTGTGTCACAGATGATAGTAGATTTGTTCTATTTTCAAAGCCCCCCTCACATCCTCCTTTCCTTGTTTAGGACTTATTACTGAATGTAACTTTTTACCAGATTTTTTTGTGCAATTAGTGGAGCAGGAACTGCCTACCCTTCCTGAGCACCTGAATTTACCAACTAACTTTCGATTTTTTAATGCCTCCTTATTATCTAACATACCTGTAAAGTTATAACTATGTACAGCAGGTGGAGGTGGCAATGTTGGAGCTTCTGCAATTAAAAAAAAATTTGAAGTTTATTATAGACACTTTTTTCTTAATCACAGATGCAATTAAAGAACCTTTATGAGCACGCTCACATACCCCACGCCCCCACATTGTCACTGGACAACAAAATCTTACCAGATTCCTAAGTTCAAAGACTCATAACTCTGCAAAAGTCAACTGATAAAAATTTTCTTGTGGATATGCACATTTACATATTATGTCCTCATTAACTACAAAGTTTCATGAAATTTTGTAGTGTGGTTTCAGAGGAGTTACGATGACAAACTGTTGCAGTAGTATATTGAGGCCAATAAGTTCAAAGGGGCATAACTCCTAGAAAAAAAATTGAATCATAATTTCCTGTCGATATGCACATCTACATAGTATGTCCTTATTATCTACAAAGTTTCATTAAATTCTGTTGTGTGGTTCAGAGGAGGCAACACAGCAGATGCTTACACGCTACAACTCAACATTATCAAGTTGCAGACCAAATATTAAATCATTCCCTTTCATAGAAGCCAAGAAAACTTTGACAAAAATTTTCCTTGGACAAAGAGTGCTTTATTATTTCAAACTATCTGCAAACATAAAGTCGCTACACAGAAGATGTAAAAATTGCTTACTCACTACAACTCAACTTTATCAAGCTTCACACCAAATCATTTCCTTTCACAGAAGCCAAAAAAAAATTGACGAAATTTTCCTTGTACAATGAATTTTGTGAGCTAGTGTTGCTAACTTCTAAGTCATTTTGTCCCTGGTGGAGAGTTGTCTCATTGGCAATCATACCACATCTTCTTATTTTTACAGGTATATTTATTTTATTGTAACAAGCCTGTTTATTTCACCATGACATTTTGATATAACCTGCCACAACAAATTAACAAAACCTGCCACTATTACAGATAGTGGTAAGGGTTTAATTACTCTGCTAGAATAGTATTAAATCCTAAATCTAATTAGCTGCATTTCAAAAATTCAGTTCTGCAAGTATTCATAGTGGAAGTTCCAATGATATTTAGAAATGTTTCAAAAAAAATCCAAAGATACTATATGACACATAATTTTTAAAGACTCAGTTTTTCTTCATTATTTTAATAATTTGATTGTTTTCGGATTACAGAAATCACTTTAAGTAATCTATATATTCTTACAAACATATTTATTAGGCTTCAATATCATCCTGTCAATAGAAATTTTTATTCACTTAGGTGGCCTCAGTGGACGAGTGGTCTTCGTAGTTTCTTTACCATGTTCACTAGCCAGTCAACACTGAGGTGTGAGTTTGAACCTCGCTCTTGGCAGGTGTGTTTGACTTTGATTTTAATTGACAAGGATTGCTAGTTTTACAACCAAAGGTCAGTGGTTCTCTCCAGGTAAATACGGCTTCCTTCACCAATAAAAACTGGTTGCCATGATATAGCCAAGAGTGCTGAAAATTGTGTTAAACACCAACAATCAATCATTGATTTAAATAAAATGCTCCACTGGGCACAGCTTGATACAACCGCAGAGGTCGAACTCTGACAAGTTGGAGCAATAATGGAAACAAAATTTAAGCTTAAAACAGCTCTGAATTTGGATTGTGATTGAATATTTGACACAGCATAGGTTTGTGATGAAATCAAATATAACTTTAAATTAGGACCCTTTGAACCTCAATGTGGACCAATTTGATAACGGAGCCCAAAATCCAAAATCTAAATACATGGTTTGATTCAGCATTTCAAAGAACCCCATAAATTAAATTTTTGTTGAAATCTAACACAGTTTAATTTTGGACCCAGATTTGGATCAACTTGAAAACTGGGCCCAAAATAAAAAATCTAAAAACATGTTTATTAACAGACAATGTAAGCTTAATTTTTAAAGGAGTTTGTTTCATCAAAAAAAATTAAATGGGGAATGTGTCCATGGGACACAGATGATGCCCCAGCTTGCATATAACGTTATAAAGGGACATAACTCAAATTTGTACTTCATCTGAGTTTTGTGGTAATAAGCATTGTGTATAAGTTTCATAACATTTGGTTGAGGCAAACTAAAGTTGGAGAATGGAACGAAAAATTCAGCATTTTTACATTTGTAAAGGAAAATAACTCTAGAACGGTAAAAGTGAAGCCACCAAAATTCACACTTGATCTGTGTTTTGTGGTAAACAGCATTGGTCATAAGTTTCATAACGTTTGGTTGAGGCAAACTACAGTTAGAGAACGGAAACAAAAATTCAGCAATTTTTCCATTTGTAAAGGGGCATTACTCTAGAACGGTAAAAGTGGTGCCACCAACATTCAAACTTGATCTATGTTTTGTGGTAATAAGCATTGTGTAAAAGTTTCATAATATTTGGTTGAAGCAAACTAAAGTTAGAGAATGGAAATGCTGAATTTTTACATTTGTAAAGGAGCATAACTCTAAAAAAACTCTTAAAATAACACCAAAAAATTTCAAACTGGATCTGTGTTTTGTGGTAATCAGCATTGTGTATAAGATTCATAACATTTGGTTGAGGCAAACTGAAGTTAGAGAACGGAAACAAAAAATGTACAGACGGACAAAGGTAAAACTTAATGCCCTCTCCGCTACCGCAAGGGCATAAAAATATATATAGCATTCAGAAAATTAGTTTATACAGAATAACAAACAAACCTACCAAAAAATTCTTCAAACAATTTACCAAAGAAAAATAAAAATTCATTTTCAAAATATCATTTATCATTAATACAATGTCTTTAAAAAATCTATAAAACTTATCTGGAATTATCTTCAAAATATCAAATAATGAACAGTAAATTTCAAACTATATTTATACTGTCCTACAGAGCTTATCATCAACAACACTTAGGAAACTCAAAATTTTCAAATAAATCTGTCACTCCAATTATAATTGTGTAATCGATTTTACGATCATTTTTTATCATTATTGTAGATAAGAAAATATTCAAACATGTTAACAATCTTTAAATAGAACACAATGCATACGCAATTCTCACCACAATTAATATATCTGAAAAAGCAATCTATTTTAAACTATAACTCAACTATTAGTTGTGCAATAAATCTATAAATGTAAAGCGTAATTAACTATTTAATATCCCAACCCTCCTATTGTGGTGTGGAACCTTGTGCTAAAATTTCTTACACATCCATTCACTTATATAAAGTTATTGTCTGTGAACCAATTTATTTTCCATGAACCAGTCATGTAAACCACAAAAATAGTTCTCTAAAATTAGATATGATGTTATATTCATTTTCAACTATGACCCAACTTAAAATTTCTGTTAATTGTCCAATAGCATCTCTGAATTTAGATTCTAAGAAAATATGTAATAAAAGCATACTTTCTGACACAGAATGAATGTGGTATAAGTTCTTAAATAATTTTAAAATTAGACATTTACCAATTACGGTCCAATATTCAAATTTTAAATACATGGTTGGATTCACCATATCAAATAACCACATTCTTTCATTTTTTATCAAAATCAAACTAAGTTTTATTTTGGGTACTTTGGACCTTTATGGGGTCCAATTTGAAAATAAAAAGCTGCACCATGAGCGCATGATACGCCCATCGCTTTTTCCAAGAATAAAGTTCCATAACTCCTCAATGTCATATCAGAAATTTATAAAAAAAACTAAAAGGAGGTTATTTTAATAGATAAAATTCGTAAGGGTTCAGTGGAACCCAGTGTCTCGCCTACTTTTGCTGTTAGTCGCAGGCTCAACAAAAATGGGGATAAAAATTATTAAAAATTTTCCTCTAGATACCATCTTTTGATTGTAAGAAGTTCTGTTCAAGTTTGGTAAAAATCCAAGAAGGTTTATGAATCTTAATGAATGTTTTAAAAATTTTAACTGCAGACTGTACGTAATGTTAACTGGAATAAAACTAAGTCAATTTATAAGTAATATACGGAAAAACAGGAAATAAAATTTTTACAAAATTTCCTTCTAGATACTAGCTTTTGATCATAAACAAGCTTCTGTCCAAGTGTGTTACAAATCCAGGATAGTTTAAGAAAGTTATTAAAATTTGAATAACCCTGAACAGTTGGGGCAAGTATGGACACAACATTCAAGCTTGATAGAGCACTGAATTTGGATTGTGATTAAATATTTGACACAGCACAGGTTTCTGACACAGAATGAACGTGGTCTAAGAACTTAAAAATTTTTAATTTACATATTCAAACCATATCATTATTATTTGCTTTTATATATACATTTTTGTAAATCAGAAATAACCAATTTGAAATGGAAAATTTTAAAGAAAAAAAATCCCCCCCCAAATTTTTTGAAACCCCTTATGATTCATCACCCCCAAACTCAATCCCAGCCTTCCCTTTGTGGTATGGTACCTGCAGTACAATTTCAGAGAGATCCATACACTTGAACACAAGTTATTGTCTGGAAACTAGAAAAATGTTTGTTTTTTGGCCCCTTTTTGGCCCCAAATTCCTAAACGTTTAGGGCAATTACCCCTAAACTCAAACCCAGCTTTCCCTTTGTGATATGGAACCTTGTAGTACAATTTCATAAAGATCCATACACTTACACACAAGTTATTGTCCTGAAACTAGAAAAATGCTTGTTTTTTTGCCCCTAATTCCTACAATTTTGAAGCAATTACCCCCAAAATCAATCCCAGCCTTCCCTTTGTGGTATGGTACCTAGCAGTACAATTTCAGAGAGATCCATACACTTGAACACAAGTTATTGTCTGGAAACTAGAAAAATGCTTATTTTTGGCCCCTTTTTGGCCCCTTATTCCTAAACGTTTTGGGCAATTACCCCCAAACTCAATTCTAGCTTTCCCTTTGTGATATGGAACCTTGTAGTACAATTTCAGAAAGATCCATACACTTACACACAAGTTATTGTCATGAAACTAGAAAAATGCTTGTTTTTAGCCCCTTTTTTGGCCCCTAATTCCTAATATTTTGAGGCAATTACCCCCAAAATCAATCTTAGCATTCCCTGTGTGATATGGAACCTTGTGGTACAATGTCAGAGAGATCCATACACTAACATACAAGTTATGTCTGGAAGTTACAAAAATGCTTATTTTTGGCCCCTTTTTTGGCCCCTAATTCCTTAACTGTTGGTACCATAACCCCCAAAATCAATCCCAACCTTCCTTTTGAGGTATTGAACCTTATGGTAAAATTTCATAGAGATCCATTCACTTAAACTAAAGTTAGAGTGCGAAAACTAATGTGTCTTCGGACGACGACGACGACGCCAATGTCATCCCAATATACGACCACAAAATTTTTTTGGGGTCGTATAAAAACTTTAACCACAGATCTAGAGTGAATGTTATGTTAACTGGCAGAAAAACTAAGTCCATATATGAGTAAAATACGGATAAACAGGATTTTTTTTTGCAAAATTTTCTTCTGGATACTATCTTTTGATTATAAACAAGCTTCTGTCCAAGTTTGGAACAAATCTAGGTTGTAACTTATGCAGAGTATAAGTGTTGTTTATTCAGACGGGATGGTTTCTTCCATGAGATGGGGCAGTCGATTCCATTATAAGGTCAAAGGTCATGCCTAATTTGGTCTGTCTGATATCAGGGATTAGGTTCTCAGATTACAATTGCAGGCTGCCAGCTTCTCACTTTTGATTTTGCTGTTGAATACAAAGGACGTTTACTCTACAGGAATAAGTTTTCAATTTCATTTTACAGTTTTACTAATTACACTGATTTTCTGCTGTTAAACTCGAGACTTTATTGTGGAAGATTGTCTGTACTGGAAATCGGATTTATATAACTTTATTTTCATTCTCCTGCCTTGGAGACACAAGGTATTTTATACACGACTTTATTTCCTAAGTGTGATTACGATTATTCAGAAGAACTGTAGACAATTCTTTAAAACCTCATCGTAAATTAGTGATCTCGGACATAATATTCATTGCAGTTTAAATTCGTCTTTCCAATCACTTCTTGATATTCAATATTGGACTATTATTTCCCGAAATTTGAGAACTTGAATCAGTTTTATTTAACAGTTTCGTAATTTTACGGCTATAAAAACTTCAGTAAATAACATGGCTTCTTCAATCAGACGTAACCGTCGTTCAAGAAACAGACAACATCCATATAACAACGAAGAAAATGCAACACAAAGCTCGCAATGGGATATGGAAAATCCAGAAAATTGGACAGGTGCAAGATTTCGGGACGAATTACGGAAGTTAGGAATTAACATTCCAAAAAGCTGGTCTAAAATAGTACTTAAACAACTGTATCTAGACAACAAGGAGCGCCTATGCACTGACGAAATTCGAGAAGGTGCAACCGTCGCAGCGGATGACCATATTAGGCAACCGAGAGAAGTACTTCAAGACCCGCCCACAAATGAAAGAAGTTCCGCCCCATCACCGCGCATGGATAGTGTAACCGGAAACGACGTACGTGCGGACTCCAATGTAAACAATATGGCCGCTTTGTTTACATCAACAATGGTTAACACGTTTACACAGTGTATGGCAAGCATGCAACCATCCGTTTCCAACATTAGACCAACGCCGGATTCCTTTACCAAGACCTACGATCTAGCTAATTGGTACGAACAAAGAAACGCTTCTGATGTCCCGCTTATCCCTGTTTCTGGTACAACCCAAAGAACCGCCGCACATCTCAACTTCAGCTATAGTCCGTCGACAAGTGCCTTACCGTTTTCTCACCATACCAGTGCCGAAATGGATTCAACAAGAAATGGAGTGCGATCGGATTCTTTCACCAATGTTGATATTGTGTCGCCCAATATTCAAAGAAATATTATTGAGGGTACGGACATTAATCTCACTTCATTGCTAATATCCAATTACGAAAACCCTCAAGCACACAGTATCACTGCTGATGAAATAAAAGTTAATCTATCAAGCAAGCCTGACCCCCGTCTTAACAGGAACCTGAATATACAAGATTTTATCAAGGCCTTTGGCAAATATAAGCGAATCATGTGTGTGTCATATCCCGAAAGACGTGAAGAGCTTGATGCATATGAAGCAGATTTGATTCAGATCCATAAATTATATGGAGATAAATTTTAGGCAGTGTCTGCGCGTACCCGCATGCGGGTACGAATAGTCAAATTGCCATTCATAGCTACGCGTACCCACATCCGGTTTTATAATAAAATGCCATCGGATTGGGAATGAAACGTGAAATATATACGGAATTTGTCGCAATTAGTGAATAAATTGATTAAAACTACTTAGAATTTTTATAAATATTTATATATAGGTAAGTGAACAGTTTTTCTCAGTAAATAAATATTCTTAAAATGGAAGAGAGTGATATACACGTGGGGAAGACGAAAGAAGAGAATCATGCGAATGGATATGTATCAAATGTAAAAAAAACCTACACGATCAGGACTCTTTGGCCTGTGATTGTTGTTTGGACTGGCAACATTTGAAATGTGCAGGGTTGAAATATGTGCCAAAACAATCATATTGGATATGTAAATTTTGTTCCAAATCTTAATTAGTTTCATGAATCTTTTATAATTGGTTTTATAATTTGACATTATTACTTGCTTCTTTAATTTTTATATAGACACCCAAGCTTTAATTTTAGTCGTTTTAATAAGATATTTTAAAATTTCAGTTTTACTAAATTTTACTAAAAGATTATTTTTAAATCTCATATGGGTATTTTTCAAAATCAGTTAAATTTTATTCTTTAAATTTGCATTTACATTTTATAATAGTATGAATTTGAATGCATGTCGTTTCGTAACCTGGTCGTTTCGTACCTGGTCGATTCGATTCGTAACTACGTTGTTTTTTAACTGAGACGTTTCGTACCTGGTGTAATTATATATATATGGTTACAAAGTGTTAGTTTAAATTAATTAATTTAAATGAAAAAGTACTCGTCTTGTGATCGGTCACAGTTTCATCCGAAGACTGGAAAATTGGATGTTAAGAACGCAATCCGACTTATCAAGTTCTGTCGAAACAACTTTGAAGCTTCAAGGCCACGGTAGGCGGGAGAAAAGTACAGTCATTGAGACATTTTGATCTCCACATAGTGAAGAAATTTAAACCAGACTTTGTTTTCATACAGATTGGAGAGAATGACATCTGTGATAAATTATCTGCATCACACACAGCATCAGATATTGTACAACTCGCAAAAGATGTCAAGCGCTTAGGTGTTCCTTCTGTAGTTATAGGCTCCAACATCGTCAGACTAAAAACAAGAAACATGAAAGAAACAACTTATGATAGAAAAAAAAGAAGATAAATAAAGAACTAAGCAACATAAAGATGAGTGGTGTCAAGTATTGGAGACATCAAAGCACGTGGCAGAAGACTAAATACTTTGATAAAGACGGGGTACATCTAAATGATGATGGACAATTCAAATTCTTCTGTTCTATTCGCATGTGTGCAAAACTGTACTTGTAAAGTATAAATGTATGTGCAATCAATTACTTAATAAATAAATATAGATATATATATATACATCAATAAGTCTTTTTGTTATTTTTTACGTAACCTAGCTACTACTCATATTGTTATTATATATATTGTTATTATATATTGATTTAAGGTAACAAAACGTCTCAGGTACGAAACGACCTAGTAAGTTACGAATCGACTAGTTACGAAACGACCAGGTTACGAAACGACCTGCACCCGGTTATTATCATGTTCTACTATTACAGGGACTGTACAGTTTCATTTTCCATCAGTGTGCATTTAATTTGCAATGTTTATCATGTATCATTATCTAATAAATACTATTTGAAAATATTATTTTTCATACTCTTCACTCGTTCTACACGAAATCCCCATATTATCGATAATTCTCGTATATATTTCACGTTTCATTCCCGATCCGATGGCATTTTATTATAAAACCGGATGTGGGTACGCGTAGCCTATGAATGGCAATTTGACTATTCGTACCCGCATGCGGGTACGCGCAGACACTGCCTAAATTTTATACCTACCATAAGCTGTTCTCTGCAAAGGCAGCTACACTCCTAAGAGAGAAACACATCAAGGTTGATTGGAGTAAAAGAGACCGTGACATTCTTTCACTAGTTAGTGGGGGCATTAGAGTAAATGCCAGCAACTTATGTCATCAAGTTGATCATGCCACAGAATTTTGTGCATTGCAGTGTTCTGATCATCAGAGTATACATGTAGATAGCAACTTAGGTTACAACAGGTCAGTTAGACCAAACATGCCAAACAAGCTTGATAAACAAGGTCGTAGTAGAGTATTTTACGACGGCAAAGAAGTATGTAACAATTATAATAATGTCAGGGGTTGTTTCAGAACAACATGCAACCTTCTTCACGCTTGCTCAACTTGTAGATCTACAGGTCACCCCGCACCTACATGTACAGGTAATAGACAAAACCATCACAATTTTCATGTTCCTCAAAAATATTCACAAACATACAAAAATAACACTAGTAGCAAAGATGTTACTCAGACTAAACCTGATAACAAATCATGACTACATGTACATTTGGAAGATTATTCTATGAAAGCATCAACTATCAACATAGAAAAACTTGAGCATGAGCTGCTAAATCATCCAGATATAAATTTCAGATCATATTTGATAAATGGATTAAGAAATGGTTTCGATTCTATGGTAAAATACGATACATGGGATACCAAAGTATGCCAAAATAATTACTCGGCTAGGTCGCAATCTACAGTTGTTTCAGATTTTGTGTACGGGCCATTTCAACATAGTCCTTTTCCTCGTTTTAGAGTAAGCCCTCTAGGGGTAGCAACGGGGAAATATTCCGATAAGAAAAGATTAATTTTAGATTTGTCATCACCACACAATGATGAATGTATGAGTGTTAATGATATGATAGACAAAAGTGATTGTTCTATGTCTTATGTGAAAATAGATGATGCTATCCGCATCATTTCAAAATGTGGGAGAAAAGCAAGTCTATCCAAGTACGACATATCCGATGCGTTTAAAATTTGTCCTTACAAACCTACGCAGTGGCCACTGTTTTGTTTTAAGTGGAAATCTATGTATTATTTTTATGTTAGGCTCACCTTTGGATGCCGTTCCAGTCCTAAAATTTTTGACACTGTCTCCCAAGCAGTGTGTTATATTGCTGAGAAAAACTATAAGGTACAGCATATCCTGCATTTATTAGATGATTTTCTAACAATTGACCATCCCGACAAAGATGGAGAGAGGACAATGGCAATTATGATGACAATATTTAAACCGCTTAACATTCCCATTGCTAGTCATAAAACAGTTGGGCCTACTACTTGTTTAGAATATTTGGGTATCATACTAGACTCACAAAAAATGGAAACCAGATTACCTGATAATAAGGTGCAAAGGATATGCAATTTTATTCGCAAAATATTACACAAATCATCTTGTACAAAAAGAGAACTTTTACAGTTATTGGGACATTTAAATTTTGCTTCCAGGGTTATTTTACCTGGAAGGTCTTTTGTTTCTTATTTGATTAATTTGTCAACTACAGTTAAAGATTTGTCTGATTTCGTGCATTTAAGCACAGAATGTAGAACAGACTTGGATTTTTGGTTACGTTTTTTGTCAAACTGGAATGGCATTACTATGTTTCATGAAAATGAATTTACAAGTAGCTTTGATATGGAATTATTTACAGACGCTGCGTCAACAATAGGATTTGGGGGCTATTCAGGGGAAATTCTTTTATTCAACCTGGCCTTTGGATTTACCATCATTGACAAACAACCTTTCAATAGCTTTTTTAGAATTATATCCTATTGTTGTAGCAGCACTGTTTTGGGGGCCAGAGTGGTCTTGTAAAAGAATATTATTCTGGTGTGATAATGAGGCCACTGTAGCTATTGTGAAAAAGGGGAGATCAAAAACTCTAGAAATTATGAAATTGATGAGACAGCTGACTTGGTGTGCAGCTAAATATAATTTTTACTTTAGTGCAAAACATGTTCCAGGTTATAAAAACCAAATTTCGGATGCTTTGTCTCGTTTACAGATCACCCGTTTTCACAAGCTGGCCCCAAAAGCAGAACAGAGTCCATGCATAGTTCCAAGTGCATCAGAAGTAATGTGGCACTGAGTGAAACAGTTAGTAAATTATGGAATTATTCTATTTCTGAAGGGACAAAAGTGTCATATGAGACCGGTTATAATCATTTTTTAAAATTTTTGCTATTAAATGGTATAAGTGTCACTGACAGCAAGCCTCATTCAGTGTCAGAAGATCTATTGATATATTTTGCTACACATTGCTTTCAACATCTCAAACTACAGTACTCTACAATTAAACTATACATATGTGGAATTAGACATAGATGCTTGAAGGACAATATATGTTCTCCTTTCAATGATTCTAGTAACAATTTAGAGAGACTGTCCTTGTTTTTTAATTCTATTAAAAAGATTACAGAAACCGATCATTAAAGATCGCTTACCCATAACTTTTGATATCCTTCAACATTTATGTGTTAAGCTTAAAGAAGGAATTTTTTCACCTTTCATTGACCAGATGTTATATACTGCTTTTACAGTAGCTTTTTATGGTTTCTTACGCTGTGGCGAGTTTACAATTCGCAGGTCAAAATCATTTGATTGTAACAACAATTTATGTATATCTGATGCTTTGTTTTATTCTGACTATGTTATTTTACATTTAAAGCAGTCTAAGACTGACCCTTTCAGGATGGTTGTTGATATTCAACTTCACAAGCTAAATCATGATTGTTGTCCATTTAAAGCTTTACATGATTATTTGATTGTAAGGAAAACCATGTTTAAATTTCAAAATAATAGTGCTTTATTTATTGATGAATCAGGTAAAGCTCTAGAAAGAGAATTTTTCATCAGCAAGTTAAAGCATCTTTTGGGTATCTGTGGATATAATCCTCAGTCCTTTAACGGACATTCATTTCGAATTGGAGCTGCTACAACAGCTGGAAAATCTAATATTGAGGATCACTTAATTAAAACATTAGGTAGATGGAATTCTAATAGTTATTGTCGCTATATTAGAACTAGTAAAAATGTAATTAAAAAGGCACAACAAAAGTTATCATCATGATTCTTGTATCTATCCATTATGTCATATCCTGTGTAAAATAATTTTTGCTTTTATTCTTATTTTATACCATATAGTGTACATTTGCACATGTACAATACATACCTGTAGATATTAAACATTTGAGTATTTTAAATATCATGTATTTGTTTGTTTTATTTTAAAAACTGATTCATATGATTAAATACATATTTTATTATTTCTATCTTTCATTATCAGTGAAGTATTGAAGGTGTCCAAGGTGTTAAACTTTAAGTCCATCCCCTTACAACCACTTTCCTATTCAATTCCTTGGGGGTCACTCAGCTGTTTCACATCTGATCTTTGGACCATTAAGAAATTCACCACTGGTTAATTTCTCTTCTTATCCCCAAGTAATTAACTACTTTTCATCTCTCCACCGTCAATTCAACCCCTTTTCGTAGCACCCTGCTACGAGATGAAGCATTGCTTCATCCCCTTTTGGAACCCTCTGCGTTCCAGTTGATTGGCGGAGTGTCCATGTCCACGGGGCTTGGCTACCCACTATACCAAGTGTCGTCGACAGGGCCTGGAGCAAAATTTTCCCAGCTGAGATACTGACTCCCAAAGGGCAAACTTATATTATATAATAAAAGTGAAACTTTATCAAGCCTTTGTTATCAACAGCCTTATCAATTTGTCAAAGTACTTGCGTCAGGTTTAGTCATTTGTCTGGTTCTGGTTTTATATGGTCAGTAATTGTGGTTCTTCATCTTAAAGACAAGTTGAGAGACTGTAGCGTTTGGTCCCATGTTGTATATACATGTACATGTTTATGTTGAGTATAATTTGGCACCAGCTGTTCCAGGGTTAAAGAGCAACACTTGAAGAAACTATTATATAAGAGGATCTCCAAATTTAAGTTAGAGGTCTTGAGGTAATCATAAAGCACATTAGTATCCAGGATCACATACAATGTGTTAGGGGCGTCACTTGGCATTCGTTGTCTCCTATGTGCTTACATGTCATGTAGGTCTCAAGTCATCACTTGGCATCCGTCTATCAATATTACTTAAGCTGTCATTTTCCTCCAGGACGAAAGTATAAAATAGTATAAGAAAGTTATTAAAATTTGAAAAACTTTAACCACAGAGTGAATATTTGTGGACGCCGAGGACGGAATGTAGGATCCCTATGTCTCGCTTTAGGCTCGACAATAAACCAATCACCAAAGTTTCATGATAACTGCTCAAAGCACTTTTGAGATATTGTCAGAAAACAGGAAAATCACCCCTTTTTTAATGAATAAAATCCCATAACTCAGAAATGTAAAATCTGAAATTTATAAAAATCAAAAGGGAGCTTTTGTCAATAGATATAAACAATTCACCAAAGTTTCATTAATAATGCTCAAAGCATTTTTGAATTATTGTCTGAAAACTGGAATATCCCCCTTTTTTAATGAATAAAACCCCATAACTCGGAAACGTAAAATCAAAAATTAATGAAAATGGAAAGAAAGCTCACGTCAATAGATATGAACAATGCAACAAAGTTTTATGCAAATTGATTAAAGCATTTTTGAGTTATTTTGCAACACGTACGGACGGACAGGCAGACGGACAGACAGACAGACGGACGGAAAAGGGTATACCATAATTCGTTTAGTAAACTTGTGTAAAAAAACGGGCCCAAATTCAATAAAATGCTTTGCTGAGCGCAGCCTGATACGACCGCAGAGGTCGAACCCTGAACAGTTGGTACAAATTTGGACACAATATTCAAGCTTGATACTTTCTGAATTTGGATTGTGATCAAATTTTTGACATAATATAGATTTCGGACACAATATAAAAGTGGTCAATGATCTTACAAATCTATTGCGCAATACTGTGCAATTGAAGATTTCTTCTTGAAACTTTTCAAAAATTCAAAATTTGAAAAATTTTGAAAAAAAAAAATATGAATCCTCTAAAAAAATTGGAAACACCCCCCCCCCCCCCCTCCCAACTTTTTGAAACCCCCCTTGGAGCAATAACCCCAAAACTCGATCCCAGCCTTTCCTTTGTAGTATGGAACCTTGTAGTACAATTTTAGAGAGATCCATACACTTACACACAAGTTATTGTCTGGAAACTAGAAAAATGCTTGTTTTTGGCCCCTTTTTGACCCTAAATTCCAAAACTGTTGGCCCCATAACCCCTAAAATAAATCCCAACCTTCTACTTGTGGTATTAAACATTGTCGTACAATTTCAGAGCAATCGAAATACTTATACACAAGTTATTATCCTGAAACTAGAAAAATGCTTGTTTTGGGCCCCTAATTCTTAAACGGTTGGGACCATCATCCCCAAAATCAATCCCAACCTTCCTTTTGTGGTATTGAACCTTCTAAAAAAATTTCATAGAGATCCATTCACTTAAACTAAAGTTATTGTCCGGAAACCAATGTGTCTTCGGACAACGACACAGACGACAACATCATACCATTATATTATCCCAAAAAAACAAAGTTTAATTTTGGACCCAAATTTGGACCAACGTTGAAAACCAAGCACAAAATCAAAAAATCTAAAATACCGTTGGATTGACCATATCAAATAACACAAACTATTTAATTTTTGATGAAATCAAACAATGTTCAATTTTGGACCCCAGTTTGGACCATCTTGAATACTGTGCCCAAAATCAAATATCTAAATACCACTTAGATTCAGCATATCAAAGAACCCCAACCATTTTTTTTTTAAATCAAACAAAGTTTAATTTTGGACCCTTTGGACCTTAACATGCTTAATGTGGGCCGACCATGCCCCAAATCAAAAATCTAAATACACGCATAGATTCAGCATATCAAAGAACCAATCCATTTTTTTGTTCAAATCCAAAAAAGTTGTATTTTGGACCCTTTGGACCATAATGTGGACCAATTTGAAGACAGGCTTCAAAATTAAAAAAAACAATTAGATTCAGCATATCAAGGAACAAAAATAATTTCATTTTTAAAGAAACCAAACAAAGTTTAATTTTGGACCCTTTGGACCTTAATATGAATCATTTCAAAAACAGACCCTAAAATCCAAATATTAAATATCCAATTAGATTCAGCATATTAAAGACTCCCAAGAATTCAAGACTTTTGAACTAAACCCCATTGAAATTGCTAAAAAAATATGCAATTTATACAAAGTATTGGTTTTGGCCCCTTTAAACTAAAACCAATAGGGTCATAACACCTTGAGGCACAATTAAATAGCAATAAATAGACTTATACTCAAGTTATTGTCTAGAAAACAGAAAATCCTAGTTTTTTGGCCCCTTTTCAGCCTCTTATTATTAAACAGTTTGGACCATATGCATGACCCCTAAAATCAATCCCAACTTTCCTTTTGAAGTATGGAACCTTGTAGTAAAATTTCATAGAAATCCATACTCTTAATACACAAATTAGTGTCCTGAAACATGAAAAATGCTTGTTTTTGACCCCTTTTTTGGTCCTTAAATTACTAAACAGCTACAACAATAACCCCCCCCCCCCCCCCCAATAAATCCCAACCTTCCTATTGTGGAATGGAACCTTGTGCTTAAATTTAATACAGATCTATACAGTTATACTCAAGATATTGTCTGTGAACCAGACAAATAATTGTTTTTGTTAGGCTCTTTTTGGCCCCTAATTCCTAAACAGCTAATATAATAACCCCAAAAATAAACCCCAACCTTAATATTGTGGTATTGAACCTTGTGCTAAAATTGAATAGAAATCCATACACTTCTCAAGTTATTGCCTGCAAACCAGAACTAGAGGCTCTTAAGAGCCTGTGTCGCTCACCTTGGTCTATGTGCATATTAAACAAAGGACACAGATGGATTCATGACAAAATTGTGTTTTGGTGATGGTGATGTGTTTGTAGATCTTACTTTACTGAACATTCTTGCTCCTTACTATTATCTCTATCTATAATGAACTTGGCCCGGTAGTTACAGTGGAAAATACTTTGTAAAAATTTACAAAAATTTACAAAATTTATGAAAATTGTAAAAAATTGACTATAAAGGGCATTAACTCCTTAAGGGGTCAATTGACAATTTTGGTCATGTTGCCTTATTTGTAGATCTAACTTTGCTGTACATTATTGCCGTTTACAGTTTATCTCTATCTATAATAATATTCAAGATAATAACCAAAAGCTGCAAAATTTTCTTAAAATTACCAATTCAGGGGCAGCAACCCAACAACGTGTTGCCTGAAGGGTCTGAAAATTTCAGGGCAGATAGATCTTGACCTAATGAACAATTTTATCCTCATCAGATTTGTTCTAAATGCTTTGGTTTCAGAGATATGAGCCAAAAACTGCATTTTACCCCTATGTACTATTTTTTAGCCATGTCGGCCATCTTGGTTCGCAGGCGGGGTCATCGGACACAATTTTAAACTATATACCCTAATGATGATTGTGGACAAGTTTGGTTAAATTTGTCTCAGTAGTTTCAGAGGAGAAGATTTTTGTAAAAGATTACAAAAATTTACGAAAAATGGTTAAAAATTGACTATAATGGGCAATTACTCCTTAAGGGGTCAACTGACCATTTTGGTCATGTTGACTTATTTGTAGATCTTACTTTGCTGAACATTATTGCTGTTTACAGTTTATCTCTATCTATAATAATATTCAAGATAATAACCAAAAACGGAAAAATTTCCTTAAAATTACCAATTCAGGGGCAGCAACCCAACAACGGGTTGTCCCGATTCATCTGAAAATTTCAGGGCAGATAGATCTTGACCTGATAAACAATTTTACCCCATGTCAGATTTGCTCTAAATGCTTTGGTTTCAGAGATATAAGCCAAAATCTACATTTTACCCCTATGTTCTATTTTTAGCCATGGTGGCCATCTTGGTTGGTTGGCTGGGTCACCAGACACATTTTTTAAACTAGATACCCCAATGATGATTGTGGCCAAGTTTGGTCAAATTTGGCCCAGTAGTTTCAGAGGAGAAGATTTTTGTAAAAGTTTACGGACGACGGACGCAAAGTGATGAGAAAAGCTCACTTGACCTTTCAGGTCAGGTGAGCTAAAAATAGTTGTTTTCTGCCCCTTTTCGACCCCTAATTATTAAAAGGTATGGGCCATGACCCTCGAAAAATCATTCTCAACTTTCCTTTTGAAGTATGGAACCTTGTGGTCAAATTTCATAGAAATCTATACTCTTATACACCAATTATTGTCCTGAAACATGAAAAATGCTTGTTTTTGGCCCCTAATTCCTCAACAGCTATGACAATAACCCCCAAAATAAATCCCAACCTTCCTATTGTGTTATGGAACCTTGTGCTAAAATTTAATAGAGATCCATACACTTATACTCAAGTTATTGTCTGTGAACCTGACAAAAAAATTGTTTTTGTTAAACCCTTTTTTGGCCCCTAATTCCTAAACAGCTAAGACAATAACCCCAAAAATCAATCCCAACCAACCTATTGTGGTATGGAACCTTGTGCTCAAATTCAATAGAGATCCGTATACTCATACTCAAGTTATTGTCTGTGAACTTGACAAAAAATTGTTTTTGTTAGACCCTTTTTGGCCCCTAATTCCTAAACCGCTTTGACAATAACCCCCCAAAATTAATTCCAACCTTCCTATTGTGGTATGGAACCTTGTACTAAAATTTCTTGCACATCCATACACTATATAAATTAGACTGTTGGTTTTCCGTTTGAATGATTATCCACAAGGTTGCGTGTTGAAGACCGTACTTTGACCTATAATGGTTTACTTTTAGAAATTGTGACTTGGATGGAGAGTTGTCTCATTGGCACTCATACCACATCTTCTTACATCTGCTTACACTAAAGTGATTGTCTGCGAACCCATTTATTTTCCATGAACCAGTAAAACTGACCTTTTTTGGCCCTTAATTACAAAACCGCAAGGACAATAGCCCCCAAAAACAATCCCAACCATCCTTTACTGGTATGGAACCTTGTGCTAAAATTTCAAAGAGATCCATGAACTTATACTCAAGTTATTATCTGCGAACCAAAATGTCTTCAGACGCAGACAATACCATAACATAATTAATACTACCTGTGGTCGTATAAAAATGTGCAATTTATAACATAATTTAATTTACTTTACCTATGATCTGAAGCTGGTATGTTAAGGTCTGGTTTGTTTTATCAACAGAACACTCATAATATCCTTGATCATCTGTTTGTATGTTAAATATATGGAGAATATAGGAAGCTGGTGCATCTGGAAAAATGAAAAAATAAAAATTATATAAAGTTCATCATACTAGATCTTTGCAATTAAATTCAAATTAAGAAAAAAGTCTACACAAAAATAAGAAATTATAAAGTTTAAGCATCATATCATATTTATAATTATGACATTTGAATCATAAATTCAATTTAATAATGCATTGTCATAGAAAAATATAAGATATATATATGTTAGTGGCAATAAGTGAAATTAGGCATTACTTTTATAAATTGTAACTTGGATGGAGAGTTGTCTCATTGGCACTCATCCCACATCTTACTATATCTATTAAGCTTAAATCCTAGGCAATAAGCTAACGCCTAGGCAGTAAGTCTATTGCCTAAATAATGTGAGGCATTACTACTAAATCCTAGGATTTAAACTTAAATCCTGAAAATTATGTCCAGGCATTAATGTTAATGCCTAAAATGATAAATTGCTTCGCCGAGCGCAGCTGGATACGACCACAGAGGTCCAACCCTGAACAGTTGGGGCAAAAATGGACACAATATTCGTGCTTGATACAGGTCTTAATTTGGATTGTAATTAAATATTTGACACATAATAGGTTTCTGACACAGAATAACTGTAGTCAAAGAACTTAGAATTGGTTATAAGATTTGAATTTATATTCAATTTTTTGCTTTTGTGCAATACACTATGCTAGTGCAAAATGACCCCCCCCCCCCAAAAAAAAAAAAATTTTTTTTTACCCCCCCCCCCCCCTCTTTTTTTGCTTTTGTGCAATACACTTTGCTTTAGCGATTTGACCCCCCCCTCCCCCCCCCGAAAAAAAATAATTAAAAACAATTTTTACCCCCCCACCCCCCCTTTTTTTTCCAAAAAAAAAAAATATTTGAAGAAATTTTCTTTTTAATTTCTGAAATCGGAAATGAGAAAAAAATTGTCCCCCCTCACAATTTCTTTCCCCCCCCCCCCCCCCTTTTCCAAAAAAAAATTCTTTACCTCAAGATATGGTCAAAATCTCAATTCAAATTTCCAAATGGAGTTTGCAACCATAATTACCCATTTAAATACATCATAAAAGTCTTAAAATAGAAAATGACATATGACATAATTATCATGGCTAAAATTAATATATTAAATATTCCTTAATCAGCATTTTTAAATAGTAACTTCTAAAAATAAATTGACAGCTAATCACCTCAAGACCAAGACAATACAACATTTCTTTATACATAATTTAAAAGCAGTGTAAGGGAGGTAATCCAAACTTAACATTGTACTTTTTTTAATTGTCCATTAACCAGGAAACCCTTGTTTTCCCCCCTTCTTTGCCCCTAATTCCTAAACGGTTTGAGCCATAACCCCACCCAAAGCCAATCCTAACCATCCCTTTGTGGTATGGAAACTTGTGGTATAATTTCAGAGAGATCCATACACTGTTCCACAAGTTATTGTCTGGAAACTAGAAAAATGCTTATTTGGGCCCCTTTTTGGCCCCTAATTCCTAAACTGTTAGGACTATAACCCCCAAAATCAATCCCAACCTTCCTTTTGTGGTTATAAACCTTGTGTTTCAATTTCATAGATTTCTATTTACATTTACTAAAGTTAGTGTCCGGAAACCAAAATTTTTTGCGGTCGTATAAAATGAGAGTAAATTAAAAGAAATTTATTCAAAGTTAAAATAAATTTTGTACATAATAAAGTAATAAGAACTGAAGTTTGAAGGTCAATAACATGAAATAAAACCATAAGTAAAATATTGATATCAAAACACATTGAATAAACCTCTTAAAATGTTTGTAAACTTGTTGGATAGTTGTCTCATTGGCAATCGTACTAAATCTCCTTATTTTAATATTGATAGAAAATTTGTTTTGAAATTTACTAGTTACTAATTGGTGCGGAGCTGTGACACAGAGTATTTCATAGTTTTAATTTTTTCTATCATTTGTACCTGGTGATCGTCCAATACCTTTGTGTAGAGCAGAATTCCTTTGTATATGGACGAATTTGATTCCAATTGACCACTGTTACCTCGTTGTTCCTCATTCATGCAGTAAAAATGTCATGAATATTTCGGTATGACCACTCAATACTACCCTGTGATTGGAGATGTATTGGCTTCCCATGAACAATAACTAGTTCAGGCCACATTAGCATTAATTCAGATATAACCTTAGCTGTAAATTCATGACCTTTGTCACTTAGCTGTTTATGTGGCACATCAAATATTGTGAAAACATAAACTAAATTAGAAGCCACTTTTGAAGCACTTTTTGACGTAAGAGCTTTAGAAATATGTGTTTTAGGTGATCTTGGTACACCATAAGAAACGATAGTTTCCATCTCACTTTGATTGTAAATCGATTAAATCAACCTGTCTTCTTCTGCAAAACTCTTTGGATAAAACGGGTTCTATTACTACTCCCTTCCCTATGCACATTTTATCATGTTACAATTTTCACAAAATGGAAGAAATGGTACAATGGAACCATGAAAAATGTTTGCAAAGCCATATAGGTTGTTTAATTCTACGTACAGTCTCTGATAATAATAGGCCGCTTTGACATTTTTCTTATGTGTTTATCACAAAATACCATACAGTTCCTCTAGAAAAACATAAACTTTGAAATTTACCTCATCCTTCTCTTTTACTTTAGTTACCAGTCTTTCAAACCATAAATGTTGCATTATGGTAAAAATATTGTCGTACCATTTTAAATTGTAATAGTCTATAATTGCCTTATTTTCTGATTAGAAAGTTTAATCTTTGTCAAATGATCATTATACTTTTGCCATGGGTATATGATCTTTGTTTTCCCTGATTCAAATGTACCGGTATATTCTGCAAAAATTCAAGATTTTTTGGTTTCTTAAATGCTAATAATCCAGATTAAGAAATGAAAAGTTCAGATGGGTATTTAAGAAAATTTACATATCCAATACGGTAAAACAGATGGAAAGATGATGTGACTGGCAAAATTTCATATCTTCAGTTGTCTATTTTGACCAGCTCAAAATGGCTCGACCAGTCCATTGAAGAGCAATACCACAAAGAAATAAGAGTAAATACTAAAAAATACTAAAAGATGAATATCTTTTAAATCAGTTTATACAGAGACATATGTCTCTGGTTTATATTAATTTTTGGAATATAATTTTTGAAATATTATTCATCAAGAATATTTCACTGAATTAACATGTATTTGGAAGATAAACAAAAATCACCAAATTAACTTATTGCCTGAAATGATGTTTGGCAATAGGTTGAATTATCATCATCAGATTTCAGGAAATAAGCTTAATGCCTGGAAATTTCAGGCAATAACTTAATGCCTAGTTGTTAGCTTATTGCCTAGGATTTAAGCTTAATGCCTAATTTCACTTATTGCCGCTAACATATATATATATATTTTTGAAAATAGGCGTACACCTTAGGTAACAAAACTATGCATGCACACATAAGTTACTATCAGCCAGAAATTCTAACCAAGAAGTAAAGTTATGGAAACTCTGCACTCCGATGGAAGGAATTGAAACCAAAACAACGGATTATTATTGGAGAAGAAAATCTGACTTTCATGATGTTGTTATTTCTAATTGATACTCAAGACAAAATTACTTTCATTTATTACTAAAATAAAATGCTTCGCTGGGGCGCAGCTTGATACGACCGCAGAGGTCGAACCCTGAACAGTTAGCGCAAGTATGGACACAACATTCAAGCTTGATACAGCTCTGAATTTGGATTGTTATTAAATATTTGACACAGCATAGGTTTCTGACACAGAAAGAATGTGGTCTAAGAACTTGAATTTTTTTAATTTACCTATTATGGTCCAATGTCCAAAATCAAAATACATGGTTAGATTCAGCTTATCAAAGAACCCCATATATTCAATTTTTGTTAAAATCAAACAAAGTTTAATTTTGGACCCCAACTTGGACAAACTTGAAAACTGGGCCCATAATCAAAAATCTAAACACATGTTTAGATTCAGCATATCAAAGAACCCCAAGAATTCAATTTTTGTTAAAATCAAACTAAGTTTAATTTTGGACCCTTTGGACCTTAATGTAGACCAATTTAAAAAACGGGACTTAAAATTAAAAATCTAAATACACGGTTAGATTTGGAATATCAAAGAACCCCAATAATTCAATTTTTGATGAAATCAAACAAAGTTTAATTTTGGACCCTTTTGACCTCAATATGAACCAATTTGATAGCGCGGCCCACAAATAAAAAATCTAAATTTATGGTTAGATTCAGCATATCAAAGAACCCAATATATTCAATTTTTGTTGAAATCAAA
This sequence comes from Mytilus californianus, assembly GCF_021869535.1. Classification (NCBI taxonomy): domain Eukaryota; kingdom Metazoa; phylum Mollusca; class Bivalvia; order Mytilida; family Mytilidae; genus Mytilus; species Mytilus californianus. The sequence continues at coordinate 46,253,388 of NW_026262723.1, read as the reverse complement.
AAAGTTTAATTTTGGACCCCAACTTGGACCAACTTGAAAACTGGGCCCATAACCAAAATCTAAACACATGTTTAGATTCAGCATATCAAAGAACCCCAAGAATTCAATTTTTGTTAAAATCAAACTAAGTTTAATTTTGGACCCTTTGGACCTCAATGAAGACCAATTTAAAAAACAGGAGCCAAATTAAAAATCGAAAAACACGGTTAGATTTGGCATATCAAAGAACCCCAATAATTCAATTTTTGACGAAATCAAACAAAGTTTAATTTTGGACCCTTTTGACCTCAATATGAACCAATTTGATAGCGGGCCCACAAATAAAAAATCTAAATACATGGTAAGATTCAGCATATCAAAGAACCCCATATATTCAATTTTTGTTGAAATCAAACAAAGTTTAATTTTGGACCCCAATTTGGACCAACTTGAAAACTGGGCCAAAAATCTAAAATCTAAATACATGTTTAGATTCAGCATATCAAAGAACCCCATATATTCAATTTTTGTTGAAATCAAACAAAGTTTAATTTTGGACCCCAACTTGGACCAACTTGAAAACTGGTCCCATAATCAAAAATCTAAACACATGTTTAGATTCAGCATATCAAAGAACCCCAAAAATTCAATTTTTGTTAAAATCAAACTAAGTTTAATTTTGGACCCTTTGGACCTTAATGTAGACCAATTTAAAAAACAGGACCCAAAATTAAAAATCTAAATACACGGTTAGATTTGGCATATCAAAGAACCCCAATAATTCAATTTTTGATGAAATCAAACAAAGTTTAATTTTGGACCCTTTTGACCTCAATATGAACCAATTTGATAGCGGGCCCACAAATAAAAAATCTAAATACATGGTAAGATTCAGCATATCAAAGAACCCCATATATTCAATTTTTGTTGAAATCAAACAAAGTTTAATTTTGGACCTCAATTTGGACCAACTTGAAAACTGGGCCAAAAATCTAAAATCTAAATACATGTTTAGATTCAGCATATCAAAGAACCCCATATATTCAATTTTTGTTGAAATCAAACAAAGTTTAATTTTGGACCCCAACTTGGACCAACTTGAAAACTGGGCCCATAATCAAAAATCTAAACACATGTTTAGATTCAGCATATCAAAGAACCCCATATATTCAATTTTTGTTGAAATCAAACAAAGTTTAATTTTGGACCCCAATTTGGACCAACTTGAAAACTGGGCCCATAATAAAAAATCTAAATACATGTTTAGATTCAGCATATCAAAGAACCCCATATATTCAATTTTTGTTGAAATCAAACAAAGTTTAATTTTGGACCCTTTTGACCTCAATATGAACCAATTTGATAGCTGGGCCCACAAATAAAAAATCTAAATACATGGTTAGATTCAGCATATCAAAGAACCTCATATATTAAATTTTTGTTGAAATCAAACAAAGTTTTATTTTGGATCCCAATTTGGACCAACTTGAAAACTGGGCCCATAATAAAAAATCTAAATACATGTTTAGATTCAGCATATCAAAGAACCCCATATATTCAATTTTTGTTGAAATCAAACAAAGTTTAAATACTGGACCCTATCTTGGACCAACTTGAAAACTGGGCCCATAATCAAAAATCTAAACACATGTTTAGATTCAGCATGTCAAAGAACCCCAAGAATTCAATTTTTGTTAAAATCAAACTAAGTTTAATTTTGGACCCTTTTGACCTCAATATGAACCAATTTGATAACGGGGTCCACAAATAAAAAATCTAAATACACGGTTAGATTCAGCATATCAAAGAACCCCATATATTCAATTTTTGTTGAAATCAAACAAAGTTTAATTTTGGACCCCAATTTGGACCAACTTGAAAACTGGGCCAAAAATCAAAAATCTAATTACATGTTTAGATTCAGCATATCAAAGAACCTCATATATTCAATTTTTGCTAAAATCAAACAAAGTTTAATTTTGGACCCTTTGGACCTTAATGTAGACCAATTTGAAAACTGGACCCAAAATTAAAAATCTAAATACATTGTTAGATTCGGCATAACAAATAAATAAATGTGATCAAAGATTTTACAAATCTAATGCGCCATACTGTGCAATTAAAGATTACTTCTTGAAATTTTTCAATATTTGAAATTTGAAAAAAAAATATTTTTTGAAGAATAATTCTTTTTAATTTCTGAAATCTGAAATGAGAAAAAATTGACCCCCCACAATTTCTTTTTATCCCCCCCCCCTTTTTTCCCCAAAAAAATTCTTTCCCTCAAGATATGGTCATAATCTCAATTCAAATTTCCAATGGAGTTGGCAACCATTATTACCCATTTAAATTTACCATAGTGCTAACTTAATCTATTTTATAATAGAATTAATAATATAGTGTCAAATCTTTCATATGGATTTTTTTGTAAAAAAAAAGATGCAACATTTGCAGATATTTTTACTGGTCTTCCTTTATAAATATGCATTTCTTTAAACATAATTTAAAAGCAGTGTAAGGGAAGTAACCAAAACGTTGTATTTGGATTACCTCACTTACACTGTTTTAAATTATCTTTATTGTTCATTAACCATTATGTTCTTATTCAATACTTCAAACGAACATAAATCATTTATAAAGAAAAACTCAACACCGTTATTTGGTTATCAGCTCGCCCCGACAGCACAGAAAGCTTATTTTATTACAAATAAAAACACAAATGTCTAATTTGCTGTCATTGACCGCTGCCATCACATATAAACACAATCTACAATAGAAAAGTATTCTATAAGTTGAAGAACAAAATTTTTACAGTATTACATATCATATATACTATTTACTACATAACATACTATGTACTTTCCTATGAAGTCTTGAAAGGGTGGGTGGGTGGGAAACGATACAGGTACTGTCGGATAGGCGAACCTCGAATGACAATTCTAGACTATAATACTATAATTTAGCGCTTAAATTCTAGCATGAAGTTATCATGATTGATATTACCTTAACCGGTAATAACTTACTGTTTGTCCAATCAAATTAAACATGTTTTGATTTGAACACACGTGCTTAAAGTAAACAAATACACGTGTCCCCGAGTAACCTTTATAAATACATTTATGTTCTTATTCAATACTTCAAACGAACATAAATCATTTATAAAGAAAAACTCAACACCGTTATTTGGTTATCAGCTCGCCCCGACAGCACAGAAAGCTTCGAATGATAAAGAAAGGGACAAATAAAAAATAGAAAAAAAATATATAAATAAATAAATGAAAATAGAAAATAGTAATAAAATATTACAAGCCTAAATGTTTTGAGACTGACAATCTGTTTTGTATACTCTCTTTAACATAGCCATCTTTGGCTTTATCACTTTTCCATCTCCCGTGTTTCTTAAACAATCGATCATCTATTCCAACTTCTGCCGCGGCAGTAGCTTCTCCTGACCTCAAACTATGTAAGCCAAACTGTCTTTTATCAAGACCTAAACTGTCAAGTGCTGATAACAATAACTCTCTGGCTCTAGTGTAGGAAATATGACTAGTCTTTCTAAGTTTGTATATGTTCAAAGATTTACAATAACAAATTGATCTAAAAATGAATTCATTAGATTCTTCCGGAATGTTAGCTAACTTTAGATAACGCTGAAGTACATCTACCGGGCATGTAACATTCCCTGTTTTTGAAATGACAACATCTTTCCCTTCCCTATATACATCAGTTTTACTCTTGACTAAATAAAGTGTAAGGTAAGTAGGGAAAAACTGTATATCAGACCTTCTCAAGTTAGCTAACTCGGAGAATCTTAAAAAACCAGCATAGGCTAATAAACACATACATACTATTCTTACATCTTTTAAATTACAAGTATTATTAGCATATTTACATACAATATTTTTCAAAATATGTGGTGTGATAGGTTCTTTTTTAATAACTGAATGACCTATTTTTCTATGAGCCCCTTCAATACAGATGCAACTAGATTATTTTCACTGGGATCAGCAACGCCAGCTAATTTGTGTGCCCATTTTATGGCGTAAAAAGCATCATTTAATTTAGAAACAGATTTTGCAGTTTCAGACAAATGAATTAAATATAAAGAAATATACAAATGAGATGCCGGCAATGGTGAAAAAGAATATTGACTAGTCATCTTACACTATGAATTGAAGGCATATCTATATTTCTTCTGAGTACTATCAGCCTTGGATGAAAGAAGGAAATCTGGTAACTGGTTGAACAAACTGCTCAGCTCATTATTAGAGGCAACTTGTAAATTAAACTCTGACCACTGTCCTACTGAAAAAATATCTGAAAAACGTAAAATTGCAATAACATTTTAAATACATATACAGAGAACGAATTATTCGCATATTTCAAATATCTATACACAGAGTAAAATAATATATATATATTCAATATTACCACGCCAGCTACAATATCATTATAGATACTAGGGCCACGTACTGTAAAACAACTGACCATGCCTGCTACAATATCATTACCGATACTAGGGCCATGTCAACATAAAAAACCATGCCTGCTACAATATATATATACATATACTAGGGCCATGTAACAAACCATGCCTGCTAAAATATATTTACATATATTAGGGCCATGTCTAAGACGCATCTAGCAAAACAGCCAAAACTGGCGAACCAAACGGTTCAACTCCGAATATCGTATTCTTATTAGAACCTTGTTCATAAATTCCATCAGTATTTTTAAAACACAATTATAACATATTTTACGTAATCTTGATAAATCAAATGTTTATCGAATATCAATGGCCAGAATGCAGCAGAAATCCACTTAGGCACAACTAACGTACCTCGAGCTTTACAAGCTATAATGTGTTTAATCGATCTAATCACAAGATTAATTGGTGGAACCAGCCAATTATTTTCATTGGTCCAAACTTGAGAGAACGCATCAACTGCTTCAGAATCAGGTTGCCAAAATAAGGAATTAAATCTCAAAACTTTTCTATTTTCGACACTAGCAAATCTGTCAATCGAATAAGGACCCCACATATCATTTAAAAAAATGAAAAATATATGTGTGACTCCCCAGTCCTCGAAGTCAACCATTTTACTGATATAATCAGCCTTTTCATTTTCTTTTCTGGGAATCCATTGAATATTAATTGATATTCCTTTCTGAATGCAAAATGAAAAAATCTATTTTGCTATAATATGAAGATTTTCTTTTATACTTCCCGAATTAACAATTTTGACGCAATTTTGATTGTCAGTAAACCACTTTATAGTTTTTTCCCGTGAAACTATTTTTAAAAGAAAATAGGGCTAACTCTATTGCTTTAAGCTCTCTCCAGGTGGAACTTTGCACCATTTCACTACATGTCCACATCTTATGGAAAATCTTATTTTCTAATTCAACGGTATATGCACCGGCCGCGATATTACTAGCATCTGAGTATATATCAGCAGACGATTTACTGTAGTGACTTAATTTACGACAGTTAATCAGAGTGACATTTTCTAACCAGAACTTTAATTCTGATAAAACTTCGACGGGTTTATACCCTGAAATGGGATTATCCCACCCGATTCTACTTTCAATTTCCATGTAACAGAACTTTGACATGATTCTAGCCACATTTCCGATTACGGGAGTCATAGAAATAATTCTGCCTAAGACCTGAGCTAAAGATCTAGCTGTAATATAAGGAAAATTAGCCGAAATGACATTCAATGAGGAAATTAAATCGCCAACTCGACGTTGAGTAATAGACAATTTGTATTCTTTCGAGTTACATACTATTCCCAACCATTCTAACTCAGTAACAGGTTTAAATACAGACTTTTCCTCGTTTATAAGGAAACCAGCATCAACCAAAGACCTTTTCACGAAGGACGACTGCTCATTACATGTATTTTCATCTGGACTCATGCCAAATCCATCATCTAAATACAAAACAACTTCGATACCGTTTTCACGCCAAAATTTTACTAGTGGCCTTTAATATTTGGTAAAAATGTACGGACCAGTAGTAATTCCAAAGGCTAAAACAGTGTAACAATAAAATTGGCCTTCCCACTGAAAACCTAAGAAAGTCTGTTGCTGTGGGCAGATGTCGATGTGAAAATAACCAGATTCAAGGTCAAATTTAAACAGATACATATTTTTGTCAAAATATTGTATAGCTATCTTACAATCCTCGAATTTTATTTTTTCGCGCTTTATGTGTTTATTCTATTGACTCATATCTAAAATAAGTCGTTTCTTACCGGACTTTTGAGAAGCAACACTCAATGGATTTACCACATATGGTTGGAAAGGCACTTTTATTACGCAACCTATTTGAACTAAATCTTCAATTGACTTTGTGACAAATTCAGTATTCTGCCTTGCTGATCTATTATTTGTGTGATACATATTAAAAGGTGTATCTTTAAATTGGATAACATAACTATTCTTGATTATATCAGGCACAAAAGGAAAAGCGCCTATATTTTCCCAATACTTTACATGACTAGCTAATCTACCTTTCACCCCTTTAAAATTGTCATATGACTGACAATTTTCAAATATTGAACTTGTTCTAGAAAAGATTCTATATGATCGTTATCGTGAAAACATATTGAAAATTGGTCATTATCTAAATACTTATCATTCACGATGGCTGAAGAGTGAAGTGCAGGCTCTACTTTACAACTTTTGGTAGGTTGTGGAGTTGGTGTTGAATGACCTGAAGCTGGCGAGAAGATGACAGTTCTTTCTCCAGTGGCCTTGCTGCTTGCAGTAGTGGCACATGTCGAGTGAGCAAGGCTCACGCCTTGCGAAGCTCCCACGAAAGGGCGGCTGTTGAGTACGATGATAATGCTGAGCATAAGCAGGGTTACCATAAGATTCTGCAGGTTGTTGACGAGGCGGATTCTTAGGGTAAGGTTGCTGGCGAGATTTAGACTTCTCCTTAGAGGTACGGATAGCTCTGGTCTCAGCTTGGCGTATCTTTTTCTCATCTTCAGAATCTGAAGCCACGGCATTGGCTTCATATTCCTTTACGGTTCCCCATCCAGCAGGGGAAGAATCAGCTATGCGAATTTTCTTAATACGGCCTCTAAGCTTATCTGTAAGATCAAGAACTAATCTATAGGCTTGCGTATTAGAGGAAGGGATGATTTTGGACAGTTTGTTTACAGTTTCTAATAATTCCTCATTAAAAGTGTATTGGATTCTGTTACCTTTACCCTTGAACTTTAAAGTGACGTCTTCCTTAATCTTTCTCTTAAGGCTCTCTTGCTCTTGGATGAGTTCTGACTTCAACTCACCTAATTTGCTGTCTAAGATAGTCTTGAAAAGCTCTACGGTATCAACCAAATCAGACGACTTATCAGCTGCTGTAGGAATCTTAGGTTGCGGTATATCTCCTGCAAGTAGTAGGTCTTCGTTCAATTCTAGACGTTGAGACGATTCGGACATTTTACCAGTTGACAATTTACGAAAACGATACAGTACTGTCGGATAGGCGAACCTCGAATGACAATTCTAGACTATAATACTATAATTTAGCGCTTAAATTCTAGCATGAAGTTATCATGATTGATATTACCTTAACCGGTAATAACTTACTGTTTGTCCAATCAAATTAAACATGTTTTGATTTGAACACACGTGCTTAAAGTAAACAAATACACGTGTCCCCGAGTAACCTTTATAAATACATTTACTTTATACATAATTTAATAGCAGTGTAAGGGAGATAATTTCAATGATATATTTGATTTATCTCCCTTACACTGCTTTAAATTATGTTTTGTACTAAAGTATTTGTCCATTAACCAGGACAACCTTGTTTTTCCCCCTTTTTTGCCCCTAATTCCTAAACGGTTTGAGCCATAACCCCCCAAAGCAAATCCTAACGATCCCTTTGTGGTATGGAAACTTGTAGTATAATTTCAGAGAGATCCATACACCGTTCCACAGTTATTGTCTGGAAACTAGAAAATGCTTATTTTTGGCCCCTTTTTGGCCCCTAATTCCTTAACTGTTGGTACCATAACCCCCAAAATCAATCCCAACCTTCCTTTTGTGGTATTTAACCTTATGGTCAAATTTCAAAAAGATCCATTCACTTAAACAAAAGTTAGAGTGCGAAAACCAATGTGTCTTCGGACGACGACACCGGACGATGTCAACGACGACGCCAACGTCATACCAATATACGACCACAAAATTTTTTTGCGGCCGTATAAAAATGATTAGACCCACAAAAGCTGAATTTTGCAATATCTCAATCTTTAAAATTAATAATATCAAATATATATTCAAACTTAAGACTTTCTCGACAAACATATTGCAATATCTTTTTTTTTCTGGTAAATGAAAGACAATTTTCATATAAAGAGAGGGACCAGATACCAAAGGATGTAATCAAAAACAACAAACCACATTTATCAATCCCTGATTACAGATGCATTATATGTAAATGAAGAAAATCTTTACCTTTAACTGTTGACACAGAGATGTATCTTGCCTGTATATAATTTTGATAGTAATGTATAATACAAATGTTTAAATCAAAATGGTAACTCTTCTACATGTTATGAAAATCTTTTGGGAGTTAATGAACCATGATTGAGGTCAAAATGCTAAATGATCTAGGTTGAAATGAAACATGCCATTGCTAATATCCGTGAGTTACTATTTGTGGTTCCTCTTAAACTGATCTAAAAACAAACTTTAACATGTAAATATGCAATAGACCATGACTGAAGGACTGCAAAATTTTGTCCAGGCAGATAAAAATTAAGCTGTTTTTTAAGATGCCTGTATGCAGACAATACAATATACAATCATTGCCTTTCTCAATATTATTACATACCTGAAGTTTCTCCTTGTAATACCTCAATTTTATAATGATTCACGTCACTGACTTGTAACTTGTCTCCCCTTGCTATGAACTTACTGTGGTCAACAAATTTCCATAACACCTGTAACAATCTCGTCACCATCAATTTTAAGTCATAATTATATATATTCATATTTTTCTGAGATCTACCTCAGAACAAAAACTTAACATCATTTTCATTCATTACTAGCATGACTAGAGGAAAACAGAGATACAGAAAATAATAAAATTTGCATATTTTCGATATACATTCTTTTCCTGCCAGATAAAAAGTCTCACCAAATTTAGAAATCATCATGATCTTTTGAAAACATCTGTCTTCTCTTACACTTCTATCTGTATAAGTATTTGTTCAGTATTCATGCTAGATTTGTAGCCAAATTGAGACACCATTTTTGTCCTATGTATTAATAGGGTTTTAAACAAGAAAGACTGAAAAACATGGGAGAAACATAATCTGACTCTTTGCCTACGAGTAACATTATTTCTCTAAAGGTTGTCTGTTGAAAATTTATTAAAACTATCTTGAGCGAAGAAATGTTGTAACATATATAAATGGCAACTAAAGGAGAATTAACATTTTCAACTTTTGATTTTGACATCTAAATTACTTACAACTTCATTATTAAGATCTTTGATCTGACATAACATCCATACTGTATCACCAACAGATTTTTGTATTGGAGATGTTTTTTGGGTTGTAATGGTGGGACTACATTGTACTGAAAACAAAAGAAAACAATAACATATTATCTATATTCACTGAGCTAACCCATTTCATCAAACAGCTCAATATCAATCAAAGATAGCACACAACCCAATTGTCAAAATTATTTTAATAAATTGTTGACACAGAGATATGTCTGGCCTGTTGGCATAAAATTCAGAAATAGACAATCTGATGGACAGTAACATGGTTTACTAATTCAGTCACTAGACCATTATCTAATGGGCAGGGCCTCAGAATAGTCGTCAAACTGATAGTAATGCAACTTCATACAAAATATCATTGATCTATCACATGTACATCCTATCAAACTTACTTAAGCAGGAAACTTAACATTGAAAATTACTAATTGATTCAAAGTCTATGAACCATGACCTAGGGGGCAGAGCCTCAAAATAATCAGATAGTAATGCGACTTCATACAAAATATCATTGATCTATCACAAATAGAACCTATCAAACTAACTTAAGCAGAAAACTTAACATTGAAAATTGCTAATTAATTCAAAGTCACTGGATCATGACCTAGGGGCAGGGCCTCAAAATAATTGTCAAACTGATATGTACCGATGGTAATGCAACTTTGTTTTAAATATCAATGATCTATCACAAGTAGTTCTTATCAAACTAACTTAAGCAGAAAAACAAAACATTGAAAATTGCTAATTAATTCAAAGTCACTAGTCTATGACCTAGTGGGCAGGGCCTCAAAATAGTCATCAAACTGATATGTACTGATAGAAATGCGACTTTATGTTAAATATCAATGATCTATCACAAGTAGTTCCTATCAAACTTACTTAAGCAGAAAACTTTACATTTAAAATTGCTAATTAATTCAAAGTCACTGGTTCATTACCTAGAGGGCAGGGCCTCAAAATAGTCATCAAACTGATATGTACTGATAGTAATGCAACTTTATATTAAATATCAATGATCTATCACAAGTAGTTCCTATCCAACTAACTTCATCAGAAAACTTAACAATTTTTGAAGCCGTAGTTGCAGCCGCAGCCGGAAAAGCAATCCCTATGTCTTGCTTTCTGCGACAGGCAAGACAAAAATAGATCAAAATAGCTTATCTATGTCTTTATCAAGACAGCAATTTATAAGCCAATAATTCTATTATACCTATCTAAACTGGTCCTTTGTGGGTTTATCATCAAAATTATTCCATTGTTTTTTTAAATTTCATTTCTTGCTACTAGAAATGGTGGTTGCCTTGTTTGACAGCAGTTTAGAATCACAATGTTTTTTTAAGGGTTTGAAAATGTATTGATTTCCTAACCTTTGACAGCAAGACAATAAGATTTTCCCCCTAAAGTCTTCAACAGATAAATTGTTACAGACATATGCATTTGGACAACCATGCAAAACGAATTTTGCTCAGGTGAATGAAACACCAACAATAAATCCTTAAGTTGACAGTGAATTTCCAATATGAATTCACTCTTTGCTCAAAATGCTACATCTTGTATTATGAAAATAATTCATTGAAATGAATAAGACAATGTAATGTACATTTTTTTTTTTGCAAACGGCTTTTCAGAATATATGGGTATGCCACATTCTTTGTGTGCCTGTCTCAAATCAGGAGCCTGCAGTTCAGTGAATGTCGTTAGTTCATTTCGGCCATATTTGTTTTTGGTAAATTGTTTTGTTATAAATTATAGGCTGATAGTTTTCTCAACTGAATTGTTTCCTATTTTTCAAGTCTGGGCCTTTTATAGCTGCATGACTATACGGTATGGATTTTTCTCATTGTTGAAGGCTGTAAGGCTGCCTATAATTGCTAATACATCCATGCATTCGGACTTGTGAATAGGTTTCTCATTGGCAATCATACCACATCTCCTTATTTTATATGGCTCTATTTCCTATAATTTTCAGATCGTTTTAAAATTTGTACCCATTGCCGGCCAAACACAACCCCTTCTTTGAATCCATTTCTCCTAAGAATTACTATGATCAATACTTGACAATTTTCTTACTGGTCAAATACTTTAGCTGTGTCCCTGTCATGGAAATCATTTCTGGAATCTGCTTTTATTATTTCATAAATATGTTCCTTGCACAAAAATATATGCATGGAATAGCTGGGTCTACAAAATCTAGAGGCTCTCAAGAGCCTGTGTCGCTCACCTGTATTTACTGATGCTTTGGAAATCATGTAAAATAAGGTTAAAATCATAATTAATAGTATAAGATATTAGATATTATAATGATATTTAAGATAATAACAAAAAACTGCAAAATTTTTGTAAAATTACTAACTCAGGGGCAGCAACCCAACAACGGGTTGTCAGATTTGTCTGAAAATTTCAGGGCAGATAAATCTAAATCTGATGAACATTTTTGCCACCTGTCAGATTTGCTCTAAATGCTTTAGAGATATAAACCAAAAACTGCATTTTACCCCTATGTTCTATTTTTAACCAAGTCGGTCATGATGTTTGGAAGGTGGGGTCATCGACAAATTTTTAAAACTAGATACCCTAATAATGATTATGACCAAGTATGGTTAAATTTGTCTCAGTAGTTTCAGAGAAGAAGATTTTTGTAAACGATTACAAAAATTTACAAAAAATTGTTAAAAATTGACTATTAAGGGCAATAACTCCTAAAGGGGTCGACTGAAAATTTTGGTCATGACAACTTATTTGTAGATCTTACTTTGCTGAACATTATTGCTGTTTACAGTTTATCTTTATCTATAATAATATTCAAGATAATAACCAATAAAATGCTTCGCTGGGCGCAGCTTGATACGACCGCAGAGGTCGAACCCTGAACAGTTGGGGCAAGTATGGACACAACATTCAAGCTTGATACAGCTCTGAATTTGGATTGTGATTAAATATTTGACACAGCATAGGTTTCTGACACAGAAAGAATGTGGTCTAAGAACTTCAATTTTTTTAATTTACCTATTATGGTCCAATGTCCAAAATCAAAATACATGGTTAGATTCAGCATATCAAAGAACCCCATATATTCAATTTTTGTTGAAATCAAACAAAGTTTAATTTTGGACCCCAACTTGG